>NC_042616.1:694886823-695223222 GCF_901001135.1 Rhinatrema bivittatum
TACAGGGTGGAGCCCTGCAGGTCCCCACCATCAGCAAGTAGAGTCAGATAAGGCAAAAGCCCAACTGTAGCTTCGTTTATACCAGCCCACATTCCCATCAGGTTAAGCCTTTGGGTGCCAGGGCCAGCAGGTATTTGGTGGGAACCTCTGCTGGTTCTTTGAAGATCTATTAAGGATCCTGCTATACCAAGGAAAGGTGTCCTACCACAGAAGGGAGAGTGACCTGGTGGCACTGGAGAGTAACTGCAGAGGCCCGGCCCAATGAGTGAGTGTGGTGGCTCATGGGAGGAGCATGTGGCCCACCAAATTCAACATTCTGACAGTCTGCAGAGCCACAAACTGCCTCTCCCTCAGATTCCTGGCTAATATGGACCCTAAGTCTGGCCACTAAAGGTCCTCAGTGAGTAATACCTCCCTTTCTCCCATGAATTATGAATGCTACCTCCACACTATTTACAGTCCCAGCCAGCCCAGAGGGCGGAAGACTAGCCTGGGAAATGAATCAGTCTTCTGCAAGGTAGTGTGCAGCACTTGCCATTGACACAACCACAACCAGAGGACCTATAACAAATAAATCTCCATACAATATTATTTTATTGAATATGTTCATACATATTTTCAATCTCACCTAATACATAGAAACTCCTATCTAAGCGGTATATACATTAAAACTCTACCTCTCATACATTACCCTCCATACTCACTACCCATTCATACTCAAACAACACACTCAACACTTAAAATCACCCAACATGATCATTAATTACACTGAATATGACACTTATAAACGTTCACAATGTGTAGTGTACTACCTCACGATAACTTTTCAATGATTATGATATACATAAAAATGGTTGCTTTTACATACAAATTCAATAACACCCAACGAAGATCTCGTTTCACCCGTTCGTGCGGGCTTCTTCAGGGACTACCTATATACACAAACGCAACTCTATCATCATGTTGATGTACACATGTCAGACTTGTAATGCCAAGTATTCATAATCACTAGTATTCTTCTTTATGATGTTTTCACAGTCACAAACACCGCACATACTATAGGGTCCTATAAAGCACTTGCTATTGAGCCACTGCAATGACCTAAATAATGGTATTTAATTTGAAAAAGGATGCTTGAACACAAAGATCAAGCAGAGACTTTAAAATTAGCATTTAGTTTCAGTGAGGCACACATCGAGGAGGTGCTTAAACAGACCTCGCTGTTCCAATATGATCAAACACTGAAAGAATATAGTTCAGAGTTATGGCAATCATTACTTAATCATAAAAAATATCTATGCAGCTAGAATTACATTCAGCAACCATGATTGAGTATTTGAAGCATAAAATGATACTGAGGGGTTTACGTATGCAACGTGAACCCAATGGGCCGGTTTTTAAAAGGGTTACGCGCGTAAGGTATGCGCATAACCCTTTTAAAACCCCCTTGCGCACGTCCCAGGGCCTGCCTAGGGGGCGTGTCGGGGGCATGTCGGGAGTGATGCGGCGTTTTTGGGGCGTGTCCGGGGGCATGTTTCTGGCTCGGGGGCGTTTCAGGGGCATGGCCAAGTGCCCCAACACAGTGGCCTGTGTCGGGGCCTGCCGCACCGGCACGCATAAGTTACTACTGCCCGGAGGCAGTAGTAACTTTTAAGATAAAGGTAGGGAGGGGGTTTAGATAGGGCCGGGGGGGGGGGGGGGTTAGGTAGGGGAAGGGAGGGGAAGGGTGCGGGGGGGTGAATGGAAAGTTCCCTCCGCTCCGATTTCGGAGCGGCCTCAGAGGGAACAGGCAGCGCGCGCAGGGCTCAGCGCGCGCAAGTTGCACAAATGTGCACCCCCTTGCGTGCGCCGACCCCGGATTTTATAAGATACGCGCGGCTACGCGCGTATCTTATAAAATCCCGCGTACTTTTGTTCTCGCCTGGTGCGCGAACAAAAGTACGCGCGCGCGTAGATTTTTAAAATCTACCCAATATTTTCAGGGACAAAGATCAGTTTGTGTCAAATGGATTAGAACTGTGAACAAATGCTCTCAAGATCTAATGAAATTATTGGTTGAAACAATTAAAAACAAATGGTAGTTTCAAGAATTGATAATATCTATAGAGACCAAAATGAATGCTTGTAAAGAGGATTTCGACAATTATACCACATTCTTATGGCATATGGGACAGACCACAGACCAGTTTAAAAATAAAACAGTTGAAGATTCACAAATCCCATATGGATGAGATGGATTATCAGAATAGTATGGTTTATTTGTGGCTGCATCCTGATTACGGAAAATCTGAGAAAAAGATGTCCTTTCAGGATTCTATGGATGATTTTAGCAGTAGTGGAGAGGAATTTGAGCAATCTCATTGCATATATTTTTTAGATCGAGGCAGGGTCTCCAATCATGCCTGACAAGGTACTCGGGAAAAATTTACTGAAAGTCAATTCCTACGCTTAAGGCGGTTATGTTCAGATGAAGTGGATTTCAGAGCACAAGCAAATAAGATATGCTTACAGTTCATTCAGTGAAGAAATCTAGTAACAGCAGTTATGAAGGCATATAATAGAGCACAATATGCGAATAGGAAATTGCTGTTAGACTGTTTGTATTTTTAAATAGTCAACAAAGTAGTTAGTAAGCAGTAGGTAGTGTGTTTATTTTTAAAAAGTCTGTAGAACTGAGTGTTCTGCAGACTTTTAAAGAACTGAGTGTATTTAATACAAACTGAGTGTTTGTATTAACAAAAACAAAAAAAAACAAAAAAAAAAAACCCCCCAAAAAGTAGCCAGAAGCTAGAAATAAGCTTGGAGCAGTGTATACCTAAGTAAAAAGGTTGAATAGTTCAGCTCAGTTACTCACCTTGGAAAGGTGTTGAGGTAGTGTGATTGGGTTTGAATAGGTACCAACATTTGTTAATCAAGAGAGCAGTGAGTCACTCTGGCTGACTAACTGAAGTTAGACTGTATCGCTCCATGGTGAGACCGCACCTTGAATACTGTGTACAATTCTGGTCGCCGCATCTCAAAAAAGACATAATTGCAATGGAGAAGGTACAGAGAAGGGCTACCAAAATGATAAGGGGAATGGAACAGCTCCCCTATGAGGGAGCTGTTCCATTCCCCTTATCACATCTACCCTATCACCTAACCTCTTTAGTAAAAAGAGGTTAGGACTTTTCAGCTTGGAGAAGAGATGGCTGAGGGGGGATATGATAGAGGTGTTTAAAATCATGAGAGGTCTAGAACGGGTAGATGTGAATCGGTTATTTACTCTTTCAGATAATAGAAAGACTAGGGGGCACTCCATGAAGTTAGCATGTGGCACATTTAAAACTAATCGGAGAAAGTTCTTTTTTACTCAACGCACAATTAAACTCTGGAATTTGTTGCCAGAGGATGTGGTTAGTGCAGTTAGTATAGCTGTGTGTTTAAAAAAGGATTGGATAAGTTCTTAGAGGAGAAGTCCATTACCTGCTATTAAGTTCACTTAGAGAATAGCCACTTCCATTAGCAATGGTAACATGGAATAGACTTAGTTTTTGGGTACTTGCCAGGTTCTTGTGGCCTGGATTGGCCACTGTTGGAAACAGGATGCTGGGCTTGATGGACCCTTGGTCTGACCCAGTATGGCATTTTCTTATGTTCTTAGAGTATCACAGTTCCTCATAAGATTCTCATCTCAAATATGTTTTAAGGTATTCTGATAGTGTTGTGTCGGAGTTGGACCCTTGGGCTGAGATAGGGTTGGTGGCAACCTGTAGACAGGGAACCTAAGGGTTCCCCACCGTCAGCAGGTGGAGTGGGCTGAAGCTAGAGGCCGCTGGAGCTTCACCTATACCAGCCCTCGTTCCCCTAGGGTTGAGCCTTTGGATGCCGGGGCTGGCAGGACTTAGGTAGGTCTCAGAGTTAGCTAGTCTTGGAAGGTGGTTCAGCCCAGAGAACAGTAGCCAGTAGATGGCGTAGTCCTATCCTGGACAGGATTCGGTACTGGACACTCGGGCGCCAAAGGAACAGAAGTTAGCTGGAGGCACCCTAGCAACGGAAGGCCTAGCCTTGTAAGTCCATGTCCAGAGAATAGGTGAGGAGAGGCATCACTGACAGGCAAGGATCGAAGCTGGCGGCGTGGATGTTGTGGCAAGCTGTGAAGAACTCTGGACACAGAGGAATCTGTAGCATAGATGTTCAGAGCAAGGGTCATGGCGCGAAGAAGTTAGGCGTAGTCAATCAAAACAATGGTCAGGCACGGAGAAGGCAAGCGTGGTGAAGTGTAGCAAAGGTCCGGGCTGGAGAGAAGCAGGTGAAGTGGTCAGGTATAGCAGAGGTCCGGGGCTGGAGAGAAGCTGAAGAGTAGTTAGGCGTAGTGGAGGTCCGGGGCTGGAGAGAAGCTGAAGAGTAGTCAGGCATAGCGGAGGTTGGGGCTGAAAGAAGCTGAAGAATAGTCAGGCTTAGCAATGGTTAAATCCAAGAGTCAGTCCAACACATAGACGAACAGGATCAAGGAGAACAGGAACCGGAAACCACAGGAAACAGGAACACCACGAAGACACAATTCTGGAATCAGCAATGAGTACTCGGAATACGAGGAGACCTGTTGCAAGGCAACGCTATGGAGCAAGGCCTGAGCTTTTATACACTGAAGAGGTCTGATGTCAGCATCCAGGTCTGCAGCCAGGTTGTCACCATGGGCCCTTTAAAAGAACTAGTGATGCATGTGTGCGCCTAGGAAGGGCACGGCGCTGATCACGGCATCTCTCCGCGGGCCCACTCAGAGAGGCCCGACGAGCAAGGACATCTTGGCTGGCAACACTGGGTAGCTTGGCAGGACCGGAGGCACTGGAGAGAACCCGAGGTCGGAGTTGGTGGCCCACCACTGCCAGAGAAGAGGAGCCAGTCCCTGGAATCTGTCTAAGGTGAGAGGGCCACACTGTGGGGCAGCCGCGGGCTGTATGCATAACAGATAGACCCCATCAGATTGTAGACATTATCAAAAAAATCGGGCATGTGATACAAGGTTATTCATCTTTAAAATAATTACCATGTTTCACATTTACACATAGCATAAATATCAAAGACATAGTCACTCGGGCAGTATTTCCACCCAGAGTACACTATAACACAATTTAGGATGAACATTCGAGTTGTGGGAAATATACACACTTCATTATTATCTCTATGCTGATGACAGTTTTTGATTCCTTGTCAAAGTGATATGAAAAAAAACTCTCAGCCTACTTACCATTTATCTTTTGTCTATATCATTATGGTTACCCCATAATCCTTTGCCACTTAATGTAGAAAAAAATGAACTCATTCATCTACATAAGCGTGATGGCTTATGTTTCCCTAACACTTTTTGCTTTCAAGGCATACACATCTCTATTATGGACATAGTATGAAACCTTAGAGTACTAATTGATTCTAAATTATTATTTTCAACATACTTTTAAATTCTTGTAAATACTTCCTACTGGAAATTAAGGATGTTACAACGATTAAAACCCTATCTTGAATTTTCTAATTTTCAAATAGTATTACAGTCACAGTTTTTTTCAAATTTAGATTATTGTAATTTCTTATTCCTAGGATTATCAAAATATACCTTACGATCTCTGCAGATGATCCAGGATTCATCTTCAAGGACCTTAACTGGTACTTCAAGGTTTGAACACATTTCACTTGTTTTAAAATCACTACACTAGTTACCAGATGATTACAGAGCGCAATATAAGGTTTTAGTTTTAATACATAATGCCTGAAGACATGATGTTCCTCTTTGCTTAAGATACATCATCACATGGATGAACAGCACGACACCTGTGAAAATTGGGTGTCATTCAGTGCGCTGAGAGTTGAAAGAAAAGTAGATTTGAACACTGTACTCTCTGGGGTGCAAAACTACTTTACTTTCAACTTCTCCAGTGCTCGAATGACACCCAATTATCATAGGTATCTACCATGCTATTTGTACATGTGATAGTGTATCTTAAGCTGGCTCCCAAGCTTTCCCCACCCTTGACACCTCATCCTGAATTTAAAGGTCCCCCCATAACAGTGGTATAAATAGTAAATGGACCCATTTGTTCTACTCTCGTCACTCTCTCCCTTCCCTCCTTCCTCCTGTCATGCCCTTTTTCTAATCCCAGGCATTAGGCCTGCAAAATTTATAGCAAAATGATGAATCTAGGCCATCTCCCTCCTGCCATGGATAATTCATTTTGGCCATATGGTGATTACCCTATTCGCTCTTAAAGCTAATACATTTTGAACTACTGATTTTGAGAAAGGTTGTTTATCAATACAGTGGCCAGAAACATATGCCAAAGCATTCTAAATTAAACACCACCAATTCTATTATTCCACTGGAATGAAATTTTTCACCATATTTTTAGTTCTGAATAGTATCTCCCAAGCATTAAACTGCCAAATAAGGTCAGCATTGTCATCACTTGCTACTGGACAGAGAATTCTGCTAACGGTGAGTCAACAACAATTCAGCCGTTGTTGGGCTGCGCAATAAAAAACTGGAAACTATTTAGGTTCTTAATTATATGTGATCTTATAATCCATTATACTAAAACTCCATCTTGACATGTGCCTCAATGTAAACCTAAATGGGTGCTTTGTGAACACAAGTGCAGATTTCAAGCCAAAAATGATCACAATGTAGATAGGGGTGGATTTTTCTGAAATTCTTTAGTATAATGACAATTAGCCATGAGGCTCTACCAGGTACTCAGTAACAAAATAACAGCAAGTGGTTACACTTCAAGGACAAATGGAAGCAACATGTGTGTGCACGTATGGCTCTTTAGGGCTCAGCTCATTGCTGAAATGACTCACTGAATAACAAAGAGTGAGCCATAGCAGCTCTCTGCAATCCCACTAGAAATATGTTAGTAAATATGTCACAAATGCCATTACTCATTCTGCATGGGCCAGTCAACTAACTGTGATGCTATTTATGAGATTCTTGACAGCATAACAACTCTGAGAGAACATCAGCAACCATTTAGGGAAGTTGAGAAAACACTGAGCTAGTAATAGTATTAACATGGATTTATGTAGCACCTTTCAACTCAACAAGATCTTAACATGTTCTGCAATCTAATGCATGGCAGTGTGGCAAATCTGGCTAACAAATTAGGTACCTTTTCTATAAAAAAGCTTCCAAAGACGAGAGAGAAGAGACACCCATCATGATTAACCACTTATAGTTGGGTAAACTGCGACATGTGGTTATTAAGGGCCTGGTTCATCCAGATCTAATTCTTTAAACACAGAATGGGAAATAAAAGCCTTAGAAGGTAATTTTCAAAAGAATTTAAAGGAGTAAACTGGTTTTTGAAAATTGCTACTTTTATATGCCCAACCCCTTTGAAAATTCACTCCATACAGCTGAATTTACAAAAGGTTTTACACACATGTAAATGGATTTTATGCATGTAAATGGGTTTTTGAAAATTACTATGACATATGCTACTTTGACACATGTAACTCCTTTGAAAATTCACTCCTTAGTGATTTGGTCCTTTAGTGACTTGTGCAAAGTCTCACAATAAGCCAATGAAAAGCAAAATCTGAACTTTCAAGTTTCAGTTGCTCATCTGGTTTTTAGATTGTTCCTATAGAATATGACCTGATACTGCCACATACTGTATGTATATCTCTACCAGAAACTACGGTTTGTTTCAATCAGACAAAAAAAATACTACAGTGGGCTTTCAGGAATCATGGGCCTATGTTGGTTCACTTTCACTTGTTCCATTATATTTATTGAAATACTATTCTGTGCTGCAAGTAAAGATTTTATGCATCTGATATTGGTGATTATCTTAATGATGTTATAAAATCATTTCAATTATGTCTACACAAGCCGTTAAGCCCGTTAAAACGGGCTACATTACATTCTCCCTCTCCCCCTTCCACTTACATCCCTGACTCTCACCTCTCCCTCATTCTCACTCTTCCCCACCCCCTACCTCCCTCCCACACACTCACCCACTCCTCCCTCCCTCCCCCTCAGTCCCTCCCTCTCACTCAGTCCCTCCCTCCCAGTCCCTCCCCCTCACTCAGTCCCTCCCCCTCACTCAATCCCTCCCTCTCAGTCCCACCCCTCACTCAATCCCTCCCTCTCACTCAATCCCTCCCTCCCTCCCTCTCACTCAGTCCCTCCCACTCAGTCCCTCCCTCTCACTCAGTCACTCCCTCCCACTCTCTCTCTCCGTCCCTCCCACTCCCTCCCTCCCACTCAGTCCGTCCCTCCCTCTCTCTCTCTCCTCCCTCCCTCGCTACTGGCCGCTACCGCCGCCGCCGCTACCGCCACCGCCCACTGCCGCTACCGCCGCCGCCCGCTGCCGCCGCCATGTTTTTTTTTTCCTAAGACTGACATGCTCGCCCGCACATGCGCAGTAGAGCTGCTCTCTACTGCGCATTTGCGGCACGTCGGTCAAGCGTCGTTTATCTAGTTAGATAATTTACTGCCAGATTTCAGGGGACTGTTGAAGCCGTTTGATCTATTATTATTAAATGAAAGATTTTAAAAAATTATTGTTGGTTACAGAATACGTTTAAAAGCTAACAAAGCACTGTCACTGGCTGGTCCTGTGCTATGGAACACCAGGCCACTCGAAATAAGGCTGCAGAGAAATTTGAAAATTGTCAAAACCAACCTGAAAACCTGGCTCTTTAAACAAGCTTTTTATAAAGACAAAGAGAAGGAGAAAAACAGTTGAGAGATAAGGACGCACCAAGCAAGCAGTTGTTATTTTTAACCTACAAATGCATATTAATGTCAGATTTGAACCGCTTAACAGTTTATTAACCAACATATAGGCTTAACTTTAAACACATAGTTTATCGTACTAAAATAAGTTACTGTACTATGATGGCACATGTTCAATTTGTAATCTATACCACTTATAATTTTCTTTATTGTGCCTTTCTGTAAACCGTTGTGATGGTTTTCCAACTTAACGACGGTATAGAAGAATTTTTAAATAAATAAATACATATGTTATCAGGAATACTAAAGTCCCTTCTGCATTATTAGTTTTATTTTAGCTTATTTTATTTTTAGAAAGCAAACTAACTGCTCTCATTTTGTTCTTTCAATAATCTTTTTTTTAACTGAAGTTCTGGTAAGAAAATGTGAAGTACAAGTCACTCACCCTGCTACTTTCATTCATAAGACCTGCTTCATCAAGATCTTTTCCCATAGACACAGAATAGAAGAAAAGCCTTAGGGCCTGAATTTAAAAAAATATTTCCACACTTAAAAATAGACTTTACATGTGTAAATGCATTTTACCCATTTAAGTGGGCTTTTGAAATTGCTATATGTCATTGAATTGTCCATAGGGTATTCACATACAAGTGCACTTTAAGGGGGTTATTTTCTAATGGGATCGCACGAGAAAAGTCCCTTTTTGTGTGTGATACCTAGATCGGGGAAGAGTTGGGGTGGCGTCAGCACTAGAAAGGGAGGAGTCGGGGAGGCACAGGGCAGACATGGCAGAGACATCACTGGTGGCAAAAAGGTAAGAACCCTTATCGCCGTCAGTAAAGCGCCCAATAGCACCACCTTTCACGGTGGCACTATTGTTTTGCGAAAGCCGGCAGTGATAACACCGCGGTGGTGCGATCACTGCCGGCTTTCACAGGCCCGCCCCCTGGTACTGTGTGATTCTCAAAGGCCTGTGATTTTAGAAAATCCGGCCTAAGTGGGTAAATGGCTTTTAAAAATTGCTACAAAAGTATTTATATTTGCACATGTAAATCCTTTTGAAAATTACCCAATTTATGAATCAGGTTCATAGAACTCTTTTGACGTCCTTGTCATAACTTAGCCAGTCACATGGTGTGCAACAGAATGATTTCAAAGTTTGTAGGAATCTGAGACGGGTCACAAAACAAACACTGTTTTGGTTCCTGGGGCCTAAACCACTAGCTCATTTCACATAAATTTTCATATTAAGTCCTATTGAGCTAATCTGAGTTTAAACAGCTAACTGACCTATAGTGAAAGACTCTAATGCTGTGATAATTCCTCTGAGCCATCCACTCCCCATGTTTCTAGCTAAATTCTTTTTTTTTTCAAGTTGTAAGCATTCATGAATAACATTCACTTCTTTATTTTTTTTAACTTTATATTTAGTGAATGTTCATAAATAACAAAACATACACCTTTGCTAAAGAAACACATGGGAATCTAGATAAAAAAAGAAACAAAAAGTAAAGCAAATAACACAAGAAATAACACATAATTCAGATAGCCATTATTACCCAATCATTCAAAATCAGCCAAGGAGGCAGGAAGAAGAAAAGAGAGACAATAGGAAAATGAAAAAAGAAAAAAGAAAAGAAAAAGAAACCGGCCTAGTATGTAGAAACTGCCAAGTCTAGAATGCCTCAAGTCAGAACTGGTTGATTACTGGAGATGTTAAAGGACCTCTGGATTCCTAAAATGACTTCAATTGTTCAGAAGAGAAAAAGACAAAACCATTCTTATTATATCTAATAATACATTTACAAGGGTATCTGAGCATGAAGGAATAACATACAGCAATAGCCTCTTGCCTTAAAGCGAGAAAGCCTTTCCTTCTTTCTTGAGTCGCACGAGCTAAATCAGGAAAAATCCACACAATTTCACCAAAAAACATAAAAGTGAAATTCCTAAAATACTTTCTCATTACATTACTCACATCTCACTGAGAAACACAAGAAACAAGCAAAGAACGTTGTTCAATAATTCTAAAACCTGAACTCTCTAGAAGATTCATCAAATTATTCATAACTGGAAGAAATTGAGCAGTTGGAGCCTGTTGAGGATTAATTTGAGCATTTACAGGCAAAAAATACAACTTATTAACTGAAGGAATTTGATAAGATTAAAATGTAAAAACCTCAAGGAAATGCTTCTTTAAAGTCAAAAGTGGGGTTTTTTCCCCAGAACTTTGGAAAAATTCAACATGTGAAGATTTAAATGCCTAGTATAATTTTCAAGGTACTCTCTCTTGGAAAATGAATTATAATCTATCACAGTGGTAGTATTAAAGGCCTGAATGTCCTTAATGTTATTTTCAATAGCTGGAACGTTACCATTGATAGCAAAACTTTGGCCTTCATAAATGGACACCATCAACTCTAACTAAGTAGTCAAAGAATCAGTCTTGGAGGAACAAGCAATTAAGAATCTGCCGAAGCCAACTCAAAGTTCCCAAAGGAGGTGCAAGGTTACAACCACTGGCCTAGCTGTAAACACAAAGAACTTACCGGGAGAAGCTTGCTGGTCCCACCAAGGAAGCCAGAAGAACCCAAGGCAGCCTCCAAGCCTCCGGCGCCTGGAGGGGGGATTGGAGAAGGAAAAGGGGGCAAAATTAATTTCTCTCCAGCATGGCATACCAGATGCAGACAACCCTGCTGCATTAATGCAGATGCCAAGCTGGCCCCCTCCAGTGCAGTAGCCTAGGAGCGTCATTACTGGGAGCCATGGGACTGTAAGATGAACTGCACCTCTCTGCTAGCAGTGGTATTTGGTCCAAAGGGATCACGTACGCTTCATCTGAAGATAAGCTTGGCACGCCCTCACTATGGCCCACAGCAGGATCATCAGCTCCTTGTGTTACAGTTGTCTGGGACATTTAAAGTAGTATAGACTGATGGCCAGAGGGATATGGGGTTTCTGGAGGAAAAACCCAAACCTTGCCCTTTTGTTGGGAAGGTATATCAAAAGAAAATAAAGCCAAGAAGAAACAAGGTAGGGTTCAGCATTAGAACATGTCCTTTAACATGGCGCCATCTTGCCTACCTGCTGGAGCAACATTCACTTCTTAACTGGTGATCTTCTCACTAGACAAGTCTCAACCACATCATTTTGACCATTTGTTATTTAACCTGGGGATTGCCAAAAGTTTGGGGTTGGAGATGAGATGCTGTTATTTCTTTTCACACTTCAAGACACACAGAAAAAAAATACAAGGATCTGAGTTACCAATGAGGTCATGATTGGGAAAAATTAGACCATGTTTACCATTATTCTCAGGTACCCACTTAGATTGACAGCTCTCTGTGGCAGGCTCTAATAGTACTTGTATGCAATTTATTGTAAAGCACCCTCATGCCGAAATATTAAATTGAAATTCTGTTTTTGAGTAAGTATTCTTTTACAGAATAAGAAAGCATGCAGAAACAGCATAATCATATAATTAGTGATCTACATAAAGCAGTAGTAGAACATAATCATGTGATAAATGATATACATAGCAATTGAACCCAATCATATATTTTGTGATGTCAATAATCATTTAATTAATGCATATGATGTGATATTACCAATAATCGTATAGAAAATATGCAGATCTATGTAATGCAAAAATATAATTAGGTGGTTATTATAATTATTATTATGAAAACTATTATTTGGAGTTTATTTTGAGAATCAAGAGCATTATATTGGGTGCAATTAGATTTCAAATTGATGTTATATGAGAATGAAGGCAATCTATTTTCCTACTTAAACCAAGTGTGGATCTCTAAAGGCCAGAGGATGGGAATAAACAAAAAAGCTTAACTGGCATGGAGTGGCAGTTACTACCCTTAACAGAAACGTGGGGGTAACCTGCACGGAGCAGCAGTAACTACCTTGGGAAGCTTGCTGGGCAGACTAGATGGACCATGTTACTATGTATATTATATAATATTAATTGGATTCCAGGATCAAAAATTGATTCAGAATTTTGGCAATAACCCCACATATTTGTGATTACAATTTAAAACTATGATTACAAAAAAATGAAGATTAGATAGAAAAGAGTGATAGTGGAATATGGTTAGAAGCCTGGTTCTCTGCCCTATCTCTGAGGCAGATTCCACAGCAAGGTATGAGGCATTCTGCAATCAAACTATCAATATTCAGTGGCAGTTCTGAAGCATATCTAATATCTATAGTACAAAATATGGCCGTGCATTATCATCAACACAATGTAGAATTACTGCATGGAGAAGGAAACTGCTGCTTTTACTAATTAGATATTGAACACTCTGTTATTACAGCCACTTATTATTTATAGGTAGGTAATACAATAAAATCCTGTTGCCTTTCCCTTTCTTGGTATCCCGGTGTTTTGGATGGATGTGGGGGAAGGTTGCTTAACACATTATACAAATCAAATCTCTAGTAAGAACACACTGCCATGACCTCTTGAGACTACAGATCAATTTACACATCATTGTAATATTATCCATGATATAATTGCTTGCATATTTACAGTGATATAAACATATCTAATGGTTTCCAAATCAAATGAATGTGGCATAGTCTATTACTCTTTTCTGAAGCAGTGGCCTCATACCTATGAGTAAGACACTATATTCTATCAAGCCTTCACTGCTTTTCCAATTGTTGAGTATAAATGTAATCACAAGGGATAATAAGATATCCATCAGCTTTCTTTTCTGGAGCAGAAAACAAGTTTAAATCTTTAAGTCTGTCCCCCTTTACTTTATAACAAAGACAACTGACCACTTTATATGCCACTTTCTGGCCTGTCTCCATTCTGTTTATATCCTTCTGGTGTGGTTTCCAGAACTGAAAACAACATTTCAAATGAGGTATTGTCAAGGACTTATATATGGGTAATATAATTTCCTTTTTTTCTGCTGACTATTCCTCTCCATATGCAGCCTAACATATTTCTGGCTTTTGTCTTCAACTTATCCATCTGTAAGGGCACCTTAAGATCATCAGATAGATCCATCCCCCTCCTCAATCCTCAAGCAGGACACGGGCGTATGTACGCATTCATCCGCTCACACCCTGGGACACAGCTGTTTTATAACACATACGCGTATATGCACACACGTTATAAAATAACCTGGCCACGCACACGTTTGTGCTCAATTTTAAGTGGGTGCATGCCTGTGAGCATAAATGCCGCTTTCGCCATGTAAAAGGGGAGATTAAAAAAGGCACATGTTCTAACGCCATTGCCAGTTTTCCAAGATCATGTCAAACAGTTAAGGGATAGGACTTCCAAATCCTCCCTCCCCTGTTTAATAGCCTTCCTTTACCCCTGTTAGTTAGTCCTGACCTTTAAAATCCCACTGATGTGCCTAGATTTATTTATTTTTTTTAATACTTACACATCATCCATAGTAGAAGTAAAGTTATATTGGGTGCAGGGGACCCCGGCGTGCTTGGGATCACCTAAGTAATTATGCGCAAATTTCAGGGTGAACTCCCAGCATGCCCATGCCCTGACTAGACTATGCCCACACCCTACCCTTTTTTGTAAACTTTTCATTTGTGCACGCAGTGGCACGTATGCACGTTTCTTGGCAGCTTTTAAAATCTGCTTGCTGCACGCCAGCCCGACATATTCTCGCATCCCCTAATTTCAGCGCTTGTCGGGTTTTTTTTAAATCCACCTTAATATCCATGACTCTGCATTTTTTAGCATTAAGTCTTAGGTTCCAGATTCTAAACCATTTGTTAAGCTTTACTAGATCCCTCCTCATATTTTCCACACTTTCCTGGATGTCTACCTGTTGCAGATTTTAGCATCATTGGCAAAAAGAGAAACATTTCCCAATAGTCCTTCCTCAATATTTCTCACAAAATGTTGAAAAGAACTGGTTCAAGGACCAATACCTGTAACACGCCATTAATAATGCCTCTCTCTTCAGAGTGAACTCACTTTGGGCCGGAGTTTCAAAAGGTTACGCGTGCCGGGCCTATTTTCAAAAGACCCGGATATGTGCGTAAAGCCCCGGGACGCGTGTAAGTCCCAGGGCTTGCAAAAAGGGGCGGGGAGGGGCGGGGCAGTCTGGGGGTGGGGCGGGGTCAGAAGCTCCCGGCTCAACAGCTATTTGCCTCTGTGTCAGGGATTGCGCACCAGCAATTGGCCGGTGCACGCAACTTACTTCAGCCCCAGGGCTGAAGTAAGTTTTGGAAAAAAAGAAAAAGGTAGGGGGAAAGGGTGGGGGAGGTAGGGGAAGGGAAGGTGGGGTGGGGGGGGGGGTAGGGATGTTCCCACCGAGGCCACTCTGATTTCAGAGCGGCCTGGGAGAAACAGGGAAGGCAGCATGGTTCGGCGCACACTCAGTGCACAATTGTGCACCCCCTTGCACGTGCCGACCCGCAATTTTATAATATGCGCGCACCTGCGCATGCATGTTATAAAATCACGTGTCCTTGTGTGTGTGCGCTGGGTAGGGCACGCACATGGACGCACTCGCGCTGGTTTGAAAATCTACCCCTTTATTGCTATCCTTTGTCACCTCCCACTCAAACAATTTCTAACTGAGTCAATTTAGAGCCGATAGCAAGGGCACTCAGCTTATTTATATGTCACTGATGTGGAACTGTGGCAAAGGCCTTACTGAAATCCAAGTATACAGAATCTAGCAATGTCTTCTGATTCAACCGTCACAGAAATGTATCAGCTGCATAAGACAAGACCTACCTCTGGTAAAAGTGTGCTGCCTTGGTTTTGTGATCCATTGGATTCCAGAAATTCCATAACCTAGGGAGGCCAGACGTGCGCTTGGCTCTTCCATTCCTCACTCTTCAATAAAACATCACACACTTTGTGGCATTACAACAGGCCACAGTTTATTCTTTAAAATCCGAGCCCTCACATTTCAGATCATAACCTTATAACAATTATAAACAAGCTCCCCCTCTCCCTTCCCCTCCCCCATTTTACCACAATCCTTGGTGCCTCTACCACTGTGTCCCAGTAGTAAAGCCTACAATCCCTCACCTTTCTTTCTTATCCCGCCTGGTCCCAGCGAGGGTAAGCCATGGCCTTGAGCTTCAGCCCTCTGTCTCGTGTAGCAGACCCCCAACTACACAAGATGCACTCCCCCCTCCCACGCCATTTTAACAGTGCATTATTGACAAATACAACTTGGGCTTAGGTTTCTGCCTCAAATTGCGACAAAGATTAACTTCCTCAACACCAACAATCATGATAACCGGGCCATCCATTGCTCCTTGCATGTGACAGGGGCCGACCAATGGCACTGGTAGCCCCTGTCACATGGTATGGGCAAAGTGCCACCGGCGCCATTTTGATTAGTGGCAGCCGATGGCCCGAGAGGGAGAGATCACACCCGGGACCCCGCTGGACCACCAGGGCTTTTAGTAAGTCTTGGGGGGGGGGGGGGGGGGATAGCGATGGTGGAGGAGTTGTAATTAAGTAAATTTGAAGGGTTGGGGTGGGGGGGGGGGGTTCGGGTCATTTCTGAAAACGAAACAAAAAAGTTTTTGGGTTTGGGGAGTGGACCGAAATGGTCCACCCCAAACCCGAAAACGAAAACAAACAAAAAAAAAATTTGTGCACATCCCTAATATCCATAGACAAGGAGGAATAGCCTAGTGGTTAGAGCAGTGGGCTATGACCCAGGAGACCAGGGTTCAAGTCCTGCTTGTGACCTTGGGCAAGTCACTTTACCCTCCATTGCCTCAGGTACAAAAACTTACATTGTAAGCCCTCTGGAGATAGGGAAATACCAGCAGTACCTGAATGTAAACCAGTGTGATATCTTGATTGAGATTGAATGTCAGTATATAAATAAAAAAATCTTTACATCTTCCTTTCTTTTCATTTAAATATATAAAAGTGGTGGTTTTTTTACATGAAATGTTTTCAAAGAGTTTGTGACACTTAAAGGTGAATGGTAAAAGCCTGGCGGACACCAAAATTGAGAGATGCACGCAATAGTCAGGCTCACACGTGCCCACCGGATTTTAAAAGCTGCCCAGATGTACGTGTATCTCCCACAGCAAGCATATCTCACTCAATTTCAAAAACGGGAAAGGTGTGGGTGTGGTTTGGGTGAAATATGGGTGGTTTGGGGCATGACCAAGCGATATGCATGTAAATACTTATGCATCCAGGTCTACTGCTGCGTAAGTTTACTTCTGCTATGGAGGAGGTGTCAGTTGTAAAAAAATCCAAAACAACACTGCATTTTTGGAGGAGTTTAAAGAGTCTGGGGTAAGCGGGGGCAGTGCAGGCTATTAAACGAGAGGGATTTGGGAAAACTAGCTCAATACTGGGTGAACTGTTGGACAAACTGGTGAAACTAGTCATGGTGTGAACACAAGCAGGTTTTAAAATACCCTGTCTTATGCAGTAGAAACGGGCACATACCCACTTAAAATTAGGAACACATGTGCACATGCTCAGACCATTTTATAACATGCACAAGTATGTGCATGCAAGTTATATAATTGCCACATCCTGGTGCATGCGCCCACGCACACGCGCCAATGTGCACCAACACACCACTTTGAAAGATACCATCTTAGATTCTGAGTAAGTAAGCAAATTCACTGGACACGTCTGCATCTGCAGAAACACAGAAAATTGATAGTTTTGAATATAATCACAACTTAGGACAAAATGTAACCAGCAATACCAGGCTTTATTGTTCACTGAAGATCATATTCTCACCACAAATGGTAAGGTTTCATCACTAAAGCAAACCCTGTCTACGGGCCTGCTTCACTCTGCTTTTTTTTCCCAGAGATGCAGAATAAGGAAAACAAAGCCATTATGAATCAGACTCTATACATAGTTTATAATCTTCAAACTCAAAAACTCCATCCATGTTGCTTCAAAGCTAAACATTTGACCAAAAAAAAAAGAATTAACTATCAACTCAGTTGCCATGAGAGTGGTCAACAGTGTTTGAATTAAGGCTGAACAAATGGTTTGAATTATATTTAAATCATATCCAAACCTACAGACAGGTGGGAATAATAAGATACATAGATAAGCTGCATTCAAGAAAAAGAAAGCACAAAACATATTGCACAAATCCAAGCAATTCATATCTCAGTTTAGGTAAATCTAGAATTTTTGTTCTACATTTGCTAAAGTAAAGCCTTTTTGACATATTTTGGATCAGGGAGTCAAACCAAAAACTTAACCAAACCTCTATTTTTTCCTGAACAAGAGCTGAATATAAAGCATTATTAGTAAGTCTGCTGAAACTGAAACACGTTTCAGATTACCAATTTAGAGTAAGAGTTTGATTTACAAAAACTGATGTGATACACCGAATGGCTTCAAAATAAGAATAATCAGAATAAGCATATACAAGGAACATCTGGTAGGATTTACATTTTGGATTCAAGGGCTGGGAAGCATCGCACAAGTAGAGATGTACATTCAAATAATCTGAGTGTGAAATTTGATGCAATGAATCAAGTTTCTGTTTGATTCAGATCACCCAAACTGAACTGGCCTTGGTGTCATAGAGTGCTGTTGCCACTGCTGCTGATGCTTGCTTGTAAGTCTGATAAAACTTGCATGGAGAAGCTCAAAGTTAGAGTAAAAAACAGGATACATTGCATTCCCCATTGACTTTAAAGGAGACAAATAAAACAAATAACTCAAATGAAAGGAATGGGTTTCTTATTTGAACTGAACAAATCAAACAAAACAGGAAACCCAACCAAAAATATGAGCTGAACTGAAAAAGTATTCCATGCACACCCCTAATAGGCAGGGGTTGATCTGGAGATGCCCTCCTTCTTAAATGTGCAATGCACTGTAAAAGACTGCAAAGATAAACAGCATGGAACAGTAAGTGGAAGAGGGCACCATTGCTGTGAACTAAGAGTACTGGACTAGGCCTCTGAAAGGTGTTAAAGACTAAGTTGTTGCTGGCTTGAAATTGGAATCTTTTCTTTTTAACCTTCAAAAGGCTTCTGTAATAGCTAGATCCCGGACAGGTGCTACCTGTCTTCTAAATCCCGGGTTGGTGCGCGTGCACTCGCCTAAGGGGCGGAGCTGCACAAGGAAGTCAGCGGCGTCTCTCTCGTGGGGAGGATGCCGCGAGAAGGTCCCGTCGCAGCCTGAACCGGAGCAGGGAAGCCTGCGGTGAGCAGGAAGGTGAGGGGGGACACGAGAAGGCCCCGGCGTGACCTGAACCGGAGCGGGGAAGCCTGCGGTGAGCAGGAAGGAGAGGGGGGACCCGGCCGTGGCTGTCCGCGGCCGGGGTTCCTAACAACTATCCAGTTAAGTCTTTCCTCAGAAATAAAGTGCATGCAAATCTATCTCATGAATATTCATTGTGTATATCCTGAAAACTAGACTAAATGGGGGTGTTCTGAAGACTGGATTGAGAACCACTGATCATAATCCCTCAGTAATAGTCAACAAATTTGATATTTACCAGCAAATCTGAGAGTGGCTCAATATTTTAAACTTTTTAATAACAAAACATGTAAATGCTCAAATGTTAAAAAAAAAATTTGAAGTCTGAAAGAATATATCTACTGGTTAGTGCAACTACTGAAAAACATTGAAAGAATTAGCAAACTAAATATTATTTACATTTACTCAGTCAATAGCACTGTATTCTATGCTAAACATAAAATAATTCTTTCATGTTCAAAATCAAGCATAACAATAATCAAGCACAGATAGGAAGATATTGAACATTTTGTGAAAACATTTTATATTTAAGGAATTGAGGAGCCGAGCTAGCACATTTTTAATAGGGCTACCCATATAATCTCATCACTTTTAATACATCAGGACATACTGTAATCTCAGCCTTAGAGAATCCCTGTAGAATTGTATCTCTGTATCTGATGTTTTTCTATTTCTCTCTCTCTCTCTCTCTCTCCTTTCTTCTGTCGCTCACATGTCTTCTTGTTATCTGTTTATAGGCAAGTGTATATATATGTGTGTGAGAGAGAGAGAAAGAGTAACTTCAAATGAAAGAAAACCTGTAATTTTAATTTACTGTTATAATCACTGTCATGTATTTTTCTCTTTTTAATCACTTTGGGGGTATTTTTCAGTTGGTGTAAAATCTGTGGGTGAAAAGTACCTGCACACTTTACACTAATTTTCAAAGCATAAAGATACATGCGCTCGCTGTGTATGCACATAATTTTATGCACGAACCAATCACACAATTTTCTGAAGGGCCATTTCTGCTGATACAGCACTACTTCACCCACAGACATCCCTTTGAAAATGACCCTTCCTATGTATTGCTTTGGCAATACATGTACAAATTATCATGCCTACGAAGTTTCCTGAATGTGAAAGGATTTAGTCAAACGCAGGATTGATACTATGTTTTGGTATTCTTACTCTAAGAGATAACGGGACGTAACATTTTTTGAACACATATCAAAACCTTAAGATGAGCCAAAGGATCAGCCTGCTAACTAATGAGAAATGAGCACATCACTCCCTGACGTCATCTTGCTGCTCTCCTCAGTTACTCACTGGGAGCCTGTTGCTATATTTTTCTCCAGTGCAGCTAAATAATTCATCAGGGCATGGTGTTTTGTGAGCAGGCCAAACTGTAGGCAACAGGCCAAAACCAAGGTCGCTATGGAGACTCAGAAGAACTGGAGACTCAATCCTTCTCCAGCTAAAGATGCACAGAGAAAACAGCATCATCATTAGGGAAGACAACATTTTCAATATACTTTACCAAAGAGGAGAAAACAAAGCACACTAAATACTAATATCTTATATCTGCACAAAATGCTTTCTGATAGCAATCAAACTTTTCACTTACAATAGTGCTAAGGAACAGAATAGCAGACAGAAGACAATAACCTTACCAAAATACATATTAGCAAAGAATTCCCTAGTATCTCAAAACCAAGAGAGCAATACATAGTGTAACCCATAACTATCAGAGCGACCTCAGCAATTTCATTTGGTCCAAAGGCTGAATGTTGCAATATGCAAAATGAAATGTAAACAGAGGAAAAGCATAAATATATACTGCCAACTCTAATTACTGCAATGAATAGGGCTACAGTAAAATTAAAGGATTCACAAAACAGAATATTGTGGACAAACATTTAACTACATTCCATTTTCCTATATGCTAATAAACTCACATTCAGTACTAGTAGAATAAAACGGCAGAACTGTCTAATTATTATTAATTTATTATTCAGGTATTATTCTGGAACACTTGAATCATTAATCAATAATTCCATTTTTTGTTTGATGGTACTAGATAGATGGATCTGATTTGTTCTGTCTTGATTAGATTGTAAGCTCTACATAGATAGGACTGTCTCTTATGTGTATTTGTACAGTACTGAATATGTCTAGCAGTACTAAGGAAATGATAAGTAGTAAAGCATACCTATGTATATCCAGGGCTTTTCTTCAGAGGGTACATTCCGGTTCTGAGTGCAGGCAGCTTTTCCTCCACCTGCTTGAATTGCCCTGTGGTTCCATCCCCCAATAAAAATGTATCTGGTGCTGCCTTTACTCCCCTCCCTATGTCCTCTTTTCAATGTGGATAAGAGATTTGGGGATGAGAGATGGCAGCCTGGGTAGGGAAGAAGGGGAGAGAAGAGGATCTGTTGTTGCTGGATCTCTGAGGAAAACAAAGGGATTCAGCCAGGCTGCTGGCAGGAGGGTGGTTAGAGACAAAGAGTGCCCCAGAGGGGAAGAGGAGAGAGGGTAAAATTAATATGAGGGGAGTAGGAAGTGTTATGTTAAGGCTTCCGATCCCCTGTGTGTGGTTGATCATACACTGGGGCCACCAATCTCCCATCTTCATCCATTTATTTGTGTACAGGAGGTCTTATTTTGGAACTACAGGGCCCACATCATTGTTGGGACAGATGGGTGTTTGCTGTCTGGACATTTTGGACTCTAGCATAGGAAGAAAAAAAAGAACATTTCCTTTTGGTTTACTGTAATGATTTGAATATGTTCAAATATGTCAGCTTTGGGAATGTGAATAAGCAGTATCTGATAGCCTTGTATATTACTCAGTCCAGAAGGAAATACATTTCTGTTTAAATTTCTCCAGTAATGCATACAGTCTGGCTTCTTGGGGTTTTCTGTTGAATTTTGCTCTGCATATTTCTATTTATAATTTGTGGTTAATTATTCTGTATTTGGTAAGGATCTATCCATGTTCTGTCTGTATAATCAAGGAGAAGAATTCTGCTAATGTGTAATTTCTGTTTGGAGATCTCTAGCAGTCTGGCTTACTCTGTTTTCCCATTAGGAGGTTTAGTGGTATTCTAGAGTCACGTGCAATATTTGCAATGCTATCATTTCATAGGCAGTACAGTGTACTTCAGAGAGCAGTGCCTTATGTGGTTTCCCTTCTAACTCCCAAGGATGACCCTGCATATGAGTATGGCTTTTTTTTTTTTTTAACAGAAAAAAGCACTATATAATAGGGATGTGAATCATTTTTATAACGAATTGAAATATTGTACGATATTTCTTAATTCGTTATATATCGGTTAAATCGTGAAATGAACACTTTTCCCCTGAATTTTTGTGAAAAATCATTTTTCGGCTTAGTGCGCACTAATGGGAGTTAGTGCACGCTAACTCCTGTTAGTACACACTAAACCGAAAAAATGATTTTTTACTAAAAAAAAAAAAAAGAGCCAATCCGCGGGAAAATGAGATTTTCCTGCAGCCACACGAACCCAAAAGCACAAACGATCGGGCACCCAATGCACATCCCTACTATATATATCTACATGTACATAAAATGCAGGACCAAAGACAACAGGAATCCAGATACTGAGGACATGGAGAAGGGATTACAAAATCTCTTATGATACCCATAAAAACATAAGAGTATAAGATTTGCCATACTGAGACAGACCAAAGGTCCATCAAGCCCAGTATCCTGTTTCCAACAGTGGCCAATCCAGATCAAAAGTACCTAGCAGGATCCCAAAAGGTTGCTAGGTTCCATGCTGCTTATCCCAAGAATAAGCAGTGGATTTCTCCAAGTCCACCTTAATAATGATTTATGGGCTTTTCTTCCAGTAACTTCTTTAAACCTTTCTTAAACCAATCTACATGAACAGTTTTCACCACATCCTCTGGTAACTAATTCCAGAGTTTGTGTGTTGCGTAAAAAAATTTTTTTCCTATTTGTCTTAAATGTATCACCTCAAAAATTAATTGAATGTCCCCTTGTCTTTGTACTTTTTGAAAGACTAAACAACTGATTTGTGTTTACCTGTTCTACACCACTCATTTTATAGACCTCTAGCATATCTCTCCTCTGCCGACTCTTCTCCAAACTGTAGAGCCTTGACCTCTTTAGCCATTGCTCATGGGGAATCTTTCCATCCCCTTTATCATTTTGGTTGCCTTTTACTGTATCTTTCCCAATTTGGCAATGTATTTTTTGAGATGTAGTAACCAAAACTGCATAAAATACTCAAGGTGCGATTGCACCATGGAGCAATACAGAGGCATTATTATATTCTCTATTTTAGGCTCCATTCCTTTGCTAATAATTCCTAGCATTCTATGGGGCCATCCATTGCTCCTACCATGTGACAGGGGCCAAACAATGGCACTGGTAGCCCCTGTCACAGGGTAAGGGTAAAGAGCCACAGGCGCCATTTTGATTAGTGGCAGCCCGAGAGGGGGAGCTCACTCCCAGGACCCCTGCTGGATGGCCATTGATTTCAGCAAGTCTTGGGGGAGGTCAGGACAGTGGGCGGGGGGGTTGTAATAAATTAAATTTGAAGGGTTGGGGTGGGTTTGGGATTTTTTTTTGTAGGGGCAGCCAAAAAAAAATCGGCTCAAACTGCGGGAAAATGAAATTTTTCGCAGCAGGCCGATAATGAAGGCCAAACCAAAAGGTTCATCCAAATCACATCCCTAACTATCAACCATTTTTGCCCACATTGACATCAGGCTCACTAGTCTGTAGTTTCCCAGATTACCCCTGGAACTCTTTTTAAAAACTGGCATTAAATTGTCCACCCTTCAATCTTCAGGTAACATAGCTAATTTTAATGATTACCAACAGTAAGTCTGCAATTTTATTTTTTAGTTCTTTCAGCACTTTGGGAGATATACCATCTGGTCCAGGTGATCTATCACTCTTTAGTTTGTCAATTTGCCCTAGTAGATCTTTCAGGTTCACTGAGATTTGTTTTAGTTCCTCTGAATCATCACTTTTAAATGTTGCTTCTGGCATGGGTATCTGCCACACATCTTCCTCAGTAAAGACCAAAGCAATGAATAACATTCAGTCTTTCTGATATGGCCTTGTCCTCCCTTAGCTCCCTCAATCATCTAATAGTCCAAATGACTCCCTTGCTGGCTTTTTGCTTTCAATGTACCTGAAAACATTTTTACTATGTGTATTTGCTTCCACAGGAAGCATCTTTTCAAATTTTCTTTGCCATCCTTATCAATGCTTTGCATCTAATATGACAGTGCTTATGATATTTCCAGATGTCTTCATTTTTATCCCTTTTCCATTTTTTTGAAAGATGTTCTTTTGGCTAGAATAGTCTCTCACACCCCAGCTTTTAACCATGCCGGCAGGTGTTTGGCTTTCCTTCCACCTTTTCTAGTACATAGAATACATGTGGTATGGGCTTCCATGCCTGGTGAAAACTCTTGACCTTTGCAGCTACTCCTTTTAGGTTTTTCCTAACCATTTTTCTCATTATCTCCCTTTCAAAAGTTAAATGTTATTGCAATAGATTTCCTTAGCGTCTTCCCTCCAGTTATCAAATCAAATAGGGATCATACCATGATCAAATTTGATCATGGTATGATCCCTATTGCTAAGTGGCCCTAACACTATTACCTCTTTCACCATATTCCACTAAAGATTAGGTCTAAAATAGCTCCCCCCCCCCCCCCCCCCACACACACACACACACACCTTGTTGGTTCTTGTACCATTTGCTCAATGAAGCAGTTATTTATTTCATCTAGAAACGTTACCTCCTTAGATTGTCCTGATGTGACATTTACCCAGTCAATTCTGGGGTAATTAAATAACCTATTATTATTATTGTGTTGCTATGTTTGTTAGCTTCCCCTGTTTCTGTTGGTATTTCATCATCTGTGTCTTCATTCTAGCCAGGTAGACAGTAGTATACCCCCACTGTTATTTTATTCCCCTTCTTATTTGGAAATTTTACCCATAAAGATTCTACTGTGCATTTTGTTTTCCTGTAGAACCTTTATCCTGTTTGACTCTATGCCCTCTTTAATATATAGTGCCACCCCTCCATCAATTTGATCCATCCTAACATTGTGATATAATTTGCACCCAGGTATCACAATGCCCCATTGGTTAATCTCTGTCTACCAGGTCTCTCAGATACTAATTATATCTACATCGACATTCAGTGCTATGCATTCTAACTCTCCCATTTTATTTTTTAGAATTCTAGCATTTGTATACAGACATTTCAAAGTAAGTATTTTGTTTCAGTTAACAACTTGCTTATCAATTGATAGGGGTAATTTGGAATCTTTTTGCTCTGTCTGTTCTTTACTTAAAGGCACATAGTCTATTTTAGAATTTATTGCAACCTATCAGGATGTCCTAACATTCCTGTTTTGTTAGTATCCTTCAAAGATACATCATTCTGAACCATAGACTTCTGAGCGACTCTTGGCCTTCCCCTATTATCTAGTTAAAAACTGTTCTATCTTCTTTTTAAAGGTTAGTTCCAGCAGGCAGCATGGTTCCCCTTTGGTTAAGGTGAAGCCCATCCTGCATGAATAGGTTCCTCTTCCCCAGAATGTTCCCTATTTCCTGACAAATCTAAAACCCTCTTACCTGGACAATCATCTCATTCACTCACTGAGACTCTGGCGCTCAGCCTGCCTTTGGGGTCCTGTACATGGAATGGGAAACATTTCTGAGAATTCAAACTTGAAGGTTCTGGATTTCAGTTTCCTACATAAAATCCTAAGTTTAGCCTCTAGAACCTCTTTCTGTAGTTTCCTTTCATTAGTACCCACTTGTACCATGACAGTCGGCTCCTACCCAGCATTCTCTAAAATCTTATCTAAGTGGTGCTTGAGCAGGTTACAAAGTGATCCTCACATCTACCAGTGAGCCAACTATCTACATGTCTAATGATTGACTTGCCCATTATAATGGCCATCCTACCCTTTCCCTCCTGGGCACACAGCACTGGAGACACAACCTCAGTGAAAGAGGATAAGGCATCACCTGGAGGGCAGGATCTAGTTGCATAGTCATTTCCTGCCACACCAACATGCTGGCCTCCTTTCAGGTGACCTTGCTTCACCAAAGCAACAGAAGGGCTGCTTGGTTGAAGTTGAGACTACTCTATGTCCCTGAATGTCTCCTCAATATACCTCTCACATCCACCAGGGACTTTAGGCAAGTTTTTGGTTTTTTTTTTGGGGGGGGGGGTTGGGAGGGTTGGGGGTTGTAATTAACTAAATTTGAAGGATTGTGGTGGTTTGGGGTTTTTTAATAAATGTGCCCCTCTCCCCCACGCTAACCCGAACAATGAATTTTCCCCAAAGTTCGGGGAAAATCCATCTCAGGATTCGGGTCCTCCAACCCATGCTGAGTTGGACTATTTCTTTGAAATTTTCCAATTCGGCAAAAATGATTGCACATCCCTAATATACATACAAAGGAAATAAAAGAAAAAATTATTATTCATACAAAGGCTATATATTGTTACTGTAATTCAAATTGGGGCGGATTTTAAAAGGGCCGCACACATAAATCCTTCAGGATTTACGCGCGCAGGGCCCTCGCGCGCCGGCGCGCCTATTTTGCATAGGCCGCCGGTGTGCATAAAGCCCCGGGATGCGCGTAAGTCCCGGGGCTTTTGAAAAGGGGCGGGAGTGGGCGTGTCCGGGGGCGTCCCCGAAACGATGTGGCGTTTCGGGGGCGTGCCCCGGCGTTTCGTGGGCGGGCCCGGGGGCGTGGCGCTGGCCTGGGGGCATGGTCAAGGCCTCCGGACCATGCCCCTGGGACCGGAGGACGGAGCGGGGCTGCCGGCGACGCGCGCAAAGGTAAGGGGGGGTTAGATAGGGCCGGGGGGGTGGGTTAGGTAGGAGAAGGGAGAGGAAGGTGGGGGGAGGGCGAAAGAAAGTTCCCTCCGAGGCCGCTCCGAAATCGGAGCGGCCTCGGAGGGAACAGGCAGCGCGCGCTGGGCTTGGCGCGCGCAGGTTGCACAAATGTGCACCCCCTTGCGGGCGCCGACCCCGGATTTTATAAGATACGCGCGTATCTTATAAAATCCAGCGTACTTTTGTTCGCGCTCGCTCAAGGTTTTAAAATCTGCCCCATTGTGTACAGGTAGTAAAGTTCTGCTACCAATCATACATATTAAGGTAAAAATTTACACTTATAGCTTTTCCGGCAGTGTTCAATCTGTAGACAATCTCGCCTGATGCTCCAACAATAGTCAGCCATCATATGTACATCCCATCTACCCTGATACCATGCCTCCATGACCTTCAAATCTTGGTGGAATCATTCACCTTGCTCATCACTGACTGCACAAAGGTTTTTCAGGAAGTCAGCAAGATGGCTATGCAGAAAATGCACCTTGATGCTCTTGTTGCAATGAAGCATTTTGAAGTTCTCCAAGAGTTTCTGGGCAATTTTGGTGTAATTCTGTGCTCATGTATTTCCAAGAAAGTCCTTGACAAGATTTTTGAATGACAACCAAGCATTCTTTTGGAGTTCTGACATTGTTCCAATGAAATGTTCTTCTTTAATGAACTGCCGAATCTGTGGACAGTCAAACACACCGGCCTTTATCTTTTCAAACGACAGACTAGGAAATGCCAAAATGAGATATTTGAAACAGTCTCCTTCAGTTGGCAAAGCTTTAGCAAATTTCTTCATGAGACCCAGTTTTATGTGCAGAGGTGGGGATATAATGTTCTTTCTGTCAACAAGTGGCTCATGTAGAATGTTTGGATCACCAGGTTTGAGGTCAGATCTTGGAGGCCAATTCGACTGCACCCAGTGCTTCTCACGAGCTCTGCTGTCCCATATACACAGAAAACAAGGATACTTGGTGTATCCGCGTTGCTGACCAAGAAGGAAGCAGACCATTTTAAGGTCAACACAGATGATCCAATTGTGCTTGTGATATTGCAACAGATCAATGACTCTCTAAAGTAGCGCACTTTGCGATAAACAGCCTATTACCATAAAACACGCCCCTTTTCGTATTGCATGCAATATTTAGTGCATTTTGATAAATCCAGACCAAAGATAGGCTGTAGAGAAAAAACTTGACATGATAGAAGAAAACTAACTGCAGTTTTGAAATCAGCATGCCTATTTAAGTCTAAAACAGCTGAAAAATCGAACTCAACAGGAATTATGTTACAAATTGTTCCCCCGTTCATGCAATATAATGTAAGAAGAGGAAGGCAGTGAGACTAGGGATCACAAACATTCACCAAGGCTAACATCTGCAAAAGAGTACAATACAGAAAACATTGATTGTACATAGTAACCTAGAATCAACTAAATGTTATCTGTCACCAAGGTCTTAGTGAACAAAGATAGAATGAGTTAAGCATCTCTGGTCCTTGAGTGGCAACCATCTTACTGGATTCAAAGATTCATTTGATTCAGACAAATTTTATACAGATTTTTCTCACATACAGTATATTCATTTTGGATATCATGGAAATCTAGCAGGATTTCAGCATGCGAAAACCAGAGTGTCCTACTCCTGGATGAAGTACAAAATAGCAAGTATGAATAAAATACATGTAGCAAAGACATTCACAATATTGTATGAAGTGCAGGTCACTTTATGACAAGAAAGAGACTGCTGTGACTGTAAAGTAGATTTTAAAGTTTGCTGGTATGAAAATTACAATTACTGAACAGTTTGTCACTATTTTTCAAATAAAGGAGACTACAGTAAGAATCCAGTGCTTTATTTATTAGCATTCACAGGACCTTAGCTATACATCTTTTCCTTATACACGCCATGAAGTCCTTTAACTCCAGCACTGCCATCACAATTTCATATCTTCCTTGAACACATAAACAGAGGCCAACAAGATGAGGGGTTCTGGGGACTGAAGCATTATTTGTCATACACAAAGACTCCACCACTATATTAATCTCCCTGTACTCTCAGCACTAGTGCTATAAGGACAAGGTTCTGTTTCATACAACTCACTCCTGCAAGTACCCTGCTACCATCTGTAAATACATTCACCATATATATAGGCAAAATACCCTCTAGATTAAGATGTCCTGCACACTTAAGTTCCTACTGGAACCACTCTGAACAGAACATATAAAAAGGGACATTCTGGATCTGTAAGAGTGACTGCCACCACTCATTCTTAGCACTTCTCTAAAGGAAGCTCTTTATGATCACCACAGAGGACATGATGGTTCTCATTTGAGCTTCCTTGGCAGTAGCACGACACAATATAAACATGCAGGCATCAGGTAGGCAAGAAAAAAAAATAAAAAAGTTAAGTTTATGTTTGCAAAATAAGATAAATATAGTTTCTTTTTCAAGCATTCAGTACCCTGTCTATTTTTAAGAATAGATTTACTGATGTGTGAGTGTGAATAAACAGTCTGAGTGCTAGGCTATGAGTGCATGTGTGCAGTGTATATCTTGGTAGTATTGTCTTATGAAAGTGAATGGGGGATTAGTGTAAGTTTTCTGAGTGTGTTGGGATGTTTGCTGGTTTGGTAGGAACAGTCAAAGCTGCTTTTCAAAATACAAGTGCCAAATGTGCTGCAGCAAATGCCATAAAATCTCTTTTAACAGTGGTGAGAATCATCCCTGAAAATAGATATTTTCCCAACTTTTTAATGAAATTGGATTTTCTAGGGAAGGAATGAATAAATAAAAATTACATTTTTCCCTCCTGTAGGAAAGAGTGGGAGCTACACAGGTTAAAGGGAAGCCAAATGCACTTAGGCCTGGATTCAGAATTCTTTTGCAGAATGGTGAATCCTGCGAAAACAGGGGGGGGGGGGAGGGGGCGGGGGCAAAGGGGGGGCAAAGGGGGCGGGCCTGCGAAAGCCCGCAGCCTTCACACAACTGCGGTACGCCGGCTGCCAGCTTTCGCACCGAATAGCGACACCATAAAAGGTGTAGTTATTTGGCGCGCTAATGCCAACGATAATATTAGTAACATTATCGCCGGCAGCGAAAACACCGTCGACTCCACCCCTCCCTGTCCTGACTCCTCCCCTCCCCCTAATTTGCATCATATCGCATGTGATAAGGGTTTAAAAAATAACCCCCTTATTCCTAATCTGATTAAAAATAAATCTATTCATGGCATAGGTCTCTGAGAGCTGAGCAAAAGCCTCATTTTTCTCTGGGCTCAAAATATTTTTAGGGAGCTCTTACATAAATATTTTGGAGGATTTCAAAACACACTGAATAGAGGTTACATACCCCATTTGAATAAAGCAGACAGCTGTGGAAAGCTGATATTCACTCTCTCCGAGGACAATTTTCAAAGGATTTTACTTGGGTAGTGAAGTAGTTACCCAGGTAACATCAGGGGCTGGAAATTGCCGTACCCCTCTGAAGGGACATACACTGCAAAGAGACGGGGAGAAAGCAGAACTGGTGAACTGTGCAGAGGGATTTCATGTTGAAATCCTCATGTGCTATTTAAGGTGAGACTATGCCCCTGCTATAAAGCAAATGCAAAGACCAGAGGTGCTAAACTGATGTTCAAGATATAAACACCAATTGGATTTTGAATAAATACATATAATATCATTGGTAATTCCTGGCCTTACAAAAGCTAGCATTAAACAATAGTATCCCTTTCCACTTCTAATTCCTATCTAGAATACTGTTCACAAACACAAACAAACAACAGATCCCCATAGAGCCACTATGGAAATATATAGGGCAAGGATTCAAAGTATGTTTGGTTCCTGATTCTCTCACATCTCCTTCATAATTAAGCAAACCTTGACAAATCCTTGGCCATCTTAATCCCTTTTTGAAGTTATGCATTTGATTTCCTGGGTAAACACTGTACTCTAAACTTGAGTGAATGAATAAAAATGGAATTATTCTATTTTTGTTTGTTCAAATTGTTTCATGAAGTTCTGCTTGGGATCAAAGAAGATCATTCAAAGTAATGCACCCTTATTTACTTTAGAACTGATTTACGTTTAAAAAAACGCCTTTCCTTTCTGATGGAACCTAACATTCAGAATAGGAAAAGGCCTGGATTCATTCTAGCCTGCAAGAGCATTCATGGAGTTTGATGACATTTATAGAGTAGGTCAAAGATTTTTCCCTTGAATTTTCTATGTGAATACTCATCAGTAAACATGAACCATGTCAAATCCATTTGAGCTGAAATATTGCCGAACACACAGGCTGAGCAGGTGGGATTTCAGGTTGGTCACTACTGAACTAACAGTTCTTACTATATTTCCTTTAATAGTTCATTGACTAATCCATAGAGCATTAGGATTTAAAAAAAATGCTTTTGTGATTCATTAATTGGTTTGTATGTTTAAACACCCACGTTACTAAAAACACCTCTGAAATAATTTTAGTTACTATCTGAGACAGGCAAAATCATAAACATTTCCCTTTCCATGTTTGCTTTTTACTGCATTTTTCTAAGAGAAATAGACATTAGTGGAATGTAACTGGATAACTTGAGAGTTTTCTGGCTAAATGCTGACTTTTGAATATTCCAGCCACTTATCTGGCTAACATTTAGGTGTATAAATGATTATTTGTCTAAATTTAGCCAAATAAGGTAGCCACATTCCAGGGGGCATTCCAGGGTGGAGATAAATTAGCCAGATATGTTATTTGGCTAACTCCAACATTCAGGAGTTAGCTAGATAACTTAACTGTCTAACTCCAGTTATGCTGTAGAGGAGTCCTAAAGTTAGTCCAGCTTAAGACAGTGGCTGCCCTGCTGATGATCCTACCAATATTAGCCAGATTAGTTTATCCATTTCCCTGCTGATGTCTCATCCCTCAAACTCATGAAAAATGCAGTTAAAGCTCCCCAGTCAGTCAAATTAATCCAGTAAAGTACCCAGGTTCTTAGCCAAAACATCATACAAGGCTTAAAGATACCTCCAAGTCAATGCCAGCAACAGAGCTATTGGGCAAGCAGATAGGACATTATATTAAATAAATTTGGATTTAATTATTCACCTTTCCAAAGCTATGTGCAAGGTGACTTACAATTTAGGTAAAGCAAGCAGTTCTCTGCCCCAGAAGGATTACAATTTAAAGGCCTGTGCTAAAATTGGAGCAACATTTTAGCATGGGCATTGGTTTACTCATGTAGTAGCAACCCAAGGTACTATGGTATGCAGTCAACTGATGACATGGAAATGGCTGATGATTTAAAGAAATAAAAGAAAAGAAAAATGCCAAATGAAAATTTATTTATTTTTTTTACTCTCAGGCAATTTTCATGCCATTGAACTGCAAATCTGTGCTAAAAAAATAGCTCTTCTCAGTGTTTGCAATTTTGCTCCATACTTTGGAGCAGGAGTGGCCCATTCAACATTTGAGGTGGCTCTAACAGCTCCTGAGGCTTAGATTATTTTAATGTTTAGAAGGGAGCCCTTGCTGCTGGGGATTCATTAATGTCTCAGATAAAAATTGCTACAGGTTAGCAAAGTTAAGCACAATTTTCTTCTGCCTTACAGTCCATGGAAATGACAACTGGCAACTGACTGATGCTGACGAGCCACAAACGTTTCTGACTGCATGATGGGAGTGCTGCAGCACAGCACAGGGGACTGACAGCCATCCTGTGGTCATTTTTAGCCCTGACTCTTGATCCAAATGGTTGCATCTCAAGCATCATGGACATAGCTGGATCCAATAACGGGGGTATCCTCATGATTTCTGACATCTGTCATTATTCTCTACGTGATTGGGCAAGTATCAGGGACTGGTCTCCACTATGGGCAGCATGACTGTGCCACAGGCCAGGACTGTGGTCATCACATGCACACTTCCAAATGCACAACCTCCTTTCTCATACAGTCAGCCTCCTCTGTCAGACACACACTCACACACAGCCTCCTTTCTCATGCACACATGCACAACTCCCAAACATACAGCCTCCTGTCTCTTAAAAACATCCCAGCCTTTCATCTCTATTTCGCTTCTGCCACCTCTCAATAGGGGTGTGCATTCATTTTCGCCGTATTGGCGATCCGCAACGTATATTACACTATTCGTAGTATTCGTGGGGAAGTGAAACATATTGCGATTCCCCATGAATACACAAATCTTTCCCGAATTATACGGCCACCTAAATAAAAATTTAAACAAACCCCCCATCCTCCTGAACCCCCCCAAGACTTACCAAAACTCCCTGGTGGTCCAGCGGGGGGTCCGGAAGCCATCCCCTGCACTCACACCCTCGGTGCCGGTTTCATCATGGCACCGAAAGCCTTTGTCACAGGGGCTACCGGTGCCATTGGACAGCCCCTGTCACATGGCCATCAGCGCCATCTTGTGCTCCTACCATGTGACAGGGGCTGACCAATGGCACCGGTAGCCCCTGTGACATAATATGGGCAAAGGCTATCGGCGCCATTTTGAGTACTGGCATCGGACGGCCGGCATGCAGGAGGTCGCTCCCGGACCCTCGCTGGACTTCTGGCAAGTCTTGCAGGGGTCAGGAGGCCCCCCCAAGCTGGCCAAAAGTCCCTGGGGGTCCAACGGGGGTCCCGGAGCGACCTCCTGCACTCTGGCCGGCCAATGCCAGTACTCAAAATGGTGCCTATACCCTTTGCCCATACTATGTCACAGGGGCTACTGGTGCCATTGGTCAGCCCCTGTCACATGGTAGGAGCACAAGATGGCGCCGATGGCCATGTGACAGTGGCTGACCAATGGCACCGGTAGCCCTTGTGACAAAGGCTATCGGCGCCATGATGAAACCGGTATCGAGGGTGCGAGAGTGCAGGGGATGGTTCCCAGACTCCCCGCTGGACCACCAGGGAGTTTTGGTAAGTCTTGGGGGGGTCAGGAGGGTGGGGTTGTAGTTAATTTTAATTGTAGCTGGGACACGAATAGAAATCGCCGTATTAACGCATCGGGGCGCCATACGGCCGAATGCAACGTATCTGCTCCCCGACGAATCCGAATCACGAATGCAACACATGGCGTCCCTCTGCACATCCCTACCTCTCAATATGCCTCTCCCCCTCCTCTGTGCACTCCTCTCTTGTGCTGCCCTCCTGTCCCCCTCCCTCCCTATGCTCTTGTCTTTCTCTCCCGCCTTCTTTCCTCCTCTCCCTCTCCTCCCCAGTGCTGTCCTCTTTATCTTCTTCCTGTGTCCCCTGTCTCGTTTGTGCCTCTTCTGTCTCTTCCTTCCCTTCTCTTCTGTCTCCCTCCTTCCCTCATGCTCCCGTTGTGCCTCTCCCCTTCCGTGTGACCTTTCTTCCTTCCATATCCCCTTATGTCTCTTTTCTCCCTTTCTCCCCTTGTGTTTATCTTCCTTTACCTCCCATTTTCTCTGTGTCCCCCTCTGTCTCTCCCTTTCCTCACCCTATGACTCTGTCTCTTCCTCCACCTTCCCCTTCTCTCTTCCTGTATCTCTTGGCGGGTTCGCTGCAGCCCCCTTTCTCTGGTCCTGGCCCAGCACTCAGTGAGGGAGGAGGAGGGACCCAGAGGGCATTGCTGCAGAGATCTGTGGAGCGCTGGGAACTGAGGGTAGTGCTGTGCCCCGCCTCCTCTCCCCATCCCATCCAATCACAACATGGGAAAGGAGGTAAGAGGGCAGGAACACAGCATGGCTCTTGGCTTTGTCTTTCTCTGTAACCAGTAAGCTATGGGAAAGAGGAGCCTCTTGCAAAAATCAGATTTTCAGTCTCCAGTTAGCACTTCTGACCAGACACTGTACAGCAGAGCTGAAAACCTGGCTGTCCAGTTCAAAATTTGGCAGTTAGCATCCCTAGTGTGGACTGCTACCTAATAGGGCCATACAAGTATTTGTTTTACTCTTTGGGGCTGGAACCTTCCCAAGCTAGCTTTGCATAGTCTATTCTTTTCAGGGCCTGGATTCTTTGTAGAGTGGGAGAGGAGGTTACTCCCAAGGCCCCAAGGGCGATACCTTGTGTTTGAATTCTTGTCTCTGGAACAGGGGTACTCGGATGTCCCAGTGTGTGCTGCATGTGCTCTATAAAACAACTGGAGCTACTGTGTTGGTGTCCAAATTAAAGTATTTACTTTGAAAATGTATTAAGATAGCACACAAGTTATTCCACAGCACCACAGTATATGTTCCTTTACGGTCCCCTCCTCAATCTGCGCAGGATTGTCTGATGTCAGGGCCAGGGGAACTTCTCCCCTCCAGGACTTAGGAAAAATAGAGTCCCCAGGTAGGCAGGGAGAACTTTAGATGGGCAGATCACCCCTTCCAACTGGCCAAAAACACCAAATTAAAGTGTCTGCACAGAGAGATAAATTCTCTGTCTCCCCAGGGGTTTGGAAGCGCTGGATGGGTGTCTTCAAGGATGTTAGTTGATTCCCTGCACTTCTTTGTTTCTGATACAGTCCTTTTAATCTTCTGTTTTTTATCCCTGATGGGAGTGATCCCCTGCAACAGGACTTTCTGTGCTTCAGACAAGAAGAAAGAGTAGCCAGAACGTCCTGCTGGATCTTGAAACCAAATCTTTCCAAAAACTGAGACTAACACTGGAGTGTATCTTTGCTGCAGATCACCACCACTTCAGGGGCAGGTCTTCCCTATCCTGCACAGCCCCAGACGCAGGGCTCCCCATACCCTGGGCCCAGGTGATGATGTACAGGCTCTCGCAAGGCTCCTTCCACTTAAAACAGTAAATCCAAAAAATGTTCCCAGAGAGAAAATCCAAACCAGCCAGTAAGTGGACTGGAAAGCAAACCCCTACCAACCCTGGTCAAGCAGGATTTGCCTGGCTCCTCTGACTGGGCCTGAAAAAAACAACTGAATATAAGTTCCTCCCTCCTACACTTGTGCAAACCAAAAAGGACTGCCTCTCCAGTTCTAGCCAGTGCCCTGCCATTCCAGACCCCACAGATGGAGGGGCTGTTTTTGAGTAGAAACCTCCCCATCAACCATCCCAGGGCTTACTGGTGGTGTGACTATAGCGTCTGCTACATCAGTATAGCATAGTTTAAAATTAATTTCCAGTTGGACTTCAAAAACCTTTAAAGTTTTATATTTATTTTCCACCTTTCATGACACTTCAAAGCAGATTACATTCGGGTTCTGTAGGTCAGTGCTTCTCAGCCCAGTCTTTGGGGCATACCTAGCCAATCACATTTTCAGGATATCCACAATGAATATGCATGAAACAGATTTGCACACATTAGAATCAGTACATGTAAATCTATCTTATGCATATCACTGTGGATATTCTGAACACCTGACTGGCTAGGGGTGCCCGAGGACTGGGTTGAGAAGCACTGCTGTAGGCATTTCCCTACCCCCAAAGGGCTTACAATCTAAGGTCTAGAATCATCAATAACGCATGGGTTATCCAAAAAAGGGTGTATTTATAGTGCACCCTGTGATAACACATATGAGAGAGAGAGAGTGTGTGTGTGTGTTGGAGTGTGTGAGTGAGTGAGAGAGAACACCTCTGGGGAAGAGCTCATTGTGTGCACCTATTTATATCTCTATAGGAGGGCCACCTGATAGGTCGAGGTGAGGTGTTAGTGGTGGTTTAGGGTTTATGGGACAGTTTCGCATGTAGAGTGATAAATACGAACAGCACAGTACACCTTGGTGAAGATTTGACATCATTTGGAGTGAGGAAAGTCTCAAAAAGCTGACATTTTGCACCATGTTCTCTGACTCTAGCTTGATGGTACCCTGCTATAGAGTCCATCAAGCTAGGGTGAGAGAACATGGTGCAAAATTTCAACTTTATGAGACCTTCCTCACTCCAAATGATGCCAAATCTTCACCAAAGTGTACTGTGCTGTTCGTATGTATCTCTCTACATGCGAAACTGGCCCCTAAACCCTAAACCACCACCAACACCTCACCTCGACCTATCAGGTGGCCCTCCTATAGAGATATAAATAGGTGCCCACAGTGACCCCTCTCCCCAAGCCCAGAAATGGCCAAAATGCAATTCAAAAAATGTATTGTAAATTGCGTTATTGCACAGCTTAACACCACAGAGAAAGGTGTAGTTATTTCCAGTATTAAAACTGTGTGATATGGCTCCTAATTTTACTAATTTCCACTCATTACTCCTCCCCAATCCCACCCACCCCAAAAAATTTGCATTTGCTCTGTGTGGTACAGCATGTTTTGCATGCAAAAATGCCATAATTCACTTTCATGCATGATCCTGTAAGATTCTTATTTACTAAGTTGTTTTCACATAGACACATAGTGGGAAAAAGTCTTAGTAAACCAAGCCCTAAGTTTGTACCTGAGGTAACAGAGAGCAAAATAACTTGTCCAAGCTCACAAGGAGGGGGATTTTGAATGCTGGTTTGCAGCTTGCTGTTCTAAAAACTAGGCTAGTCCTCTACTCCTTTATATAACAGTGCTTGAAATTTAAATTGCATCATAGACATTACATGGGGCATTCAGATAACTGTTTCTCTCATGATATTTATGATATTCTTCCAGACATGGTTGTTTCCTGAGAAAATCTGTTTGAAAAATAAAAAGGAAGGAAAAAAAATTAAAATAGGAGTTTCAGTTAAATATTTATCTGAACTCTATAAAAATGTTAGGCTGCAGGCCAAGGCATCTCCTGCTCCCTATCCATTTCTTCCATATTACTTGTCAGGGCCAAACCACCCACTGAGTATTGTTGCAAAAGTACTTAACCGGTAATTCAGTCACTGGCAAGTAATACAGGAGAAGGTGATTTGGAGAGGGAGCTGCCCACTGACCAATATTCTGTCTGATTCCACTTCATTGTTTAACTGGAGCTCCTATTTTAACTCTAGCAGTCCATTAATAAAAATAAAAATCAAGAAAAATAGTTCATTTTTCCATTTCCCCCCTCAGCCTTATCCTTATGTTGGAACCACTGCTGCTTTTTTTTTATAGGCAGAGTAATTACTAGGACTTGTGGTGCATAATATTTGCTGGGTTGAGCTTCTATTTAAGCAAATTCTACTGAAGTTATTGCTAAATGTTTCTGTAGAATGGGCATGTGTCTATACTAATAAAATATTCAGTGCCTGCACTAAATGTTCCTGTTAGCTGGTTGGCTAACTTGGCATTTACAGTACACCTCTAAACATATGAATATAAAACAGGAAAACATTACTTTAGATACTTGCTGTTCCACCAGGGTAAACATTTTCCAGTTAAGTCATCAGAAACACAATAAAAAAAATCATAATTCCCATACCCAGGTCAAATTATTCACAGAATTCTCCATATCCCAGGCAAGATGGCACAAGGGAATGATCAGTCATGGCTCTGACCTACCTCTGCAGTGATTTTTTTTTTTTTTGTCTTACAACTTTCTAAAGTACCTCTTCCTTCTGTTTATACTGCATGAAGAGAGGAGCATTTCCTTTTCTATTTATATGAGAAAAGGTTATGCCGAATCATCAACACCGAGGATGGGATTTTCCTGCTGAGGTATCCCAGAGCCAGATGCCATTTGGGGTCCTGGATGCATATGTGCAATTACCAAGAAGCACCACAACAGTAGCCGAGTCATCACCAGACACCAGAACAACGCCTGAAGCTCAAGTTTGCGTATTGCCTTCTGCAGACTCTGAGGCATATGGCTTCTTAAAAAAAAAAAAAGAAAAAAAAATCACATCCCGACTTGAATGTAAAAATGCCAAGAGAGTATTAAAAGCTGAAGGTGTCAATGTAAATTCTGCTCAAGTTTCTACTGGAATCTTAGTTATACTATAATATTTTTTTGTATTAGGTATTTGGGTTTACTATTATGTTTGTAATAATTTGATTTACTTTTATTTTGCCTCAGTTATTTTTAATCAATTTATAGTTTTTTAAATGCTGCATACTTTTTTTATATTGTGTATCTATACAGCTTATGTCTGTTGAACATTACTTTGATCGAGTCAGTGACTTGGAGAGGTAATTCATAAATATTTAAATTAAATTAAATTAAAACACTTCATAAATGAGATGTAATGTTTGTATAGCTCCACCAATAGATCTGATGTAGTTTGTGAAGCATGGGATGAAGAAAGACAAAAGAGATGGTGATGCTTTACTGGGATAAAATGTTAACGCCAGAGAGGAACAGAAGGGGAACACTTGCTCAAAAAGCATATATGAAGAGAAGAAAAGGAATGGTATATTTTTTACAAAGTTAGGGACGGTAACTTTAAAGCATGTGCACGCGCCCATATAAACATGTATATGGACGTGCGAAAAGATGCGCTAAATTGTTATATATCCTATGCGCAGGTACACTTACATGTTATAAAATAGGCCTGGCATGTGTATGTGTACTCTTAACTTTTAGTCGTGCAAGTGAGAACATTTTATAACATGCGCGCATCCAGAAAATAACCAGTTTCACCAGTTTGCCCACCAATTTGTCCAGTCTATAGCTTTGTCCTGAAGACCTCCCTGGTTCTTTAGCTTGCACTCCATCCAGTTGAGCCAGACCTGTCAGGCAATTTTTCTACAGCTAGAAATAGTTTTATTCAGACTTACACCTTATCTATAGCAGAATTAACTTTGAACTGAAATATGCCTGGATGCAGGCCCATGCACGTAGTTACATATGCGTATAAAACTCTTGGCACCACCTTGGAACACCCATACCCTGCCCACGTGTTGGCCCTTTTTTCCCCAGTGTGAGATATGCATGCATCGGTACTTGTGCGCGTAGGTTGCAGATGGGCGGACACTCGCATGTACTAGATGCATGTGCATTTCCTGGTTTTGGTGCACATATCACTTTGAAAATTCACCTTGTAGTTGGGGAATTGATGGCGTAAAAGCAGGGGAGGAGAGGCCACAGCATAAAAACTAATGCTAACACAATACATAATTGGGAAACCATACACAATATAGCATAGTTGAGCATATAATATCCAGCACAAAAACAAAAAATTAGGTCAAATGGAACAAATATCACCGCTGGTTAAGGGTCTAATATATGCACTTAAAGAGAGATAACTCCCAAAAATATCATCATCCAAAAAGACATGGATATCTTGGACTAATGGTGATACCAGCACAAATTACCTCAACTGATCCTAGTTTTCATACAATGATGAGTTGCTATGTAACTATTTACTTACATATTGATGACTGAAAATGGGATGCACACCTATATTTTTCAAAATTAATACCGTCCATTAGATGGATTACAAATAGTCAGAAATATGGAAAAATATATGTATGACAGTTCCTTTTGCAAGGGCAAAGCTGTTTTTTGCTACAGTCAGCTGGTCACTGCATTGGATAATGAAGTAGTAATAAAAAACTTAGAATATATTTATTCAAGCATGAATATCACACACTCCTGGCAACCAAATAAATCTGAAGACTTTTTATTATGCTAGTTTCTCTTTCCAAAGCATAAAATGGATTGGAATCAGTACTACTGTTGGAAGGTGAGATAAAGCCTGCTAAAAGGGTGTTAAAATGCTCCAAAATGGCCAGGGTGAATTTCAGGTCAATAAAGCAGGCTATATTCATAATAGGGTTGGGCTGCAAGAAGGAATTTTATATGTAAAAGGAATAGTTAGGTAGGAATTAATTTAGATAAAAAAGCTTCCTTCTTGCAGCCTGCAAGCCACATCTGAAAAAGGAAAATGTGCAATCTCAAAGTTATGTACTATAGCATTTTCATGACTAGTTATTTCACAGTTATCACAACGTACCGAGACTCGAGTTCTCCCCATTGACCATAATTCTCCAACAGGAAAACTAGAATATCTAGCTGTCCATGAATTTACCATGATTGTGAAACTAATGGGGTGCAAAGTCAAAATGTGTTGTTCCGCATCAAACTCAAACTAAATGTTTACAAAATCTACTACAAACTTTGCATGTAAACTTAGTATTGTAGTGAAAGGGGCTTTGTGTGCATGTTGGGAAGAGGGGTAAATGTTAGGGGAGAGAGTATCCTTATCCATTTTATTTTGTGCATGTTTATTTCACTTTGTTCATTCTTGGTTTCCCATGACACCTTTTGTATGTTTGCATAACACTGAGTATATATATTTTTTGTGCTGGCATTCATTGTTTTCTATTAAATTTAGCTGTCATTTGAGATGCAACGTCTTTAATGCAATATTAAACAACATCGCAACACCTCATATTAATCAAGGTTATGCCAATGCGTAAGACGAGATGAATCAATGAAACTCCCCAAAACAATAAATCCAAGAGTTACTACAGAAAAATGAGGGGATTGTATCAGTCATCAGTGCTAGGAGCAATCCACAGTCTTTTACCTGCAGTGGGCTTAAAATTGTAGGCCCTTTTTGAAAGCAATTTGTTTGGCAGGTATTTCTGGCCTGATTGGCCGTTCTTCCAGATATAAGTGCTTGAACATTTTCCCATGGGGTGTGATTATGTACAGTTGAAAACAGTAAATTAGGAAACAGATATGTTAATATGAGGAGATTTTAGATGATTAGAATATCCAATGCGCTGTATGACTAAAGCCCATTGTGGGCAAAAGACTGTGGATTGCTCCTAGCACTGATGACTGATACAATCCCCTCATTTTTCTGTAGTAACTCTTGGATTTATTATTTTTGGGAGTTTCATTGATTGGCCTCATCTTGTTCATTTGCATACATTGGTTTAATGTAATATTGAAATTATTATGTAAACACATTATTAAAATAAACAAATAAAACCCTAAAATCAACCTCTCTGGATTGCGCATAAGGCATCCATTTGAATGGAAATTATTCAATTTATATTATTCTCCTCTTTGTTGAAAGCTGGAAACTTTGACTTTTTCTCTCGCCTCTGCATGTAAGAAGAAAGCACTTTTGCCTTTCACCTTCAACTCCAATTTTTAAGGCAGTCAAAAACATACAAGCGGGACTTGCAAAGCCTAGGGAAACAGAACCCCTGTATCCAGTGCAATGATAGAAAAAAGAAATATGGATACTAAAATAAGCAGTACATGTAAAGAGCACATTTCATGTGCGTCGCTTAAACACAACAAGGAAGAAACCATGAAATCCATCTATTGACCTGAATAGTCCGGCAACTGGAAGGGAAGACTGTTAGGTCAGGATGGTAGGCTTCTAGAATTACAGCTGCTGCAAACAACCCAACCGCTCTGTATTAGAAGAACAAAACTGTTCCTACCCTGTATCTTCCAAAAAGCTCATCAAAACTCTGTGGCTTCTGGGTGCTACTTTAATGTTAATAAAGCATCAGAAAAAAGAAACAAAAAAACCTAGTGGGTTAGTATCGTGGGAGGGGAAGGGAACAGCAAAGAATTTTAATAATCAGGGAGTCCACCTCTACTTTCTTTTGTATCACTGTTGTTAAGTGCCTTGAGCTTCTCTTCTATAATTTATAGCTTATTGTTATCATGTTGTTTTATGTTCTGCATTAGATTATCCTGTTGATGTTGACAATCTGAATAAACAGATTATAAAAATAAATAAATAAAGGATAAAAAAAAAACCCCAAACTATCAACTTTGTAGGTTATTTGTTTCAACTTAACTAAGGTTATAGTTTCTAGAGCAATAAAAAGTCTACAGCTCTATTAGCCCCATCCACTCTGCCTTCAGACTTCATAGTTGTTTACCAGCTGTGGGCAGAGGGCTAACACAGTATTCACAGTAAAATGCAACGGATACAATATACTGTGTTTATGAATCATTTCTCACCAACCGATTTATAAATACATAGTAATTGAGACACCATCAGCAACTCTTCATACTTAAGGAAAAATGTTTCTCTGAATACAGAAACACTAAAGTGTCAGTCTGATGTTTCACCCTTCAATAAACCCACTATGAAATGACACTAACATTTTAATGTTTTGAAATTAAAGTGCCACAGAGCCTCATTTAAATGTTTAGGAATTAAATTGCTACTGGCATTTAAGAGGCCACTTTGATATTGTACATCAAGTGCAAGTCAGCCTACAATGAATTGGTGCCGTTTCATCCGTCTATTTCTTCTGCACTAATAAAGGCACTAGTATGCATGGGAAGTTTGCTGAGTAGTTTTGAATGTATTATACAATGGGGGTCACTATCTTACAGCAGTAGTTCACAACCTTTTTTCTATCAGGACACACCTGAGAGATGACGCTCACATGCGTGACACACGGAACACATGACCAACATGGGACTAAATAAAAGCATACAGGGGTAGATTTTAAAAGATGTGCGCCGGGTTTTACAATCTGCGCACACATTGTGGTAGTCGCATACAAGGGGGAGTGAATTTTTGCAAATTACTCATGGCAACACAATTGGCCTTCCCCAGTTCCCTCCCAGTCCGCTCCCAAGGAACTTCCCTACCTAGTCCCTACCTAAACTCCCTCCCTCTTCCCCTCTCCTTCCCACCCCCTAAACTCATCCCAGTGACTTACTTTTTCTTTGTTCTAGAGCAGAAGTTGTTTGCATGCGCCGGCTGACTTCTGGCGCGCGTTCCTCCGGGACATCAGCTAATGGCCGCTGTCCCGGCCGGCCTCTGTCCACCCCCCTCCCCCCGACCTGCCCCTTTTTCAAGGCCTGGCACTTGTACCATATTGGCACTTACGCGCAGGGCCTGGCCATGTGTGTAAGTACCTATTTTTATGCGTGCCAGGCTTTTAAAATTCGGCCAAAACTCTGCATCTACAGGAATCTCCCGCTTCCTAACAATGAGTGCAAAGCAGAGCTAAGACATTTCCCTGTACAACTCACTATACAAAACAGATATTCTGATTATGGTGAAATCTTAATAAAAGGATCACAAGCTCTCACTATTACTAGGTGCATTGTAAAATAATACAAGCAAACCTCACTCTGTACATGTCTATCAAACCTGCCTTACCTCAGCAGCACTAACTCCAAAAAAATGAAACAGCAATAGCCCTACCCATGAAAAGGCAGCAGTTCATCTCCAGTGCAATATAATAATGAGAAAATACAACAAATAAGACTGATGCAAATCCCTACATGCTGCATCTCAGTCACACACATACAGAATACAGACAGACCTATATTTGGTGAAGACCTACTTTCACCAAATATAGAATAAAATACCAGAAATTACAAATGTGGGAACAAAAACTGGAATGGAAACACTAAGATCTTCTGCATGCAGTGCAAAACTTGAGAACTAGAAACAGAAATATATTTCCTCCTACAGTAAGCAAAGTTCAAAGATAGAAGAAATGCATATTCTCAAAACTGACATATTATGGTTCTTTTATACCATCACTCCCCTCCATGACCCCATGACCCCTCACTTCTCCCAACTACTCAATCATCCCTTCACATGCTCATATCCCTGCCCACCATTTCCGACACCCCCTACCTCTGCATCCTCTCCCCTACTCAACTCTCCCTGTTCTTCCCTTTCTCCTTCCCTGCACAGCATCCCCTGACCTCCCCCTCCACCAACCCAGCGGGTCCCATACCTCCATCTCTCTCTCTCCACTTCCATTTCTCCTCTCTGCCTGGCAGCCCCTAGCCTCTCCTTCCTCCACCTCTCCCTACCCAGCAGCCCCAACCTCCTTTTTCCCACCCCTTCCTACCCACCAGATTCCTGGCTCCCTATCTCCCAAGGCTTTCCTGCCCAGCACATTTCTCCCTCCTTCTGGCTCCCAGCCAGAATAAAAGTCTTCAGTCCAATCCAGAGACTCCCTCCCTCTTTACCCGCAGCAGATGAGGGCAAGAAGTATTGAGGAGAGGAAGGTGAGGCAACAGCAATGGAAGTTGGCAGTGGATCTATAGAGCATGACCTCCCTTCCTCATGCTCCTGCTTTCATGCCCAGGCCCCATGGGGTGAAGAGAGCATCAGCAGCCTCACTGCCAGGCCAGGCAGAAGAAGATAAAGTTGGTGTCCTGCCGGGCCCCTATGAACAGGAGTTGGTATTATCTCACTCTGATCTGGATGAAAGAGAAGGAAATAACCTACCATTGGACCAGGAAGAGGAGAAGGAAGAAAGAGCAGCTTTCTGTCATACCCAATAAAGGAGAAATCAGCCAACTCCTGTCCAGACTGATGAGGAAAGAGCAGCCTTCTGCTGGGTCTGCGACACAGCTTACATGACCTTGCGAAACACTATTGTGTCCCGACACACCTGTTCAGAACCACTGTCTTAAAGCATATTATTTCATGAGGATATTTCAGCAAAACCTATGACTTAGATTATTTACATAAGGTTTGATTTAGGTGCTGAATATTTTATATATAATCTGACTTCCTTATTGTTTACTATACCAAGTGTATTTTAGGTGAAATTGTTTTCTGTCTTTGCTTAAATTGATCAGCACAAGAAGTTATATAAAGTTTCTAGGTGACATAAATGACTGTTTCTTGAAGCAACTGATCCTAGAACCAATAATACAAGGAGCTACTTTAGATCTAGTTCTCAGTTTAACACAGGATCTGGTGCATGGGTTATAATGGTAGTGGAGCCATTTGTCAACAATGATCATAACATAAATAATTTTGATAAAATCACACTGCAAAATTAATAATAAATAAAACTACTTTAATAGCTTGGAACTCCCTCCCTGGAAAGGTGCATTTCCAATAGAACTATTTGTCATTCATGAAGAACATAAAGACATGGCTGGTCAGCAAATTTTATCCTTGAATGATTGAATAAGTTAGGAAGCATTGAACCTTAGTATAAAATTAGTGTCGTATTAATATTTTATCAGTGAAAAATGGGGAACTTGATATACAGTATGTATATGTTTCACTGTATTTTTACAGTATTAGTACCCAGATCTTTTTTATTCTGCTTATGATACATACTAATTATGTAATATGAATATGAAGTTTAAGTTGTGATAAACCTATGATGCCCATTTAATTTGTTTAAAACTATACATCACCTTGGGCTATATCTCAGGAGATATGATCCATAAATTCAAGTAAATAAATATTATTTTACAAAGGGATACTAAGATAGTAAGATAAAATAAGGAAATTAGAAGGAACTAAAAGGAGCAGCTGTGAGGGCTTAAAATGTACATGAGACATAGAGATTGTTTAAAAATACCATCTTGGAAACCCAGAAAAAAATATATTCCATAATTAAAAAAGCTTGAAAGAAGACCAAATGAATGTCTGCATGGCTAAATATCGCAATGAAAAAGGATATCATAGCCAAAAAGTAACCTTCTTGAAAATAGAAAGTCAGTCTTTATACGAAAAATAGAAAGGAGCATAAGCACTGGCAAATTTGATGTAAAACATTAATAATGCAGGCCAAGAGAGAATTTGAGGAGAAACTTGCCAGAGGTAAAAAGTACTAATAAAACCATTTTCAAGCACATAAAAAAGAAGCCTGCAATGGAGTCATGGGGAATACTAGATGATCAGGGAATAAAAATGACACTTGACAAAAAGAAGGCTATAGAAAAAAACCTAAATTAATTCTTTGCTTTGGTCTTACTGCAAAGTATGTTGAGGAGGAATCTATATCGGAATCATTTTTTGTAAGACATAATTCTGAACAACTAAAGAAACTCTCTGTGAACCTGAAAAAATTGCTAGAGCAAACCAGAAAACTAAATAGTAGCAAATCACCAGAACCTAAATGAACTCAAATATGAAACTGCAGACCTGCCAATGGTAACGTCATGTAATCTATCATCAAAATCTGCCACTGTAGAATTCTCAAGGGTAGCCAATGTAAAAGCATTTTTTATAAAGGACTCTAGGGCAGAGGTTTCAAAACCAGTCCTAGGGGACCCCAACTAGTCATGTTTTCCAGTGTGCTCGGGCAGCACAGTTGCAGCCTAGTAGCGGAATCTGTTGGCAGTACCAGGAATCCATTGGCATAGTGCGGCCCCTGAAGAAGGTTCACAGAAACACGAGCCGTGTCGGGCCAACGCCAGCGTTATATCCCAGCTGCAAACTTCGCTACGATAAGTGCAAAAACCTTTACTGCATTTAACTGCATTTAATTGTAAACTGACACAAGTTGTTGTTACAAATACAAACCTTCCGAGAGACCAATGATTATAATATCAAGACGGTGCAATAGCCATTAAATCACCGCATTCCTTCTATAGTGGCTGGACGCGGCTTCTGTATGAAAAGCCCGCCACAATATATGAGGTCTCGTTAATTATAAGACTACATTGGCAATGGCAAAGAACTTTGGCTCATATGATGTTATTTAGAAATTTACATTTTAACGTTGGCATGCACTCATGGGAGTTAGCGTGCACTAACCCAAAATGAATTTTTCCCGAAATTTCAGGAAAAATTAATTTGGGTTTCAGGGTCCCCGAACTAGGACAAATGCACATCCCTATCACAATCCCCTTGTGATTTAACTCCTCTGAATAATTTTGTATCATCTGCAAATTTGAAAATCTCACTCATCGTATTCCTTTCCAGATCATTTATAAATATATTGAAAAGCACCGGTTCAAGTACAGATCCCTGAGGCACTCCATTGTTTACCCTTTTCCATTGAGAAAATTGGCCATTTAATCCTACTCTCTGTTTCCTGTCTTTTAACCAGTTTGTAATCCATGAAAGGACATTGCCTCCTATCCCATGACTTTTTAGTTTTCTAGAAGCCTCTCATGAGGGACTTTGTCAAATGCCTTCTGAAAATCCAAATCTAAATATCTTTATCCACATGTTTATTAACCCCTTCAAAAAAATGAAGCAGATTTATGAGCAAGACTTCCCTTGGGTAAATGCATTTTGACTGTGTTCCATTAAACCATGTCTTTCTATATGCTCTGTGATTTTGATCTTTAGAATAGTTTCCACTATTTTTCCCGATACTGAAGTCAGGCTCCTCTTCTGTGGAATGGATTACCAACAAAGTGAGGTTAGAAGCTAATTATCTGAAGTTTTTAAATCTTAAGTGATCTTGTGATTTAAATGGGAACAGGATTTTGTATGTTTGTTTTGATCAATGCTCATAATTTATAATTTTTATATGTTTGTATAGGGATGTACAATCGTTTTCTGATGAGTAGGAAATTCGTACGATATTTCCTAAATTGTTATGGATCGGGAAACCGATAAAACGATTGCACTTTCCCCGAATTTTCATAAAAAATCATTTTTCGGCTTAGTGCATGCTGACAGGAGTTAGCACCTACTAACTCCCGTTAGTGAGCGCTAACAAAAAGCCATTAGTTTTTGTTAGTTTTTATTAGCGCGCACTAAGCCAAAAAACGATTTTTCATGGAAAAAAAATGCCGAGTCGCAGGAATATGAGATTTTCCCGCAGCCACACGAACCGAAAAGCGGAAATGATCGGGCACCCAATGCACATCTCTATGTTTGTATAATTGTTTTATTTTATTGTAGTCTATTTTATAATTGTGATTTATTGAACTGTATATTTTGTATTCTTTTACTGTATAAACCACTTTGATTTTATGGAAAAGCAGCATATCAAAATAAATTTAACTTAGGAGGCAATGTCCTTTTGTAAATTGGTAACTGGTTATAGGATAGGAAAGAAAGAGAAGGATTAAATGGTCAGTTTTCCCAAAGGAGAGAGGTAAGTAGCAGCTTCCTATTTGGTTCTAATGATCCAGAAAAGGCAGCTATGAGTGACATGATCAAATCTGCAAATGATACCAAATTTTTAAAGTAGTTCAAATGTGAGCAAACTGTAATAAATTATATGAGGACCTTGAGAGACTAGGGAACTGGGCAATTAAACGGCTGATGAAACTTAATGTGAAAAACTGCAAAGTAATGTACATAGGGAAAAATAATCCCAACCATACATTCACAACACTAGGTTACACTTTAGGAGTTACTACCCAGGAAAAGGACCTTACACTCAATGTGGATGATATTTTGAAAATCTCAGCCCTATGCAGGAGTAATCATAAAAGCCAATAGAATGTTAGGAATTATCTGAAAAGAGAATAAATCTGAGAATATTATAATACTTCTGTTGGTAAAAGATATGAACAAGACAAACAGTATAGCTGGGTTTCAAAATGTTAAGACAAGTTCCAGAAGAACAGAAGACCTGGATTCCTCATCTCTTACTTCTGGGAGTTAGCAATATGGAATATATACTGCCAGGTACTTCCAAGGGACCTGCATCGGCAGCTGTTGGAGATAGCATGCTAGGGTCACTTGACCCAGCCGTGCACTTCTTATATTCTTCTATTTATCTGCCTGTGATATTACAATGTGTTACTGTGAAAATGACTGTGATGTAAATAGATGTCCAGGTCTCTCAATAAGAAATGGTTGCCGGAGCAGATTTATTTTCATAAGGGAAACAGTGATGCAAATTGTGCTTACAATGGCAAAATGAAGTGATACATCAGAAAACCAGAGGAGGTTAATGATTATCAATCATATCCATGCTTCAATGTACTGTTACACACTGATGAAATAGCACTGATGCATTATGCCTCCCAACTGTTAAAGCAGGGATAAGGGGAACAATGGGAGAACCAACTAAAAGATGTAATTGTTGACCACAGAGCTTTGAAGGGTGTTTTCTAGCATTCCAACAGCTTCCTTTGAAAGCTTTCTGCAACTGCATATATTAGAATGAGCTAAGGGCTGGATTTTAAAAGCCCTGTGCGCGTAAATCTGACCGGATTTACGCGCGCAGGGCACTCGTATGCCGGCGCGCCTATTTTGTATAGGCCGTCGGCGCGCACATAGCCCCGGGATGTGCGTAAGTCCCGGGGCTTCGTACAAGGGTCGGGAGGGGGCGTGTCCGGGGTCAGGGACGGTTTGGGGTGGGTCCGGGGCATGGCACCGGCCCGGGGGCATGGCCGAGGCCTCCAGACCTGCCTCGGGTAGGCATAAATCTGCCGACAATGGTAGGGGGGGTTTAGATAGGGCCGGGAGGGTGGGTTAGGTAGGGGAAGGGAGGGGAAGGTGAGGGGAGGCAGAAGGAAAGTTCCCTCCGAGGCCGCTCCGATTTCGGAGTGGCCTCGGAGGGAACAGGCAGCGCGCGCCGGGCTCGGTGCGCGCAGGTTGTACAAATGTGCACCCCCTTGTGCGCGCCGACCCCGGATTTTATAAGATATGTGCGGCTACGCGCGTATCTTATAAAATCCAGCGTACTTTTGTTCCCGTGTGGTGCACGAAGAAAAGTACGTATGTGCCCTGTTTTTGAAAATGTACCCCTAAGGCTGGGAGAGGTATGAAGCTGACATGCAACCATAGTTGTCCTTTTAGGTTTCATTCTTAAAAGACTCCAATTGGCATTTTCTGCAGTTTCAGACTGAAAGAGGCTATTTTATTGATTCCCAAAGATAGAAGCTCTCAGATAATGCAGATGAAGATGGAGAAAGTTCCAAAAAACCATCCTACATTTCCCAACTATTACACTGGAAGTGAAATTAGGCTTTAGTTGCTTTAAGAATTAGCAAACCAAACAATGGTGCATATTATTGGAGGTTAACCTAAGTTAAAAGGTCAGGAAAAAAATACAATAGAAATTTAAAAAAAAAGATAGCATAATTTAATTTCACAGAGGAAGGGGAAGAGCAAAGACGCAATGTCATGTCGAAGGGGTTTATACTGCTATTCAGCCTTTGTTACGTTTTTTAAAGAATGATAACCACGTAGGTACTGGTTCTTATCTGTAGGTAGAACTAGATTTCTCATTAGACAGAATAAGCAGCAACTAGAAAGACCAACCTGAAAAAAAGGTGCCTCCTTGAGCATCTCACATGCATTTTCTGAGCAGGCATGTCCTTTCAAACCCACTTCCTTATAGAAGCCGGAGCCAGCCGCTTTTTCACACTAAATTAGAATTGCCATCAGTCTGCTCCTTTCATTGCAACACATCTTCCCATAGGACTACTGCATCTCCCCTCTCAACCCCCTGCCTAGCTCCTGCATCTAGAGGCACCTAACAGGTAAATCTAAACTTATAAGTAAGTATCAGTAATAATACAAGTTTGGGTAAAAAGGAAAAGGCCTCTGATGGTTCAAGCAGAGCAGGCCTTAGGCAATCATGAACAGCCTTACCTTCTTGGCAGCAACTACCTGCCCATTTTTTCAATATAATGTATTCTAGAACCCCCAACCCTCATGTCTACTAATCTCAGGTTGGATAAAATTCCAAAGTTCTCTTGATTTCTCATGCCTGGGAGAGGGAACATACTACCATTATTGGGAAGATTCTGACAAACTGGGAATATTGAAAAGTATCTGGGAAATATAGGGTTCTAATTACTAAAATATATTAATGCCAACACAGGCATTAATGTAATTAAGCACATTTTAATATCACCTTGGCAGGATAATATGCCTGCTCAGACAGCAGACCAAGTATGCAAAGAAGGACCTCCATGACCTGATGTCCACTACATTCTGAAAAAGGGGACTCTGATGCCTAGTTGCCTCTGTCCACTTCCCTGTGGGTTCCCCCCCCCACACACACACACACACACACACCTGCCACCGACCCTATCTATCCTATTTTAGGGTCCAGAATGGAAGATGGCAGCAGATCTCCACTTCCACATTATGGTATGGTTACTATAGTATGGAATATAGGAATTCAAGGAAGTCAATATTTAACAGAATTCTTAGCTCTTCCAACTCAGTCCTGACAAGTGTTCAAGCAGCATCAAACTGATGAAAGCAAATGGAGAAATAAAATGGACACACAAGATGTGTAAATCCTAACCAGGTTAAAGAAAAGCAGTTTGCCACTTGAAGAAGACAATAAAGGGTAATATATGAATTTAATAGTACTTAATTTTAAGATGCCATCTTGAATAATGGAAAGTAGATTTTTCTTTCATTCACTAAAGCCAGTATTTATTTCCTCATGCACTTTCCCTGAATAAAAAATAAGAGTAATGTGTTATATTATTTTAACCAGACTTAACTGACAATCAGTTTATTTAAAAGCTTTTTAATAGAATTTAAAGTTATTATGCCTAGATGTAAAATTGTGAAAAATTAAGGATACATGAAGATGGAATGATCATTGACTATTCAAAACATTTCAGTCTGATAGCATGTTTATTACTGAAGTACAATAGCCTGATGACATTCTATAACAGCATCTAGCATTTTTTTTTTAATTACCATAAAGCTTCAGGTCCTAGCAGTAATTGTCTTTTCCAAACACATTTCCTGTTCACATCAGGAAGGCCATTTCATTTAAGGTAGTGTGTTCCTTTAATGAGGAAAGGGAGGAGGAGAAGGGCACTGTGTTTATTACAGAGCCTGTTGCATCCTGACTGTGAATGCTATGCTAAAAATAACAGTGCAGTGATGTTACCTTAATGACTTAGAAAAATCCAAGCATTTGTACTGGGTCTAACACTAGCTTGTATCCAGGCCTGGATTTAGGAATAGACAACTGTCCAGGGTGCCAAACTTCAAAGATGTCAAACATCCAGACCAAAGGGGATTCTGCATCTACTTGTTTCAGTGCCATGTGCCTGCACAGCTTAAAAAGGGTTGCCACCTTGGCACTCTGCCTATGGGTGCTAAAATCTTAAATCCAGCCCTGGCTGAAACACATTTGCTGACCTGAAAACCTTCAGACTGTGTTTCTGTGTGAATGGACTTTGGGTATTGTAGACTATTGATCTCCATCAACTACACCATTCATCAGTACCCAAGGACATCGTACCATACAACATACTAAAAGCTTGCATGTTTTAAGTACCTGAACTTAAAATCAATGGGGCAGATTTTAAAAGCCCTACGCACGTAAATCCAGCAGGATTTACGCGCGTAGGGGGGTTACAAGCGCCGGGCCTATTTTGCATAGGCCTGGCGACGTGTGCAAGCCCCGGGACCCGCGTATGTCCCAGGACTTGAAAAAAGGGGCGGGGCGTGGGAGGGTCCAGGGTGGGGGCATGGCCAGAGGCCTCCGTAGGGCCTCTAGGCCGGGGGATTGGGCATCGGCACTTGGCCGGCCCGCGCATCCTACACCTGCCCAGAGGTAGGCGCAACTTGCAAAACAAAGGTTAGGGGGGGTTTAGGTAGGGCTGGGGGGCAGATTAGGTAGGGGAAGGGAGGGGAAGGTGGGGGGGGGGGGGCGGAAGGAAAGTTCCTTCCGAGGCTGGAATTCCCGAATTTCGGAGTGGCCTCGGAGGGAACAGGGAAAGTCATCGGGGCTCCCCTAGGGCTTGGCGCACGCAAGGTGCACAAGTGTGCACCTCCTTGCGCACGCCGACCCCGGATTTTATAACATGTGCACGGCTGCGCGCATGTTATAAAATTGGACGTAGATTTGTGCATGCCGGGTTGCGCGCACAAAGCTATGCACGTAGGTATTAAATCTGCCCCAATGTGTTTCTTTCAGCACACATTACTGATGTCTTGTTCTGTGGTTAAACATAACCTTAAACACGTCAGTAAGTATATTTCTCCAGCTTGCTCAGTAACAAGTACTCATTACAATAATGCACAGCAGTTGTAACTAATAGCTAAGACTTCTATAGCAGGTTAAGGTGCTGCTGGCAGATTATGTTTCCTCCCAAATAATTATTCCTCTCCCTTGCAACTGCAAGTTAAATACCGCAAATTATCAGTTCTTAGAATCTTAGACCAAGGCATAGGGATGAAAAGGTCACCTACCACAATTCAGCAGTATGGGGGATTCCACTTGTAAAGTTAGTAGCTTGTTACCAATGCAAATAGTTCTGTTTTACAATACTGAAGGAATATTCACTCTCAAGCTGTATTGTGTTCAAGAGCAATGTCTGCTCAATTTGATGCATATTTAAAATGAAAAACAAAACAAAAAAAAATCTGGAATCCCAGTGCTACTTCTTACAAAATACGATTTCATTTGAAATTATGCTAAGGAGCCATGGTCTGCAATAAAATGTCACACAGAGCAGCCTACAGGATTTTCTAACAAAAGGCAATGGAAGGTACACTTTCTATACCCGGTACTTCCCATAGCAGTGTGGCAGTCAATGAAAGGGTTTAGAGCAGTAATTTCCTGTCCGCTCACACATCCTGTCTCCTGTCGGTTTGGTTCAGAGGTATTTCTGCTTTGTTTTCTATCTTACTTGTACTGGAGAACAAGTCAACAGAAAGAAAACACGTCATCAAAATCAGGATCAGGGTCGTGAAGTTCAGGTAAAACAGATGTGCAAAAATAAGATTTAAAGCACAAGGATTTGCTGAGTAGTTAATGAATAGTTGCTAGCAAAAAAAAACAAAACAAAAACAAAAAACTCCTTCATCAACAGTTCCCCTCATATTCCTAAAGATCTGATCAAAAATGCAATTGTGGGCATGCATGGTGTAATGGATGTCGTCTTAACGCAATGATAGCATTTCAATCTATCCTGGAAAATAAAAGGTAAACGGAGAGTTTCACTTTCTGCTAGTACATTGAATTAGCAGCGCAACTAGAATAGAAAGTAAATTAACATGCAAGCAGCTTTTTACAAACCACCACCGACTTTAATGTAATATCTAAGAAATGAAGATAAGAACTAGTAAACCACCTTAATCTTTCCTACTATAAAGAGGAAGGTTTATAAAATGAAACTGCCTGACTAGGCACTACTATTGTTGATAGTATTGAAACAATGCAACGTCACTGGCAGATCACTTTCTTCGAGGCACATTAGAAGGAAATAAGATGTCATTTGTTGAGCATTTTGAGAAGGGGGAGGGGGTGTTATGGCGTGGAAAATACAGGTTCACATTGCAGACTGAACTCCAACCCCCACATCCTTCTAAATCCTCAGGTTTTTCATTTAAAATAACATTGCTCTAACGGCCAGCCCTTCATAAACAGAATAAATCTTCCGGGCATGCACATAGCGCATTTTAAACTTCCCCTGCCTTAGACTCAGAAGACATTACGGAGGGTTCAACAGCATGACCCTCTCACTAACACCCCGTCGTGGCCCTTGAGAATCCTTCGGACTGAGCCTTCAGCTTGTAAGCCACAAACGATCAGTGTTTCCATGCAAACTTTTCCTCCCCACCTAACAAGAAACAGCGGGAGAGTCAGCCTGGATTCACGGCTGTGGTGCGGTCTTAATGACTTTCCATGTTTCCCCGGAAGAATACGTATGCCATAAATCAGACGTATTTATTTTATGCTTAGCACTGAACATCCTAACAGAGTCCGTGCCTGGTGCTCGAACACAAAGAAAGAACCATGTGGCACAGTTTCCTGTGTCCTCATCCTCCGGGTTCTTTCCCTATGTGATCCAGTCTGCCTTAAAAAAAAACAAAAAACCACAAGAACAAATCAAAACATTAAGGGCCATATGTGCCTATCTTGTGTTTATGGGAAAATGCTTAGTACATCTGTCCCTAAATGACAGCTAAGAAAAATAATTGCTTTTGCTGTGGCTCTGAAGAAATAAAAACACTCTGAAGCTGCTGGCATGAACCATTCGATTCCAGAAAATAAAAGTCATCCCTTTAGCATGAGAGGGAGAAAACCAAATAAAATAAAAAAAGAGACACAGATTTCAAAGCAGTCTGTTCAACCGGCTCTTACGAGTTTACCCTGGGACCAAGTACTTTATCACACACAAACAGACCAAGAATCTTAAGTTTCCCCACTTTCGGTTCTACTGCCTTCTTTCTTCTTAGAAACCAACCCAAAGCAGCAGACTCTGGCATTCATTAAACAAAACAGCCTTTCCGCTGCTTGTTTGAAATGACCCTGGACTCCCTGTATCATCCCCGTCCAGCCCTCCAGCCCTTTGGTGTCCATGTAGCAAGGACCATTTTTCCGATTCTAAATATGTGCCCTGTGCACTCTCTAGGACTCAGCATCATGCGTCCTGTTGTTGTGGCCGCCGGTACTGCTAACGTGATTCTCAACAGCCTCTTCTCATTAAAAGCATCCGTCCGAGAGCAGAACTCAAGGGAAATTTGGTTTGTTTATTTGTTTGCTTGTTTTTTCTGTTGCAGAAAATGAATGAAGCCCAAAGCAAGCCCCCGTCACCCTTTAGCCAAAGAATCAAAACATATTTGGGAAACAGCATTTGGAATAACGCTGCCTTACCTCCACATTGAAATACTGCTCCTCCCCACACACAGCAGATAAAATCCAAAGGAAGGTTTGCAAGCAAAACACCCCTGAATGCACGAAATCCAATCGTCTCTTTGTGCTGAATGTCAGAAAGATCATAGTGAACTGTGCTTAAATTGAAATAAGATCGTTTTTTCCTCCTGCAAATAAAGTCCCCAGCGTTTGTGAAGATCCGTTTTCCCAGGTTCGCCCACAAACAGTGGAGAGTTTGCTGAGAGGACAAGAAAAGCCACTTCACGGCAGACGCAGATAATGGGATAAGCTGTTCTGCATATCCAGTTGTCAAGGAAGCTGGTGTACAACAAGTTCAAATAGCTCCTCACTTGGCTTTTCTCAGCTTGTGAATGTCTTGCCTCCCTGCCTGCCTTGCCCTTTCTCTCGCTTGCTCACTCTTCTCAGCCAGAACGTTCATCTGTGTAATCTGCATAACTCCTCCTATCGGCTCTGCTTTAGCTACTTTAAAGGAGCCAGTCCTTAAAGGACCAGGCAACGCCCACTAACAATTACTAGGATTACGCCTCTCAATATTCCATATTGGTTAGAGAAAGATCAGCAGCCAATGTTCGGATGGAACGTAGACAACGTTGCTGCAGTTTGTAGTGCTCTACGTCCTTGTAATCAGAACTATAGCAACTTCATAAAAAAAAACAAAAAAACCTGTAATATCAAAGTCTTCTGAGGACTATTCACCCAGACTGATCATGTAAGCTAAAATACAGTTTTAAGTGCATTATATTATGAATATTGAACGGTGGAAAAAAATGACATCATACTAATTTTTCTATATTGTTTGTAATTTTGTAATAATATTCCAAAGTTTCAGGTAAAGAGTATGTTTGCAGAGTACTAGCAAAGTATTCTGAATGTATTTATTATTATTTTTTTTTTTTTTTACTGAAGCCAGTATATTACCAATAGCACCCATTATTCTTTTTGTATGTTTTTATATAAACAATTGTGACCACCCTAAACTTATTGCATAATAATTGTTTGGTTTGCTGTATGTTTATTAACTGTATCTTTTTTTTATTTGTTTTAACTCATCTCTTAGTTCTGGCTCTCCTAGTCAAAACCTTAATCAGTTTTATAAGTTTCACTGAGGTACGGCAATCTTATGGAGTTGTATGTGATGGGGTAAGGGTGGGGGGAATGACTGATACTCACAAACTAGGAGATAATCTTGGGGTGGTAGTTTTTGATGATCTGGAAGTGTCAAAATAATGTGACAAAGTGATGACTGAGGCCAGAGGGATGCTGGGCTGCACTGAAAGAGGCATAACCAGCAGGAAAAAGGAGGCAATGATGCCACTGTAAAAGATCCTTGGTGAGGCGTCACCTGGAAGGATCCCTGCTGGCTAGACAATGGAAATGAACAAATGGGGTAGCTTTACTATTACAATTAATGTTTACATTTTGGTTTGCGGTAGCCTGCACGGAGTAGCAGTTTTTCTACACTTAAAATAAAAAAAATTTAAAAACTTGCTGGACGGACCCCTTGGACAATTTTGGTCTTTATCAGCCATCAGTCACTATGTTACTATCTCTACTACAGCAAAACATGCAATTGTTAGTTTATATGATACACAATTCTCTAAAGTACTGTGTGACTGTCAGTATGGGTCGTATCCTGGATGCTTCCTTCCCTTCTCTTCAATGATTTATCATGCATTGCCTTCAGACTTTTCCTTTTCTTCTGTGCAGACCAATTCCAGCATACTGGATGCAGTTTTCCCAGTTAATTGCAAAATGCTGTCTTTTGAACGTCCAGTAGGTGCCACCATATTGGAAATGTTTATATCAACCTTTGCTGCTAATGTCTGTGCGTTCACTTGAAGAGACAGTGTCAGAGGTGGCGGAATGGGAAAGAAAATTCTTTGAAAAGATGAAGTCTTGGCAAGCTTATGTCATTTTCATATCAGTTTGCTGATCTTGTCCATTTTTGTTTTTCAGATTAGTGCTCTGTTTCGAAATGTTTTGCGATAAGCTTAGAGGACACGGAGTGCAGTTGTTCCGCACTGCAGCAGCTGACATTTGGATGGGCTAACCTGATTGCTTTCATTTTCATATCTTTATTGCTGAATCACAAGTAAAGATCTAAGTGATAGCGTTTACAAAATTGTTCCAATTGCTATAACTGTAAAAGTGTTGCAGTAGAAATTATTCATAATCAAATGATTGCATAAAATATATTAAGTTTTTGAGGATGCCCCGAGAAAGAAAGGAGTAAAGAGATAGAAACATTTTCAAATCCCAAATTTTGGTGAATTTGACATAAAAAATCTTTGCAAGCAAATCAGAATAAAAAATTGTGTGACCTGGGTTAAAACGATTTGGCTTGAAGGGGGCTGCACACAGTATCTCACACATATCGGGCCAGTCCATGTGGGGTTTTAGGACAATACTCACCCGAAACTACAGTACGCATTATCAGTCTAATTTCAATGGGGCTGATGCAAAAAAAAAAAAAAAAAGCACTGAAAGCGGGCACCCACTTTCCTAATGCACCCCCAGGCACCACTCTTGGAGGCGCCATACAAAATTTAAATTAGGGGCTCGCATTGTTAAGGAGGCGCTAGGGTCGATTGCGCGCCCCTAGTGCCTCCTTGACAGCAGGAGCCTGGGAATGCTGGGCTGTTCAAGGCTGTTGGCCGGTTTAGAAAACCGACGCTCAAGTTATAGGCATCCGTTTTCCTAATTGGCGCACAGCCACAGGTTCGGGAAAAGGATGCTGGTTAACTGAGCATCCATTTCCCCAACCTGACCGCCAGCACTTTTTTTAGGTGGTTTTTTTTTTTTTATCTTTCCTTCCTCCAATTTAATATCGCTATGATATTAAATCAGAGGATGTACTGAAAAGCAGTATTTTCTGCTTTTCTGTACAACTTTTAGGGGTGCTCAGAAATTTACGCCACGCGGGCATTAATTTCTGAGCACAAACAATGTGCGTATTGGATGCACATTTTTTTTTTTGCATTGGGAGTGAATAACTAATAGCCTCATTCACTTGCATTTTCATGTGATGAGTGCTATAAATTTACAGGCACTTTGGACACTCATTGTGGAAGCGCTAATCCCCTTGTAGCATAAGGGGCTGTGCATGTACCTACACAACCACATCCAACTGCGGGTTAAACAGTGCGCTCAGCTGAGCGCACTGCATTGCATCAGCCCCAATGTAAATAATCCTCAATTATTATATAATATACATCTAAAAGGATATATCTTGCAGACCTGGAATAGAGGCAGAAGTACCACAATGACTAAGCTCAGCCACTGATATCAGTGTAGAAGAAGGGCATAAAGTATAGAATGGTCATTCATACTCCAACCCAAAATATGCCCTTTATTTAACCTTTGTAAATATGGTTTGGGACAAGTAGTTGCTTAGGAATCAATGAGAAATAGAGAATTGTAAAAATATAAAACAAATAATTGGCGCAGGATCAGGTGATTCCTTGGTTCCCACTGATCAGAAGTGCAGTTGATAGGGGAATCACCAAACTGAGGATATTTCCAAGTTGAGATTACATCACCAGTTATTGCTGAAAGCCCAGTACACGCAGCACTAAGGAGATTGATCTCCATTTGAGGAGTGATAGCGAATTGCCAGTGTTAATGGGATCCCATTATTTGGGTCCTTCAAGCTGCTGGTTTCCCAAATTCCAGGTGGAGCAATGACACCTGTTTCTGTTTATCCCAAAGAGGTAACCAATTTGTAGCTGTGAAACCTCATGGCCAAAATGGAGGCAGCCCTCTCAAGATATTTCTCCCAGTTGTGCAGATTTTTTGGGGAAGATGTCATTCACATGTTCCATGAACAGGACAGTGACATAGAGGAATGCCATTTTGTAATCACTATGTCAAAAGGGAAGTTGGTGCTCATGGAGAGTGATAATTTAGCCCAATAAAAGGATAATTCTATTCTCTATTGCAAACTGGAGAAGATGGAGAACTCCATTAAGAATAAGAACTTACACTTCTTTAATTTACCAAGAAACAGGTTGATTTCACTTTCAGAATTGCTGAAGAAATATCTTCTGCAGGAGCATCAGATTAAATTGAAGGCTCTTCCAGCATTTTATAAATTGTATTATGTCCGAGGATCTGTCTGTCACTGAGTTCACCTGATAGCCTGAAGCTGCCATATCTAGAGAAGAAATGATGAACCATGCAATGCTGATAACCTCCTTCATCCTGGAATCAAATCAAGATTTCATTCTTGTATTTCAATAGTAGGAAATATTTGCTCCATGTCCTAGTGTGACCTATCTCAAGTGTTATGTAGGAAATTTCTTTTGTAGCGCCCACAGACTAACTCTGTGGATGCAATTTTATAATTGATAATTTCCCTGCAAGTGAATTCTTAAATATAGGAAAACTATACTGATCCTGAGCATTTAAACGTTATTCCTCAGGGGAACCTGTTCACAGAGAAGAGGTTCCCGGAGTTGCAAATTAAGAGATTGTGTGCTTTAAGACTTTTTGCTCCTGGCATCTTATGGTTTGACTTATTTTCTACCCTTTTCTTCTATTTTGATATTTGGCTCTTAACCTCTTCCTTTGTGGACTTCAGTATTCACAACCTTGTGGTTTTTTTTTCTTTTTTTCCTCATTGTCATTCTGAGTGGAATGTGATTGATTTCTAATATTATTTTGTTTTCTGTAATACAAATTTAAAAATTGCAATAATATACTGTATTACAAAGCATACATTTACAAATACCACTCACAGTGCATGGTCTTGATTCATGTTGTTGTGTCAACATTTTTATAAGTTGAAAAAAGATAACTGTTTTTATTCTAAAAGGACAGTCTTTCATTGCCTTTACTCATGTCCGAAGAGGCATTACTGCTACCATGACACCACCTTTCCTCTTACTGTAGCACAACTTAGAAACTACATTCCTCCCTTCACCTTTCCTGTCAACTTTAGGCAGACACATTCAGAAAAACGGGGGTGGTAGATGGATGGATAGAGAAAGAGAAGGGCATCAGTCAAGCAAACCGCAAGCACCTTCTTCACTTCCCACTGGCCCTAAAACAAAAACTCACAGAAGCTGACGCCATTAGGAACTGCACTGCCCTGACATACACAGATTCACTTTTACATAAACATGTTTTCTCAGACCATTATCTGAATTTTGGAAAAATCAGAACAGCTAGACGTGTCATAGACTGAAGAGTATGATTCAGTGAATCCCCAAAACATCAAAACCCAATTTCACAGAACGGGTGGTGACTATATGACCTCAAATTGCTTAAAAGTGGCAAACACAATTATATTTGGGATAAATCATAATTTCTTTAGACCATACTGATGATTCAGACTTGGTTTTCTTAGGCTAATTCAATATTGCAATATTTTCTTTATTGTGGAAAATGTTCTGTTAATCTATTGGGTATTCACAAGTGTGCCCGCCTCTGTTGTCAAGTGGTAAAAAAATCCCCTCCCCCTGTCATATATAAAATAACCCAATAACTTTAGAAGCAGGATAGACTGTATTTACTTTGCCTAAGTGTTGCAATATTATGAATAAATATTTCCAGAACAATCTTGACATAAACCAGTCTGTTCCGTACATCTGGCCCTAGAAAAGAGACATATTCTATAGATATTAGAGTGTGCACAAGCAGGAGAAGGGAAACAAATAGTGGTAAGTTTTTAAAATTCACATCCAGGGCTGGTGCTTCTCTAGGCAAACTAGGCCGTCCCCTAGAGAACCAAAATCCTGCCAGCAAGCAGCCCAGAGTGGGGCTATGCCTGAGTTAATACAGCCAAGAAAGGGAGCACTGTTCTGGAGCCACTGCCGCTGGTAGGAGGGAATGCAATGCTAGAGGGAAAGGGGTGAATGACTGAAGGTTCTCCAAGGATGCCAACTACTCTTGCACTGGCCCTGTTTTCTCCTTTTGTAAACTAAAACTATGAAGTTGCACAGCACTGCTACTTAATCTTTTCTGCGTCCTTTATGGGAGAATTTTAAAGGGAAACTAGCCAAGTTGTTTCCCTTTGAAAGAAGGCTGAGGGGTACAAGCATACAAAAGTATGCACATACCTTGCAACCACATAGGCTATTCAAAAAAAAAAAAACTATACGAGATAACACTTAAGGAGCTACATCTCTAGAGGAAAGGAGAAGAGGGACAGGGGAGATATGATGGAGGCAATCAAGTATCTCAAAGGAATAAGTAATGAACAAGATGCAAACTTTCAGGAAATATTTCTTCACTGAAAAGGTGCTGGATTCATGGAACTGCCTCCCAAGGAAAGTGAACGCAAGTACAGCATGGGAGAGGAACAGAGGGCACCTAACGATAAAATGAGAGGAAAGCCGGACATCACCTTTGGTCTATGGCAGTGGTTCTCAACCCTGTCCTGGGGACCCCCCCAGCCAGTCGGGTTTTCAGGATATCCACAATGAATATGCATGAGAGAACATTTGCATGTTATGGAGGCAGTGCATGCAAATTTTGTCTCATGCATATTCATTGTGGATCTCTTGAAAACCCGACTGACTGGGGGGGTCCCCAGGACAGGGTTGAGAACCACTGGTCTATGGCATTGCATCAGGAAGGTAACTGGGCAGATGACAAGAGCTGTATAGTCTTTAGCTACTGTCATATTCTAGGTTTCTCTATTACTAGCACGTTTAATTCAGCCACCACAACATTTACAGAATTTGTATGCACAGAGGTGCAATGATATGGCACTTTATACTTTATTTCTTGTTTTTCAAAGTTAAACTACAACATTGACAGCCAGGTACAAGTACATTAAAATGACATATTATAAAATACCACACTATATTTTTTAAAGGAGCAAATACATTGATTTCACCCCTTTCACAAGATTTGTTAAAGAATTGATTGGTATACGTATTGAATGTGTGTACACCTAGGCATTTGTGTGGCTATATAGGTGTAAGGGACCCTTGGGTCTCATTACAGGTATGCCCTGGGTGAACTCCCTAATTTTAGCTAGAGCAGCAAAGGTTAGAGAACGAGGAGGTTACCATTCGGTGCAGCCGATCCCGTTGAGGGTGCTGGAATGGTCTTCCCCAGGAAGGTTTTTTTTAAGCAGCTCTCTACTGAGAGTCTGTAGGCAGTCCCTTTAGGTTTGCTGAGAGTTAGTTCACAGTAGATTTCAGATTTTCAGGGCCACTTGGAGGAACCAGGTATACCCTGCCCGAGGATCCTGAGAAGGGTCGGGAAGTGTTGCCCTCCAGTTCACTCACTTCCTGGTTGTGCTTTCCCTCTGGGTTGATTTTTAACACTTTTTCATGGTAGGAGCCTTGTGAGACCCCCGGGTACTACCTAAGCCCAGGTCATGGGGGACACTCTGTCTGAGGTACCCTGAGTAGAGAAGACCTGCCCCTCCACCTCCTTAAAGAGGAAAGAGGGATGGTGGTGATTTGCTGTAAGGAAGAAATCCGGTGTTAACTTTAGTTAAAGGGACAAGTATTTTGTATTCAGATCCAAGAGGAAGCATTTTGGCTGCTTCTTTCTTCCTGCATTGGAGCAGTCAGAGCTACTTGTACTATGTGGATCCCATCCATCAGGAATTCAAAAGAGACTGAGAGAAAAAGAAGTATCTGCTAACCGTAAGAACTAAAAAAGAAGATCTGAGGACACCCCATCTGAAGTCTTCAACCTCTGGGGAGACAGAGGATTTGGACTTTCTATGTAGAGACTGTATTTTTACATTTTACCAGTTTGGAATGGGTTTTACCTGCCCTCCTAAAGCCAAGCCACTCTCTTAGCCAAGCCCTTGTGGGTGGATTCTGGTTTTGCCCTGGTAACTGAGATAGAGGGAAACAAACTGTAACAAAGGAAAGATTCTGTGGTCTGAGGACTAAGTTGTGTGCCATATTTAATCTGATTTTTCTATCATTAAAAGTTTTAATTTTGAACACTAAACCAGTGGATCCAGTGTTTTATTTGACACTTTCTGTTGCGGTCCCGGGCCGTGCCCCGGTCCCTCCACCTACCTCGGGGATGGCCCAGGCCGTTTCGGGGCCTCCGCGGGCCTGCAGGCCTTCCAGCGCGTCTCTCCCTCCTTGGGAGAGACACCGATGATCCGGCGTGGCTGGCCCCACCTCCTAGACGTGCGCGCGCGAGGAGGAGTCCCACTTAAAGGGGCCAGCGGGGAAAACCTCAGTCCTGCCTTGGATGATGTCAGACTCCTTCAGGGTATTTAAACCCTGCATCTGGACTTCCTCAGTGCCTTGCAACGAGGTTCCCTCTGTTTTCGGAGTGTCTAGTTGCTGCATAGGATCTTGGATTGTTTCTTCCGTCTTCTGGCTTTGACCCGGCTTCGTCTCCTGACTTGTCTTCAGTTTCCGCCCTGGTTTTGGTATTCAACATCTGACTTCTGGCTTCTGACCCGGCTCTGTCCCACGACTCTGTCTTCAGCTTCCGCCCCTGGCTTTAGTTTAGATCTCTGACTCCTGGCTCCTGACCCAGCTTCGTTCCTGGACTCCGTCTTCGACTTCTGCCACCACCTCAGGTATCCGTTACCCACTGGCCCAGAGGATTCTCCTAAGACCCAGTGGCTTGGGCTCTCATGGGCTCCTCCCGGGGGAGCCGTGGGCTTCCGAGGGTGAAGACTCTCCTGCCTCCTGAACCCAGCCGACCTCTCGTCCACCTCTTCAGCCTCCTTGGTTGCATAGGGTCCCACCTAAGTTCAAGAGGTCCGGGTCCCTACGGGCTCCTCCTGGGGGGACCTCAGACTTCCGGTGGTGAAGTCTCTTCAGAGTCCCTTCTGTGCCGCCTCTCGGCTGTGACGTTCACTCTGGGTCTCCACAGCACTCCTCCAACTGTCTCAGTCAGCCCAAGGGTCCACAACCGTAACACTTTCAGCACACATAGTAAAGGAAAACTTCCCTTCTCCCAGGGATAAGAATGAAATGAGAAAGTCACTTCTACCACTCGTGCCTTGAAAGTTAATTCTTCTCCACCACCCACAAAAGATGCAGACCCTGGGGAAGGTAACTAGGAGTCTTTCCAGTCCAAGAGACACTAGGTTATTTTATGACCTCATCCGTTTGCATTCTGCACCTGGGAATTGGTACTACATAAAATGGTACCCAACGTGGGGCTTGAAGAAGTGCATTAGAGAGTCTCCAGTGACAGCAGCTAGTAGGTCCAGTTGGGGGTGATCTAGTGGAGGAGGCCTTCGGGACTGGAGAGTTGGACAGCGAGCAGGCCAGTCTTCATGGCTGGCCTGCCTTGCTTTTGACTTTGACAAAGGCCAGGCCCTGAGGGGGAAAACATTTTACAACATGGGAACCCTACCAAGTTCTGTATTGAGTGTCATGATCTGCCATGTGGAGTAACTATTCTAAAACCCCATCCAGATCATTATGAGCTGCTCTTAGTGCAGCCTCCCAGTCAGTTTCAGTAATGCTTATATTTTGTTCTTATATCTGCATGAAGAATCTGTATGTGTTGTTACATCAATATTAATGCTGTATCTGTGTTAATTCCTTTCCCTTTTGGGAGGGAGTGAATGTAATTTGCTTGTTTTCCCCTTTGCCAAGTTTTGGACATTTGCCAAGTTTTGGACATTTTCCTTTCATTGAGGTCTATCTGGACTGTGCCTTCTAGAGTACGATTTATCTTTCAACCAGATGACTTGGCCGATCAAGAGGCCTTGAAGACAAGAAGATTTTCTTGGTCTTCTTTGAGAGACTTTTAGATTGAACTTTTATTTGCCATTTTTGTAGATAGCATAAATTCAATTCTGTTTTCCTGTGCAATGTAAGAGAACCAGATATGTATTTATATTTATTTGTGATGTCTCATGAAAAAAAATATTTGGAAAATCTTACTATAAAAATGGAAAAAACATGTTCACAAAAATCATATATTGTCCTTGGATTTATTTCATCTGTTCTCCATTTAAAGCTATTTTTTCCTTTCTAGGTTGGGTTACGTCTGCTGCCCATCCTATGCCTTACTAAGTCTATGTTTCAGAAGAATGCTACAAAAAGGTGAAACCATCTGCAGGAAATCTAATTATTATTTATATCCCCAGATATTGGAGAAAACTCCTTCAAGGTTTCTTCCTGTTATTTAGCTGTTGATTGAATCATCTGTTCTCCACCCTGGAGATCCCAAAAGGAGTTGGCCCATGAGAGTAAGGAGAGTGATCTTGGTGATGAACAATGTCTGATACCATTTTACCTTTACAGGTGAAAGCATCCTCCAGCATGTTTCAGTTGATGAGTGCAGACAGCTGTGGGAGGGCTGGCCTGTTTTCACATGGTAGGAGTAATGGACGGCCAGCACCATCTTTAAAAATGGTGCGGGTCATCCAGTGCTCCTACCATGTGACAGGGGCCGGCCAATGGCACGGATACCCTATCACATGGTAAGGGCAAAGGGCCATCGGCGCCATTTTGATTAGTGGCAGCCGACGGCCCGAGGGCGGGAGATGGCTTCCGGGACCCCCACTGGACCACTGGGGGGGTTCGGGAGGGTGGGGGAAGCTATGGGAACAGTTTTAAAGGGTCGGGGTGAGTTTAGGGATTGTTTTGGTGTGCTGTTTTTCCCGCCTTCCCCCAAAATGATAAGAGAACCCCAGGAACAAAATTGTGGGGTTTTCTTATCGGGAGCCCCCGATTTCTGACAATTTTGAAAATATCGTCTGATATTTTCAATCATCCGCCCGATTCACATCCCTAGTTTTTTAAGCAGCTCTCTACTAGAGTCTGCGGGCAGTCCCTTTAGGTTTGCTGAGAGTTAGTACGCAGTAGAAAGGTTGTTTGAGTTCAGATTTTCAGGCCAACTTGGAGGAACCAGGTATACCCTGCCTGAGAATCCTGAGCAGGGTTGGGAGCTGATTCCCTCCAGTACAATCACTGGCTGGTTGTGATTTCCCTCTGGGTTGATTTTTGGGTTTTTTTTACAGTTTTTCATGATAGGAGCCTTGTGAGATTCCTGGGTTTTACCTAAGCCCAGGTCACAGGGAGCACTGTATCTGAGGTATCCTGGGTAGGGAAGACCTGCCCCTCCACCTCCTTAAAGAGGAAGGAGGTATGGTGGTGAAGTGATAGCAAAAGCCAGAAGAATGCTGGGCTGCATAGAGAGAGGCATATCGAGTAAGAAAAGGGAAGTGATTATCCCCTTGTACAGGTCCTTGGTGAGACCTCACCTGGAGTACTGTATTCAGTTCTGGAGACCGTATCTTCAAAGAGACAGAGACAAGATTGAAGCGGTGCAGAGAAGGGCGACCAGAAAGGTGGAGGGTCTTCATCGGATGTCATACGAGGAGAGATTGAAGAATCTAAATATGTACACCCTGGAGGAAAGAAGGAGCAGGGGTGATATGATTCAGACTTTCAGATACTTGAAAAACTTTAACGATCCAAAGACAAAGACAAACCTTTTCCGTCAGAAAAAAATCAGCAGAACCAGAGGTCACGAGCTGAGGCTCCAAGGAGGAAGACTAAGAACCAATGTCAGGAAGTATTTCTTCACGGAGAGAGTGGTGGATGCCTGGAATGCTTTTCTGTGAAGCACTGCTGTGAAGCACTTCAAAGGGGCGTGGGATAAACACTGTGGATCCATCAGGTCTAGAGGACGCGTATAAAGAGTAGGCAGCAAAACACTGCACGGAGCGGCAGTAGCCACAGAGGCATTCACGGAGCGGGATGCCAGTGGCCAGTGGTTGGTGTTCCACCTTCACGGAGCGGAAGGATGGAGGTAGCCATCTCCCAATTAAAAAAAAGAAAAAAAACAAACAAAAACAAAACAGGGATGGGTTTATGGGCTATAGGTATTACCAATTATTAGGCTTATTCAATTACCAATTATTAGGCTTTTCAATATTTGATGATAGTTAATGTGACTTTCAAGGCATACTTCACTTTCAATGCATATCCAGCATAGCTCCCTGCTTCAATGGCAGAGGAGAAGAAAAACTAATACTTCACGCATATCCAGCATTGCTCTCTGCTTCAACGGCAGAGAGCTATGCTGCACTTACCCAACTAATCAAACTTAATATTTCACTTGGAAGCAGCTCCATCACTACTCTCTACATTAATAGTGTGGGTGAAAGGGAAATACAACCTAAGGTTACTAAGAGCCAAGAGAAACAGATAAGAATGAGAAAAAAAGAAGTGTGAAGCTTGCTGGGCAGACTGGATGGACCGATTGGTCTTCTTCTGCCGTCATTTCTATGTTTCTATGTGCTGTAAAAAAGAAATCTGGTGTTAACTTTAGTTAAAGGGACAAGGATTTTGTCTTCAGATCCAGGAGAAAGAGTTTTGGCTGCTTCTTCCTTCCTGCATTGGAGCAGTCAGAGCCGCTTGTACTATGTGGATACCATCCATCAGAAATTCCAAAGAGACTGGGAGAGAAAGAAATATCTGCTAACTGAGAGTAAGAACTAATTAAGAACATCTGGGGATACCCATCTGGAGTCTTCAACGCCTCAGAAGACAGAGGATTTGGATTCTTTGTGGAGAGACTTTATTTTTACCTTTTAGCAGTTTGGAAAGGGTTTTACCTTGCCCACCTGAGAACTCCATTTAGTCAAGCCCTGACAGGTGGTTGTTGCCTTTGCCCTGGTAACTGAGATACTTGGACAGATAGAGAGAAAAGAAATGTAACAAAAGATAGATTCTATGGTGCCAAGGACTAAGTCAAGTGTGCGTATGTCATCTTATTTTTCTATCAATAAAGATTTTCATTTTGAAGACTAAACCTGTGGCTTCAGTGTTTTATTTAGCAATTACAGCACACATAGTGAAGGAAAAAGACTCCTCTTCCAGTGATAAGAAAGTAATAACAAGGTCAAGTCTTTCACTCCAGTCCTTGAAAGTTAAGTCTTCCCTCCCACCAACAAAGGATCCAGACCCTGGGGAAAGGAAATTGTGTGTATCAGGTAGCCAGGAGTGTTTCCAGCTCTGAGGAGATGCTAAATTCTTTTATGACCACCATCCATGTGCAGTCTGCACCAGAGGCATACCAAGGGTTGGTACAAGATTGTTAGGCACCCTAGGCCACCTTCTGCATGCACACCCTCCCTCCCCCCCCCGCATTACACCAACCTCCACAAGACTTGCCCAAAGTCCCTGGTGGTCCAGGGAGGGGCCTAGGAGCAGGAGATACATCCCAGACTCCCGTTGGACCACAAGGGACTTTGAGCGAGACTTGGGGAGGGGCTTTGTAAATTAAATTTGAAGAGTTGGGGAAGGTTTTGTTTGGGGTTTTTTAAAGCGAAATTAATAGGAAAACAAATTTGGATGCAGGGGTGGATGGAAATGGCACACCCCCAATCCGAAAATGAAATGGACACAAAAAAAAAAAATGCACGGCTAGACCTCACCCAACCCGACTTGAGCTGGTAGTTGGATCAAGTGAAGACGGACGTATCGCTTGTTGGTCAGCAGCAAGAGACATGAGACAGTCACAGCAGTGGCTGTCTCTTCTCTCTTGCTGCTGTCTACAGAACCCTGGTGCCCTAGGCCCCTACCTAGTTCACCTAGTGCTTCTGCTGGCCCAGAGAGTACCTAGAGTATTTGGCACCAGTGGTGGATACTTTTTTGGCACCTCCCCCCAATATATAATTTTAACATTTCCTAAACATCAATAAAATATTTCAAAACAGCATATGAACATAAGAAATTGCCATGCTGGCTCAGACTAAGGGTCCATCAAGCCCAGCATCCTGTTTCCAACGGAGGCCAAACCAGGCCACAAGAACCTGGCAAGTACCCAAACACTAAGAAGATCCCATGCTACTGATGCAATTAAGAGCAGTGGCTATTCCCTAAGTAAACTTGATTAATAGCAGTTAATGGACTTATCCTCCAAGAACTTATCCAAACCTTTTTTGAACCCAGCTACACTAACTGCACTAACCACATCCTCTGACAACAAATTCCAGAGTTTAATCTTGCGTTGAGTGAAAAGGATATTTTCTCCAATTAGTCTTAAATGTGCTACTTGCTAACTTCATGGAATGCCATCTAGTCCTATTATTTGAAAGTGTAAATAACCAATTCACATCTACTTGTTCAAGAGCTCTCATGATCTTAAAGACCTCTATCATATCCCCCCTCAGCCTTGCGTGTTTTCGATGCACTATTACCCCTTAGAGTATAAGGGGTAATAGATGCACATCGAAAACATGCGGCCAATTGCGTGCTAAACGGTGCGCTTGGCTAAGTGCACCATACTGTATTGGCCTGATAGAGAGGGGATTCATAAGAAGGAAGGAGTAGGTGTGGTAGCAGAAAAGCACTTCCTGTAGTAGTGGTGGAGATGCTGATGCCTTCTCAGCAAAAGTGTCCTCTGGTGGTGGTGGCTCATCAGAAGGGCAACCTTCTATTGATGAGGAGGAGTTGGACTAAAATGTTGAAGAACTGCTGTTATTTGAAACAAGAAAGATATGGCAGTGCTTGGAGGCTGAACATTGGCAAAGAAATGTGATTACACCCTTCCCCCCAAAGAATTAACCACTTACCAGCATACCATTGGCTGGTCCCTCTGAAATTGTAGCAACCATTGTCTATCTTTGCTACATCGATCTGGAACAGTATCCCATCAAACCTCAGACTGGAGCCATGCCTTTTAACTTTCAGAAAAGGACTTAAGACCTGGCTCTTTCAACAAGCCTTCCCTGAACCAGACAATCAATAGTTGGCCTTCATTGTTACTCGGTCTGGCACTCATTTTTCAATGAAGGAATAAATGGACTCTGAGTCATTAAGGTTAAAACACCGTCTAAGTTTTTAACTTGTACTTTCTATGGTAAAATTTCTTTTACCGGCCTATCTTCCTTCCAGCTTGTTGCAAGCTTCCAAGTTCTCTCCCCTTGTTGATTGTAATTTTTGACTTATTCCTACTTATTGTTATCTTTCGTTTACGTGGATTTGTTACTCTTGTTGTTTTTCCCTTTTGTTAATCTGTAAACCGATCTGATATGGTAATTTACTATGAAGGTCGGTATAAAAAACTGTTAAATAAATAAATAAATAAATAAATACTTTTGCTTGGCAGGTAGCATGCATTTGTCTTTTCAAATATTTCACCTAGAAAGACACTGTTCAATTTTGTTACTGCTGCTTTTCTTCTCCTTTAACCTCTGTTCTTTATCCAATGCTTTAGTAAATTTGGTTCCCATTTCTCTATTTATCCCTTGGGAAACCCTTCCATGGGATGCCAATGACCCTTTGTGCCACAGGCTGTGCCTCTTCCAAGAATAGACCAAAATATAGAAGCAAAAACTGAGAAACATGCAGTGCACCTCTGTTCGTCATCAAATTTTTTAATTCATACAGCTCCTATTTCTATATTCTGAAGATTACCTGGATTAAATAATGAAATTAATGGGACAGTTTTGCACAAGAGAAAAGAATGTATTTTGTCTATATGAGCAGGCAAGGAAACCTTGGGTGAGAAACAGAGGCAGTTTGTGTAGAAACTTGCTGATGCTTCAAGGCCTAGCTACTGAGCAGGGAAAGATGGGAGTGTACCAGATAACAGCACTTTGACATCATTAGTTTTAGTAAAGGTTTCAGTAATTCTCCACTCCAAATAAGGGAGCCATACCAGAGAAAAAAAAAATCAAAACGTCATCAGCGATATCTGTCTGGGTGCTTTATGTCCGGGATGGCATAGAGTCCAACAGGATAAACATCCTGTTGGATGTAATAATGGGAGACTTCAATTACCAATAAACACTGGTGCAAGCTGAAACTTATCACCACCAAAAGTTTCAAAAAAAGACTTGTTTATTGTTCCAAACGCATAAGATGTAACAGGAAACTTAAAATGGCAACTCCGTATGTCATAATAACTTTCTATAGTTCAATAGGGTGACTATTGAAAGTTGTTGTTATGACATACGGAGTTGCCATTTTAAGTTTCCTGTTACATCTTATGCGTTTGGAACAATAAACAAGTCTTTTTTTGAAACTTTTGGTGGTGATAAGTTTCAGCTTGCACCAGTGTTTATTGTTACTTGCGGATGTGCAAGGGTTTGCTTCTTCTCTGTTTAGACTTCAATTACCCCAATATTGACTGGGTAAATGTATCATCGGGACACGCTAGAGAGATAATGATCCTGGATGGAATAAATGATAGCTTTATGGAGCAATTGGTTCAGGAACCGATGAGAGAAGGAACAATTTTAGATCTAATTCTCAGTGGAGCACAGGACTTGGTGAGAGAGGTAACGGTGGTGGGGCCGCTTGGCAATAGTGATCATAGTATGATCAAATTTGATTTAATGACTGGAAGAGGAACAGTGTGCAAATCCAAGGATCTCGTGCTAAACTTTCAAAAGGGAAACTTTGATAAAATGAGAAAAATTGCTAGAAAAAAACTGAAAAGAGCAGCTACAAAAGCAAAAAATATCCAAGAGGCGTGGTCATTGTTAAAAAATACCATTCTAGAAGCACAGTCTAGATGTATTCCACACATTAAGAAAGGTGGAAAGAAGGCAAAACGATTACCAGCATGGTTAAAAGGGGAGGTGAAAGAAGCTATTTTAGCCAAAAGATCTTCATTCAAAAATTGGAAGAGGGAACCAACAGAAGAAAATAGGATAAAGCATAAACGTTGGCAAGTTAAATGTAAGACATTGATAAGACAGGCTAAGAGAGAATTTGAAAAGAAGTTGGCTGTAGAGGCAAAAACTCACAGTAAAAGCTTTTTTAAATATATCCGAAGCAGAAAGCCTGTGAGGGAGTCAGTTGGACCGTTAGATGATCGGGGGGTTAAAGGGGCACTTAGAGACGATAAGGCCATCACGGAAAGATTAAATGATTTATTTGCTTCGGTGTTTACTGAAGAGGATGTTGGGGAGGTACCCATAATGGAGAAGGTTTTCATGGGCAATGATTCAGATAGACTGAATCAAATCACGGTGAACCTAGAAGATGTGGTAGGCCTGATTGACAAACTGAAGAGTAGTAAATCACCTGGACCAGATGGTATACACCCCAGAGTTCTGAAGGAACTAAAAAATGAAATTTCAGACCTATTAGTAAAAATTTGTAACCTATCATTAAAAACATCCATTGTACCTGAAGACTGGAGGATAGGAAATGTAACCCCAATATTTAAAAAGGGCTCCAGGGGCGATCCGGGAAACTACAGACCGGTTAGCCTGACTTCAGTGCCAGGAAAATAGTGGAAAGTGTTCTAAACATCAAAATCACAGAACATATAGAAAGACATGGTTTAATGGAACAAAGTCAGCATGGCTTTACCCAGGGCAAGTCTTGCCTCACAAATCTGCTTCACTTTTTTGAAGGAGTTGATAAACATGTGGATAAAGGTGAACCGGTAGATGTAGTATACTTGGATTTTCAGAAGGCGTTTGACAAATTTCCTTATGAGAGGCTTCTAGGAAAAGTAAAAAGTCATGGGATAGGTGGCAATGTCCTTTCGTGGATTGCAAACTGGCTAAAAGACAGGAAACAGAGAGTAGGATTAAATGGACAATTTTCTCAATGGAAGGGAGTGGGCAGTGGAATGTCTCAGGGATCTGTATTGGGACCCTTACTTTTCAATATATTTATAAATGATCTGGAAAGAAATGGGGCCTCGGAAGGAACGGGCAGCGCCCGCAGGGCTCGTTGCGCACAAGTTGCACAAATGTGCACCCCCTTGCGCGCGCTGACCCCGGATTTTATAAGATACACGTGGCTACGCACGTATCTTATAAAATCCGGTGTACTTTTGTTCGCGCCAGTGGCGCGAACAAAAGTACGCACACCCGTATGTTTTTAAAATCTCTGTGTGCGTAAAGCATTCAGGTAATGATATTGAACTCCCTGAAAGGTCAGGTAATGATTCCTTTGAACTCCCTGCAATAGCAGGTAATGATTGAATTCCCTGAGTATCGCAGCGCTCAGGTAAATGAACATGTGCATCCATTATACTTTGCTGAATGATATATATTTGCTGATAGTAGATGATACTCATGAGTCAATCCCCTACAAAGGTCTTACTTCTCATCGGTAGAAGCAATGGTGATTGAGCTACCAGCGGAGTGCACCCCAGGCTTGGTCCACCCTCTTCTGGTTTCTTTTCTAGTTGGGTTAGGGGGAACAATATTTTTTCAGCAGCAACAATTAGGGGTACATTTGATAAATTTGTGCGAGCGCGTACTTTTGTTCGTGCACCAGGCGCGAACAAAAGTACGTTGGATTTTATAAAATACGCGTGTAGCAGCACGTATCTTATAAAATCCGGGGGTCGGCGCGCGCAAGGGGGTGCACATTTGTGCAACTTGCGCGCACCAAGCCCGGCGCGCGCTGCCTGTTCCCTCCGAGGCCGCTCCGAAATCGGAGCGACCTCGGAGGGAACTTTCTTTCCACCCCCCGCACCTTCCCCTCCCTTCCCCTACCTAACCCACCTCCCCGGCCCTATCTAACCCCCCCCCCACACCTTTGTTGGCAGATTTACGCCTGCTTTCAGCAGGCGTAAATCTGCGCGCGCCAGCAGGCTGCTGGAGCGCCATCACCCGACCCGGGGGCTGGTCTGGAGGCCTCGACCACTCCCCCGGGCCGGCACCACACCTCTGGCCCCACCCCGAACCGCCCCTGACATGCCCCCTCCCCGCCCCTTTAACGAATCCCCGAGACTTACGCGCGTCCCGGGGCTTGCGTGCGCCACCGAGCCTATGCAAAATAGGCTCGGCGCGCGCAGGGGGGGTTTGGGGTAGGTTTTCGGGGGGTACCCCTTTGAAAATCTACCCCTTAGTTGGGCTACATGCTGCTGAAATTAGGTTGTCACCCTCACGGTGGTACTGCTGCAGATTTGGCTCTGTGCATAAACATAAGGCTCTGTACATTACCACAATGCCCAATATAACAGAAAGGCTCTGTGTAAGGGCGGAAAGTGGGGCACAATGTCTGCACACATAAATAAAGTTGTGTACATATGTCATGCCATTGTAGGCGCAACACAAATGTATGCATGCAACATTGCATCTAAGCACCCAGACATCCCGTTTTGCACAGAGCTCATTTTCCACATGCACAATCAAATTAGAGTCACAAGTTTTAATTTCAACTTGTGGGTCAACCACGTACCTCTCACCTTCCAGTTTTACCCAGTTTAAAATGACATTACTGAGGCCAAAATCTAATTTATTGTGTGGGATATAGAGGCCTTGTCCATTAGCCATGGTTATTCCTTCAGACAACTGGGGAAAAAACCAGGGCAGAATGGACAGAGCCTGGTGTACCACCTCCACATTGCCATTTCTTTCAATAAGCACTGTTCTCTGAGTGTGGGTTTGGAATGGATACCCAGTGCTGGTAAACTTGCCATCCCCTTGACATAGGCCTTCAGAAGGGTCTGCACCATACTTTTCAATGACAAGGACAAGGAGAAGGTTGAGTTTGAAAAGATGATCCTTTTTTTTTTTGTTCTGGTACTCCTTCCTGATCTTTAAAAAATGCTTGGTTCTACATTTGCAAAAATCCAAGGGAGTGGCACAATATTATATAAGAGGGTGAAGTTCTTCTGATGTATCTGATGATTTCAAGATGGTCAGGAATAAAAGGGGAGATCAATGATAAAAAATTTCAATATTTGCATGGAATAAATGCACAAGAGTGGCTCTAGTAATGGAAAGGAGGTTTAGGAACACGGGCAAAAGGAAACAGGCACAGGGGAAACAGAAACAGAATGATAGCTGAAAAGGACCAAATGGTCTATCCAGTCTGCCCAGCAAGCTTATGGTAGCATCTGCTGCGCCGTGAAGGTTACCCCCATGCTTATCAGTTTCCCAGACCATAAAAGTCAAGGGTCTCCCTGGTTACTGTTTGAATCCATTTCCCTGTTATACCCTGTTGTTGAAGCAGAGTGCAATGTTGGAGTTGCATCACAGTATCAGGCTTATTGGTTAAGGGTAGAAACTGCCGCATCAACAAGTTACCCCCATACTTATTTGTTTCCCCAGCCCATAAATGTTGGGGACCTCATTGACTACTGTACAAATCCAATTCCCATTTTCCCTCTGCCATTGAAGCAGAGAGCCATGACGAGTTGCATCAATAGTATGAAGTCTTATTGGTTAAGGGTACTAACTGCCGCATCAGCAAGTTACCCCATGCACTCTTTCCTTCATTTCTATCCTTTAGCCTTTAGGGATCCACAGCGTTTATCCCATGCCCCTTTGAATTCTTTCACTGTTTTGGTTTCCATCACCTCCTCCGGAAGGGCATTCCAGGCATCCGTCACCCTCTCTGTAAAGAAACATCCTCCCTGGAGTTTCAGTTCTACTGATTTTTTTCCAATGGAAAAAGTTAGATGTTTCTACATCATTAAAACCTTTCAGGTATCTGAATGTCTGTATCAAAGAAAATATGTCATAATAGAAAATGTGGTGGATGCATTTAACAAATGAGAGCACTGTGGTTCCAAAGAAACTCTTTTTTTTTTTTTAATTCTTTATTTTCAATTTTTTGAAAACTTTAACCCAAGAAAATAAACTCTTGTACAGAAAATATAAATGTCTTAAACAAGCAATAACATCATTCAGTATTAAAGACATACATGAAACTCAATATCATTGTTATTAAGACATCAAAAATATAAGATAATAAGGAGGTGGTTAAGGAATGTCTAATTATAAAGAATTAATTACCATTAAGCATAAATGTTATAATTTAACTGTGATGATTACTGCTAGAAACAAAATTTTTTTAATCTACTCCTATTCTGTTGTAGTTATTGGTGGGAGGTGAGTTGCCAAAAACTCTTTTAATTGAACTGGTTCCTGAAAAATGTAATTATTATTCTTATAAGTAATACAATCCTTACAGGGGTATTTCAGGGTAAATCGAGCACCCAACTTAATTATATCTAATCTCATTGCGAGAAATTCTTTACGATGATGTTGGGTAGCTTTCACCACATCCTGAAAAACCCAATTAGGATGACCATAAAATTTTACTTGTCTATTTCTGAAAAATAATCGAAGAACATGATTCCTTTCTGATAAAAAGGCAAAAGAGATAAATAACGGTTTTCTCTGATCAATTTCTGTTTCCTGAGACATTTCTATGATATTTGTTAAATTTAAGGAAATATTTTGTTCCTTTATCTGATCTGACTGCTGCAAATAGAAAGCTTTAACTATTACCGGTAGGGCCGATTCAGGGATTTTTAAAACTTGTTGCAAATATGTCTTGAATAAATTTAAAGGAGGAATAGATCTAATAACAGGAAAATTAAGTATCCTTAAACTATGGGCCCTTAATGAGTTTTCAACTGCCTCAAGTCTTTTTGAGGCAATTCTTTCTGAATCAATTAATTTTACTGGCATTTTTTCAATAAAAGATATTCTTTTATCTAGTTCATCCATTTTCACATTAAAACTATAAATTAATTGATTATTTGACATTATTTGATTTTTTTATATCTAATGTTACTTGTGAAAGAATTTTTAATTGAACTCTCAATTGATTTCAATGTTGACCAGACACCTTCCAAAGTAATATTATCAGGTTTAGTAGTAATTTCACATGAAACAAGAGCTTTAAGCTGCTCATCCTCCCCCACCCCACCAGATACCCCAGACAACACTGTAGTTTGAAGTTACCTAAAATTAGCAGCTTTTTGCATCAATGGTGAAGAAGTCATTGCACCTAAACTCAGTTCTCCCAATTGCTAAAATCCACTAGATTCTCTCATATCTCATTGAGTTGTAACACTAACGCTTTTGAGCTGAGCCTCTTGCAAAGTCGCACCTGCATCCAACAATATAGGTGTAGATGTTTCAGTGTCCCCAGGGTGTGTGGGCTTATTTGGAGATCCGGGGTTTAGAGTAACTTCAAGAATCAGGGGGGGGGGGGTGGAATACGCTCCTCTACCACCCCCACAGCGACTGCGCTCTCCGTGGTCAAAGTTCCAGCAACTGAAAAGAACCCAGGCATCTGTGGCTGATGAGGATCGATTGCAGGTGAGTTAGACATCTCACCCCTTAATCGGCCTTTCCTCTTGGTATGTGGCATCAGATGAGAAAAACAAATTTAATTAGGAAAAAGAGGGCCTGTCCTCCCGAGATCCTAGCCAGATCTAATCAAATCACAGTCAATAATACCACCTCCCTATCGTGGAGGGTTCATAGGAGAGAGAGAGAGAGAAAGAATCAAATATTTAAACATACCAAGTGTCGAAGAAACTTGAGAAATTCCAATATGCAGAAAAGTCCAAGAAAGCCACGCACCCCTCCTGCGTCGACTGCCCGCCGCAGGAGGGGCGGTTTAAATTCCTGACCATCCCTCCTAGATGATGTCAGACTCCTGGCGTCGGTTCCACAATCCGTCGGGGTTGGGGTCGGAGTCCACCTCTTACCCCCGGTGCAGAGCAGGCGTGATGGCAGGATGGAAGGGTGGCAAAATGCGTCTCCTCTCTCCTTTCTCCCTCCACTAACTCTTATTTTAAATCTCACATATATGAAACTACTGAATAACAAGAATGGGTAATGATGAGCACAGAAACATTTAAGAACATAAGAAATTACCATGCTGGGTCAGACCAAGGGGATCATTTTCCAAGGAGTTATCGCAGGAGATAATTCCGCAAATCGCACTAACAGCCGTTAACGCGATTTGCAAATGCAAATTTTTAATTTTGTATTCAGGGGGCGGAGTTTGGGCGGAGCATATGTTAAGTAGGAAAGAGTTATCGTGTGCCGCGAAACAGCCGCAGTGTTAGCGCGGCTCCTAACGCGGCCAATAGCTACACCTCTTTCATTTGCGGTACGTTGTGCGCTAGAGGCCGGTAAAGGTTTATCGTGGTTCACGATGTTTCTGGACAGCCTGTTGCAGTGTTCTGTAGGCTAGGGGGAGAGAGAGAGAGAGCACGAGAGCGAGAGCAAAAGAGAGAGAGAGAGCCTTGCTATAGTAGCTACGCCCTAGACAGGTATTTGTATCCCTATGGGAGGCCCACCTAGTAAATCGAGGTGGGGATTAGGTATGAGTGTAGGGGGTTGGGGGCCACTTTCACATTCAACATGAGATGTACGAACAGTACAGTGGTCTCTTGTGAAGCTTTGCTGGCCTTCGGAGTGAGGAAACTCACTCCAAGATGAGATTGGTCTCTCAACCTAGCTTGATGGACACTCTACCTGGGCAACAACAAGCTAGGTTGAGAGACCATTGCCCAAATCTCATCTTGGAGTGAGTTTCCTCACTCCGAAGGCCAGCAAAGCTTCACAAGAGACCACTGTACTGTTCGTACATCTCATGTTGAATGTGAAAGTGGCCCCCAACCCCCTACACTCATACCTAATCCCCACCTCGAGTTACTAGGTGGGCCTCCCATAGGGATACAAATACCTGTCTAGGGCGTAGCTACTATAGCAAGGCTCTCTCTCGCTCTCAGGCTGTCCTGACACTTTTGTGTGCACTGCGAAGTTTCCCCGCTGCACGAAAAAAGCCTCATTTGCATGGGAAACGCCCCTTAATGCATTATTGGTAAATGAGGCCCCAAGGGTCCATCAAGCCCAGCATCCTGTTTCCAACAGAGGCCAAAACCAGGCCACAAGAACCTGGCAAGTACATAAACACTAAGAAGATCCCATGCTACTGATGCAATTAATAGCAGTGGCTATTCCCTAAGTAAACTTGATTAATAGCAGTTAATGGACTTCCACAAGAACTTATCCAAACCTTTTTTAAACACAGCTATACTAACTGCACTAACCACATCCTCTGGCAACAAATTCCAGAGCTTAATTGTGCATTGAGTGAAAAAGAATTTTCTCCGATTAGTCTTAAATGTGCTACTTGCTAACTCCATGCTCACTTCTGCCTTTCAGGTACTTCGAAGTGGGTTACATTCAAGTAATTTAAGGGCCCTGTTTACTAAAAGATGAATTTTAAAAGCCCAACGCGCGCTGAAATTAGGGGATGTGTGAATATGTTGGGCTTGCGCGCGCCAAATGGATTTTAAAATCCACCCAGATATACGCATAAATGACAGTGTGTGCATATCTCAGAATTTAGGGAGGGTTACAGACTATCAAACCATGGGGGAGGGGGAGGTGTTGGAGGACCTATCTGTTAACTGGGTGAACTGGTAAAACTTGCAAATGCATTGGTGCGTGTCCCTTTTAAAAAAACCCTCCTCACGCGGTAGAAGCAGGATTTGCATGCAAAGGTACACGCTCACTTAGAATTTAGCACACACGCGCTTACAGCCAGGCTATTTTATAACATGTGCGCATATACCCGCATAAGTAATAAAATAGCTGCGTCCCTGGGCATGGTCTGATGAACACGTGCACATGTGCACCCTGCCTTTTTCTCATAGACACAAATTGGGAGAATACCTTTAGTAAATAGACCCTCCCTGATTGTAACTGAGGCAAGAGGCTAAAATGACTTGGCCAAGGTCACAAGGAGCAGCAGTAGGATTTGAATCGTGGTTCATAGTCTACTGCTCTACCTACTAGGATACTCTTCCACATCAATTTTCTGCATTAACCTTTCCTGCAGTGCTCTGGGAAAAAAAAAAAAAAAAAAGCAAAAGATGCAAATGACTCATTGTACCCATGGAAAAAGCTTGCATGTTCTTTGGAGACCCCAGAACCTTACAAGCATTACTTTGGTTGGCTTCATAACTTACATGAGAAGTAGTCTGCTATGACCTTCTGAGAGTCCTTGTTTCCCCTCACTATGTTGGTATCAGTTGCAGCATGATACATGGGGGAACTCTGTGCTCAGGTTGGGATGAACTGCATCATGCATGCCAAACCTCAGCTCAATGTTGTGAAGCATGTGGCACATCACAATAACTTCTGCCATGTTCGCTGGTGCATCTCGTAATGATTCACCAGACAACCTTTCTATCTGGCATCAGGAATTGGTGGGTGGGGGCAAACACCTGTTAGTGAGGATTGGGAGTAAGGTGGGGAGGTTGCATTTTGAAATAGGAATGGCTGTGTGTTCTTTTTTTTTTTTTTGGGGTGGGGGGGAAGTTCTTCTGATCTTACCAGTTCTTTGTTTTGGGCCACCTAGTTTGATGTAAGATAATAAAGTAAGTAAATTACATGCTCTCTGCCTTTTCCAAGCTGTGTGTTGGGCTTTTCACGTGCATTAAAGGTGTTTTTCGCATGCGAAAAGCACCATAACACATGGTGTGATGCTAATTTAGAAAAGGGGTGAATTGTGAAGCCATACTGCACAGTTTTAATGCAGCTAATAACTATACCTCTTTCATTAAGCTGTGCAATATGGCTTTATAGCACTTTTCAATGTTTTTGCTCATAGCATTGTTAGTCTTTTAAGCTACCTGCCAGAGACAGAGAGAGAGAGAGAGAGAGAGAGACTAGCTATATGTCCCTTATAGTACGTAGGTATTTATACCTCTATGAGTCACACATGGATACTCGAGGTGAGGTTAGGTAGGAGGGTAGGTGTTAGGGGCCACTTTGATTTTCAGAGTGAGACATACGAACAGAGCTGTGCTCCCTTGTGAAGATTTGATGACCTTCGGAGTGAGGAAACTCACCCAAAGATGAGATTTGTGCAATGTTCTCTCAACCTAGCTTGATGTTACTCAGGGAGAGAGTCCATCAAGTTAGTTTGAGAGAACATTGCACAAATCTCATCTTTGGGCCTATGTTTGATAATGACAGTTGTTAGCTTTGATCTATTAATAATACAGTTTGCTACAGTCACTGTATTAATTTATAACAAAATCTTTTTTGCCAGGTAACAATTTTTGACCAATATATAATTTTGGTGTAGAAATGCAAAACAGCTTGTATTCACTGGCAGTTACCTCCTGGACAAATATGTCCAACTCTGCCCTTGAATAGCTGGCCATGGTTCTTGGCAAAGCACAATCTGAAAATTAACAATTTTTTTCCAAAAAGGATCTGCAGCTTCTAGAACAAAATCAATGGGATTTTCTACTTTCATATAGGAGGATACTCATGCATAGCCCAGCAAATGTGAGAAAGAAAAATTATATATATTTCAAAGATTTAAATATTTATTTGTTGTAATTATGACAGAAACAATTATTTACATAATTAAGTGAAAATCAGTTGCTGCACAATATTATTTTGCATGCACAATGCTATTAATTGTTCAATGTAAAAATGTGATGCGCGAGACCATTGCAATTCTTCAGGTCAAATAAAAAAAAACTAGAGAAAGGGAGGATAACTGTTTTGAATACATGTTTTGAAATGTTTCTCTATTTCAGTACTGTATATCAGTTTTAAGAGAGAAAAATATTGTGTGTATTTAATGTTCAATGACTTTCTACCAAGTATTAAGAAATATCATGGTAAGTGTATTTATTTGGTGTTATGTAATGTGTAATGTGTACTGGAACACTAGAGTTTACTCTGATGATATTTGAGGGTTGAGAGTTGAACTAAATATTCAACAGAAATTTACTTTAATAGTCTTCTGAACCTTACTTTAGAGGCTTAACACAAATGTGATATGGCCAAAATCAACAGTTGATTGTGCACCCTTGAGATCATAGTTGGCAACCTGCAGTATATATAAATTCAATCTCAGCTGAAGATTCAACAAGAAAGTTACATATAATTATTTTAGCATTTTTTTCTAATACTCTGAATATTTTTTCTGGGGGTGGGGGAAGGGACAATGTTGAGTAAAGGCAGTTCAATTGAATCAAGTCTTGATCTTTCAACTACAGTGGTACCTGCTCTAAATATTTGTCTCACCTACTAAACTAACCCAAACCTGGAGCTCAGGTAGTGCAAGCAATTTTTCTTATGTTGGTGAAGTTATCTGCTAAATATTATCCATTGCTACTTTTCTGACAGTTCAAACCTTACAGAGACACTCTTCTAAGTTGGAAGCTGATGTACTAAAATGTGAACATTTTTTCACAGAAAGAAGTAATACATTAAAAAGTGCAAAAGGCCTACAATAGAAATATGCATGCACCTCAGTTGTGCTTTATTTTTTCATGCATTACCCCTTCTGCAAAAAAAAAAAAAAAAAAAATTACAAAATTTCCCCTTCACAAGTAATAAACTTTTGGGCATATTCCACTATGCAAAACGTTTACTAAAATTCAGAGTTAATGAGCAGCCGAGATACAATAGCATGCAAAGAAGCTCATTAACTCAGAACTCAGCCAAACTGGGCATCTAACGATGTCTTTGTCAGGCCAGATTTTGCAAAAAAGATAACTACATCTAACTGAGGTGTAGTTATCTTTTTCTGGCCATCCTAAGAGTTCACGTTTGTGCACATTTTCTACTTAGTAATGAGGGACATTAACCTGCAAGAAATCCCGTGGGTTAGTATATCGACTTCATAGAGATAAATGTTGAGACTTCTTCTGAACCTGGTAACAAAGGGTCTTTTAAGCAGCCAATAGATACTAATGAAAATACTTGTCTTGATCTCCCTTACATTGATCACGGCCCTCACAGTATTCCCAGAATTATGGAACTCCCTTCCTGAGCAGTTAACATCATATAGCAGAACATTCAAAAAAGCTTTAAAGACTCATGTATTTAAATTTGCTTTTGAGGAAATGTTGGATTCATGGCAGGCTATTGCATGAATGCTCTTTTTGTTTGAATTATTTTATTGCCTTGTGCTGCTTTGTTATTATGTTTTTAATATGTGTGTTTAACCTGTAATCCATTACTGGAACTACTGGAAGTATACAGACAAGACATAGATTTCAAATAAATAAAATAAATAGTTTAATCAACCAACTTGTTCAGTCATACAGCAAATCAAATAATATATACTTGTATATATGGTTCTTTTTCACTGGGGGACAAGATTACTCTGTTAGTCCCTTACCCCCCCCCCCCCCCCAGGTGAATGTAAGATACTCTGTTCACCTGATCAATATGGCATATTAATCAGCATATGGTACACATGAAGTGTGACTCCCAAACACAGTATCTTTACTGTGAAAAATGGCAAAAAAAAAAATATTTACTATCCATTTACAGTTTACTCCAAAAGGTTGATCACATATATATTCAGGTGGAGTTCTCACATGGATAGTAACATTTCAGTAAATAACACCAATCAATAAATACACTTCTCTCTTCCCACTTCTTTTACTGCAAATTTCACTCACAAAACTATTGCTGCAACAAGTTTGGGAGGAAAAACAGAACAGATAGAGCCCAAACATGGGATGGGAAGGGCATGAGCTTTCCAGGGTGGGGCCAACAGTTATGAGCAGAAAGCCATATTTTAAAACTGGCCACTGCAGCATGCAGCGGACTGTTACCCATTTATTTATTTATTTATTTTTAGATTTTTATATACCGGTGTTCCTATATGAAATAAAGATCACATCGGTTTACATTGAAACAGAACATGAAAATTGCCAAAAGGCATTACATAGAACAAGGTTATGAAACTTGGAACAGTGTACATAAGTTCAAAATTTAACAATAACGTTGTAACATTGATGACCAAAAGATAAAGGAGAAAAAAAAAAAAAAAAAGACTTAAACAATTAAGTTGACAGGTCTTATTGAGCATAAAATTATAACGTATAAGTGAGAAAGTCTCAAGTGTCCTGCAGCAAGAGATTAGATACCGAAGTAGGTAGTGGTATGGAAAATGGGGGGTTTGTGAAGAAGATATGTTCTTGCTGGTTGGAGGGGAAAAAATGATGATCATGGTCCTGGAAAAGCTTGGCTAAAGAGCCAGGTTTTAAGTTTTTTTTTGAATGAAGAGTGGCAGAACTCAAGCCGAATGTCTGGTGGGAGCGCATTCCATTGAATGGGGCCTGCTGTAGATATGGCACGTTTATGATGCGAGGATTTTGTTGAAGGTACATAGAGTGTGCCTTTATATGCTCCTCTGATGGGTCTAGAGGAGGAGTGAGGGCGTAGTTGGTTACATAATTGAAGAGGAGAGATATTGTGAATGGATTTATGAATTACGGTGAGTACTTTATATAGGATCCTTTGCTTTATAGGCAGCCAGTGGAGGAGCTTGAGAATGGGGGTGATGTGATCTCTTTTATTCGTATTGGTAAGGATTCTGGCTGCAGAGTTCTGTAGCATTTGGAGGGGTTGGATGGATGAATATGGAAGGCCAAAGAGAAGCGAATTGCAATAGTCGACTTTTGATAGAATAATGGCTTGTAGGACCATCCGAAAATCGTTGAAATAAAGAAGAGGCTTCAATTTTTTTAAGACTTGTAACTTATAAAAACAGTCTTTGGTGGTTGTGCTTATGAATTTTTTAAAATTGAGCTGATTGTCTAGCATGATACCTAGATCTCGAACATGTGGTGAGTGATTTAATATGGGAGTGGATGAGTTGAGTAGGTCAGCTGGGTTTAGAAGTTTGATGTTGATGTCTTGATTGATGATTAGGATCTCAGTTTTGTTGTTGTTAAGAATGAGGCAAAGGCTGGAGAGAAGATGATTGATCTGTTGCAAACAATTGTTCCAGTGAGCCAAGGTTTTTTGTAAGGATTCTGAGATTGGGATGAGTATCTGGATGTCATCCGCGTAGAGATAGTGAGTTAGGTTTAGTTTAGTAAGTAGATGACATAGAGGTAAGAGGTAAATGTTGAAGAGGGTAGGGGAAAGGGAGGAACCCTGAGGGACCCCCCGGTTGGAAGGGATCGGTTGTGATTCTTTGTTGTTAATCTTTACTTTGAATTGTCTATTTGCTAGGAAGGATTTGAACCAGCTGAAGACTGTTCCTTTAATGCCTATATCTGCCAGACATTTTAATAGAGATGAATGGTTGACAGTGTCAAAGGCTGCAGAGAGATCTAGTAGTATCAAAAGATGTGGTTGTTTTTTGTCCATATTAGATAGAATAGAATCGGTAAGAGAGATAAGGAGAGATTCAGTGCTTAACGATTTCCGAAAGCCATACTGGAAAGATACAAGAATGTTGTTTTCTTCCAAATATTCAGATAGTTGTTTATTGACTATCTTTTCCATAATTTTGGCGATCAATGGCAGATTAGCTATTGGGCGGAAGTTAGCTGGATCTGTGGTTGGAAGGTTAGGTTTTTTAAGTAGAGGTTTGAGAATGGCTAATTTAAGTTTGTCAGGAACTAGACCCTGGGAGAGAGAGCAGTTAATGATGTCTGCAATTGGTTTTGATATGGAGTTTCTTATTGCGATGAGAAGGTTAGTAGGAATTGTGTCTAAGGGATGAGATGACGGTTTCATTTTTTTAAGTATGTTTTCTATCTCAAGTGCTGAAGTGGTCTCAAAAGTTTCCAGCGTTGTATTTAGTTGAGGTGAGGTAATGTGAGGGAAAGGGGGATATGAAAAAGATGAAGAGAAAGAGATAGTCAGTTTGTCAATTTTATCCTTAAAGTATTCTGCTAGTTCTGATGCTTTGTTGAGTGCTTGATCATCAGGAATGGTAGGAGGTGATGGTTTAGTGAGAGCTGAAACGTAGGAGAAAAGTGCTTTTGAATCAAATATGAAATGATGTATTTTTTTTGAGAAAAAATCTCTCTTTGTTCTCAGTATGGTGATCCTATAAGCATTGAGGGAGGTTTTATAAATAGCTAATGTTGTGGGGGATGGGTTTCTCCTCCAAGTGTGTTCTTTATTTCTTAGCTCTTGTTTAAGCAGCTTCAGTTCTGGGGTGAACCAGGGTTTCCTGTTGTCTGGCGAAGGTTGTACTACTTTTGTGATGGAAGGGCAGGTAATGTCTGCGATCTTTTTGGTGATGTTGCACCATGAGGTGGTGGCTGTAGATGCGTTGGAGAGATCGAGATGTAATAATTCATTAGTGAACTGATTGATGAGAAGGTCTGTAGAACAAGGTTTCCTGAATTGAATAGTGTTTTTTGGGAACGAAAGTGGAGGATGTTGTGAAAGCTTGAAGGTCGTGTTGATGATTTGATGGTCCGACCAAGGGACAGGTGAACATGTGATTGTATTTGTGTTTGAGATGCACTGATTAATGAAAATAAGGTCTAAAGTGTGACCTGCTTTGTGGGTAGGGGCTTTTATAATTTGTGTGAAGCCCATGTAGTTGAGAGCCGAGAGTAGGGTAACAGAATTTGGGGATTGTGGTGAAGCATCGACATGTAAGTTGAAATCACCCAGTAAGATGGCAGGTTTGTCTGGGTTGAAGTATTTGGCAGAGAGTTCAATGACTGGTGAAGGGTCAGAATCTAAAGATCCTGGTGGAGCGTAGATTAGGCCAATTTGTAAATGATCAGATTTAAAGAAAGAGAGCTCTAATTTTGATGTGGTATATGAATGTTGTAAAGATATTCTTAGACCTTTCTTGGCTGCGAGAAGCAGACCTCCTCCCTTTCTTTTGGTTCTAGGTATGGAGAAAAAATCATAAAGCTGAGTTGGTAGTTGATTTAACAGAGCTAAATCTGAAGGTTTAAACCACGTTTCTGTGATTGCACAGATATCTGGGTTTACTTCAGTAAGGTAGTCGTTTAAGATATGAGTTTTTTTTGAAAGTGATTGAGCATTGAATAGAGTAAGAGATAACAGAGAAAGGCCGAGGAATTGTGTGATTGGTGAAATCATTATTGGAATTAGCCTTTGATGACGGTTGTAGTGTTGTGGGAGAGGCTTAGTTTGATGTTTACGTTGATTCTTGATGATTGGTATGGAGTATTCGCCATGGCAAACATGGTGATGTATAGGGATAGGGAAACCAAGAAGCATGTTGATCTGTTTGTGTGGTATAGAGAGAATATTAGAGGCTTACTCGAGTGCTCCAAAGAAGATGAAGATTCAAGGGCCAGTAAACTGGCTTATTATTGACCCGAAGCTGGCTTTAGGATCAGGGAACACTATCTGTTGAGGTCCAGGGTTTGTGGAGATTTTGGATTACAATTTCAATTTGTTTTCCTGTTGATGAATAAAGCTTGGGATCTATTCTCGTCTCCCTTACACGAATCAGCTGACTTGAATCTTGTTGCCAATGTAATTTATAGATTTAAAGATGATATGCTGAATTCTAATCAAGGTATGAAAGGAGAATTAAGCAGATAATGAAAAAGAGTATGATCTCAGGGGCTGCACGAAAGGGCACACAAAGGGGCAAGCCCCTTTGTCGCGCGCCAAAGGCGCGCGACGCTAGAGAGATGTAAAATTTAAAATCCCTCTCGTCTCCCCGATTGGATGGTAAGTCTGGAGGGAGGGACTTAGCTGTTGTGCTGTGATGCTGTCTGTGCGATCGCAGATCAGGCTCGCCGGGGGGAAGGGAACAAAAAGGCCTTACCCCGACGGGTCTGGGCGCCGTCATATAAATAGCAGTAAATATACCCATGTATATTTACTGCTGCTCCAGAAGAGGTGTAAGTCAGCAGAAATGTCTGTTTAGGCCTAGATTGACTGTATGAGGGGTCTAGATCAACTGAGGGGAATGCAGTATGAAGAAGCAGAGGGGTTCAAATGACATTGAGATGTACTTGGCAAACTGGTGGACTAATGGGTAAAACTGGGAATGGCCTTCATGCGAGCATGTTTTAAACTCTGCTTCTCTCTGTGCATTAAAGTCGTTAAATCCTTAGGGAAGATACATGATTTAAGTTTGCTCAAGTAACTGCTTAAAATTAGGAGCAAACATATGAGTGGTAGGTGTATTTTAAATCATACACATGTAAATTTGTGTATGATTTATAATTCCAATGTATGTTCACTCGTGCACCCATTCACACGTGTATGGGCGCCTGCACGCTTGTTTTAAAGTTACTGTTCCTGAATTTTTACCCCTTTTTTCTTCTTATAACTATTAAAACTGTCATTAAGCATCTGCTTGAGGGTAGCCCTTTTAAGTAGTTCTGCAGTAACTTTGAGTTCCTTCATAACTAGTCAATAAAAAAGTTAATGATGTGTATTGAAAATGTGAATGAGAATTTTGAATTCAACTTTCAAGGAAATAGGAAATGACTGAAGTTCTCCAAGGACTGGGATATTTTGCTACTGGTTAGGAAGAAGGCAGTAGCTTTATGAACATGCTTAAGACAAGTGTTCTGGAACTGGAGAAATCTACAGAGGCCATTTTAAGCTTCATGTGGGAACTAATGGCCCATAGCATTGCTGACAAGCTACACCACTGCCAGACTGGATTGGGAGGAGGCAGGAAGGAAAAGCACAGGAAAGGGGAAAAACTGAGGCCTTAGTTTTACAGATGGGGATTCAAAAGCATGCTAGTGTTTGTTTAGCACTGGATTGGCTGGCATGCAGGCCCCACTGTGGTCTGGCTACAAACTGAGAAGAGAGGCAGTGGGGGAATGGTGAAAAGAGATTGATTTTAAATTGAGAAGCACTTGGGAGGACAGAGAAATGGATAACCAACAAATTGTTCTAATCAAAACAGAAAAAAATAAAAGCAGACGTGGGATTGTCAACAGAAGTTGTTTCAAAAAATGGGGCAAACTTGTAAATATATTACAGATAATAAGCACAGAAATAAAGGTTAACAAACAAATACAAATATAAGGTGATATCCTTCTATTGGAGTAACTTAATAAATTGCTTGACTATCTTTTGGGAGTCAACACTTCCTTCCTCATGTAGCCAACTTCCTGTGTCCTCACCGAGCAAGAAGAGCCACTCTATAAATCTTGGTTGCATTCTCTTCCTCCTACCTCATTCAAGGTTCTTCATACAGGGATAAAGCATTGCTTTAAGACCCTTAGGTGTTACTACCATTTTTTCTTCTTTAAATTCTCCTCACACAGTAGCTTTGTTTCAGTATAACTTACACTTGACTGGAAAATGTCTTGAATAATATAACTTGATACCTGTTCCATTTCTTTTGTGTGGTTTATGTACTCCATATTAAAACATTCAGTCCGTAAATACATTATTCCCTGGAATACTCCCTTGGGATCTTTCTGGTTTTCTTTGGATTTTAGGGCTATCACTAGGGTAGATGTTAGGGGTCCTCCTTTCTACCCAGGATTCCCCTTTGTACCTGAGATCCACTGTTTGATGAAACTGTACTGAGAGTCAGTGGAATTTGTTTAAAGCAGGTGAAATATGATACCTGGAACGCAGACCCGAAAGAACACAAACTACTGCATTTTCAATAAGCTGCAATCTTAGCAACTATCTCTTAGGAAGCCCCACAAACAAGAAGTAACCATTCTCGATGAGAGCATGGCATAGATTTCTGCACTCAAATCACCCTTCTTTATATAAGGGAGGGGTTGGCAGGGGAGGGGGCTGGGAGGTGGTAACCGCTGACGATAGCAACATTTTCAAATGCTGCCTCGCCATTGGTTGCTCCACCAAGCGGGATCCTATTGTGAGGCGTTTTTGCCTCAGTCGACCTGGGGAACAGCAGAGGCAACTCACTTTTTTCACTTTCTCCTCAGGTGCGTTTTTTCGATTTTGGGGTTTTTGAGTTTTTTTCTGACACCGGGCTCTGTTCGCGGCATGAACAGGTGCAGCAGGGATCGAGGGTCCCGCGAGATTTCGTTTCCGGCGGAGGTGTGCCTTCCTGCGGTCTCCAAGATGGTTCCCATGTGGCAGGGTCTGGCGGCTGTGGCCCTCTCTGCTCCAGACGGGAGCCAGGCAAGTCACCTCGCTTCCTCCCCTTTTCCGGCACATGCAGACTTGCCATTGCCGGTCCCTCCCCCCGCGAGGCACCCCAACTCCCCCTCCCTTGTTTCACGCCGACTCGGGCAAGAGTGGCCCCAGGTCTGCCGAGGTAGAAGCCTCTTTCCCCCTGCCCCCTCTCTGCTCAGACCTACCCAGTGAGTATTCCTCTGGCTCCGAGGCTGAGATCTCCCTCAGTGCCTCTGGTGGAGAGCTGCTGTTTCTCTCTCCTGCCATATCTGGCCCCACCTCTGCTGGGCTAGGCCCTTTGCCTGGCCTCCCAACACCCCCTGCCCCCCCTTCAGTCCCCCCCCTCTACTGGTGAACCTTTATCCACATGATTATTAAATCCTCAAAAAAATGTAGCAGATTTGTTAGGCAAGACTTCCCTTGGGTAAATCCATGCTGGCTGTGTCCCATTAAACCATGTCTTTATGTTCTGTGATTTTGTTCTTTAGAATAGTTTCCACTATTTTTCATGACACTGAAGTTAGGCTCAACAGTCTATAGTTTTCCTCATCACCCCTGAGCTCTTTTTAAATATTGAGGTTACATAGGCCACCTTCCAGTCTTCAGGTACAATGGATGATTTTAATGATAGGTTACAAATTAATAGTAATAGGTCTGAAATTTCTTTTGAGAGTTCTTTCATAACCATGGGGTGTATACCATGATTTGTTACTCTTCAGTTTGTCAATCTGGTCTACAACATCTTCCTGGCAGAAGTAGTATTCGGTAGCAGGTCCGGGAACGTGGGCCCTCGAGGAGCGAGTACCAGTTCCAGACTGCGACCTGAAAAAGCAGGAGAGAGAGCGAGGCCCCCGAGGAGTGGGTACCCCTGGTAAAGTCCAAGGAGGCAGAGTAGCAAGGTATGCAGAGAGCGATTCCCATCCACAGCGATACCTGAGGGAATCCCCTTGCTAACTCGAATGGCTAGCAAAAATGAAGACCTTAAGTATCCGGTGAGGATAACATCATCTCAGGGGGATGCCCCTGAGATTCGCGCCACAGCTGGTACTTGAGTTGGGGCTGCGCTGCACGCGTGCCCTTAGGCTTCAGGAGAACATGGTGGAAGGCAGCATCTAGCCGGTCTGGGGACGCCGGAGGAGGTCGCAAGATGATGCCACGGCAGCCAAACTTCCATCAAGCAAAGAGGGAGTCGCAAAAGAGGTAAGGTGGGTGGAGTGGAGACGTCGGACAGTGACGGTCGCAACACATTGGGATGAATTTTAAGAGTTGCTCACATTAAAAGGCCCATAATTGCGCATATCATTGCCAAGCATGAGCGACTCATAATTTAAAATGACCCAGTTATGTGCGTATATGCACGTTCATGGGCAACAAAACACTCAAGAAAAAGGGGTGGAGTTAGGGGGTGTCGGGAGTGTTCCAGGACAGGTCCAACAGTTATGCATTGAAATCCGTATTTTAAATCCAGCAGCCGCAGCGTGCAGTGAGCTGTTAGCCACTTCTATTTACTTCTGCTCTTGATGAGCTGTAAATCTGCAGAAATCTCTTTTTAGGCCTAAAATGACAGGGTGAAGGGTCTAGGTAAACTGGGGGGAGTGCAGGCTGAAGAACCAGAGGTGACTGGAATACTGGGCAAACTGGTGGACTAATTGGTAAAATTGAGATTGTCCTTCACATGCACATGTTTTAAATCTGTTTGCATGTGCATATTAAAGCTGACAAAGTTCTAAGGAAAGTATGTGAACTACATTTGCTCATGTAACTACTTAAAATTAGGAGCACACATATGTGCAATGGGTATATTTTAAATTGTGCGCATGCAATTGCACGCCCAATTTTGAATTCCTATATATAGGTGCCCGTGTACCTAGTTTTAAAGTTGCTGTCCCCAGTCAAAAAAAACCCAAAAATGTTAAAGGCTATCCTAGGCAAGAACAGAGTTTTCCCTGGCAGGCCTGAATGCATTAGTAAAGCAAAGACAGAGCACATCATATCAAATCAATAAGAATCTGTCAAAACAACTTTAAGGGACTTTGGAAAACACTAAGGAATATGCACATGCTTTCATGAATTTTATGTGCGTACATTGCAGACTTGTGCGTGTATATTCCTTAGTGTTTTCCAAAGTCCCTTAAAGTTGTTTTGACAGATTCTTATTGATTTGATGTGATGTGCTCAGCGTTCCCTTTACTAATGTGCATAGATTTTTCACCTATTTTATGTAAGTATGCACATATAATTATCACACCAAACAACAGCCAACATGAGCATGTAATTACCCTCAATTTTCATGCACAGGCAGGTATTTTATATCTGTGAGCATTCTTCTGTGCAATATGGAGGCAATTTTCAAAAGGATTTATGTGCAGAAATGGGATTTTGAAAATTGCTAATTTTAATACATATTTCCTTTGAAAGTTCATTCCATAGACCTGAATTTTACAAAGGTTTTATGTGCATAAATGGACTATTGAAATTTACTATGATATTTGCACCTTTTATGCACGTAACTCTTTGAAAATTCACTCCTATATGCATAATGGCTGCTAAGAAGGGTTCCCAGCTGAGAAAGCACACTTTCTTACCAAGGAGAAGTATTCATGCTTGGAAATGAAATGGTGAATGCACAAAATCATCTTTTTTGTGTTTGCATGCTTAAAAGGGAATGCTTATAAAAGCAAAATCAGTGACAAGCTATGTTGTCTAATAAGCTCAGTGGCATTTTCCACAACCATAGGAATACCCAGGACGTGCAAAAAAACTGGAAGGACAACCACAAGAAGGTGAAGACCAAACAGGCTGCCATAAAAGAGAAGGGGTCCTCTGCCTCTGTCCTTAACTACAAGCTGCTGTCCATGTTGTCTGAAGCCATCGTCTCTGAGGTTAGCCAGCATGATACCTCCCATTCTCAATTCACACAAAGTTTCCTTTTCTGTATTCCTTTCTTCTATGTATACATATGTATGTAACATTCATGTGCACTTTCCCTGAAACACGTAAGACTGCCCTTGTTTGCTGGCATTGAAGGCTTGCATGTTATAGATTATGGAGGAGTTGGCAAGTTGTCCAATTCCTGGAGCATGATATTAAAGTCCAGTTATGGTTCTCTGACAACACAATTGCTGATGCAGCCCAAATTTGTATGGGCTGAACCAAGGACTTCAAAGATCAGAATGCAATGGGATGTAAACTGAAAATCAGAACTGGCCACAACGTCTTCCTCCTGCAACTGGCAACTTGGACTTTTGATTTTGCCTCTTAGCAGATAGATAAAGAGCAGGCCTTCAGGAAGTTTCAAATCATTTCTTTCTGCATTTACTGCAGTTTGGTTGGTTATACCTTCATCAAATTGATCTCTCTGGCAGCATTATGCATTAAAGCCTAAGTAACTCCTAGCCTGCTGTGCATAGTTTCCTGAAGGCTGTAAAGGGTGACTGGGGGTGGTGGGGGCATAGCTCTATTTTTTATGTAGAAGGCTACCGAACCCTTCCAACTGCTGGCACAGGTATAAAATGGTTTCCTTATTGAACCTAAGTCTACATGCCTCTCTGTGTCTTGGGCCGACATATCCTCTCCACAGGGCACTTCCTCCTCCTTTGTTGCTTTTCCCTCTGCTGATGCAGATTCCCAGAATCCAGGCATTTACAGCACACATAGAAGCACTATTTCCCACCATCAGTACACTCAGACAAATACCACCAAAGCAGCAGGCAGACACAGAAAGACACATAGAGTTGGCACATACAGATCCACAAACAAAAAAAGACAGGCAAGTTGACACACAGAGAAGGCACACAGCTGACAAACATAGAATAAATGAAAGAAAGGGCAGGAAAACACATAGTTATAAAAACTCACACAGGCCCAGAGCTACCATGTGTGAAAGTCGTGCAATTGCACCGGTGGCACACCTGGGAGGGCAATGGTCAGCACTGTCCCCCAAAGGGAGCAGTGGGTTGACCCCATCCCCATCCCACCGATGGCAGAAGAAAAGAGAGGCTGGTGATGTTGCTGGTGGACCCTCATCCCACTGGCAGGAGAAGAAGTGAGAGATACGCTCTCTGGCTGAAGAGAGGGAGCTCATTTTGCAGCTCCTCCTCATGTGCTAACTGGCCCTATGTCAAATGCTTATGATGCTAGCACTTCCTCTATGCTCATCTCGTGCATCGCGAGATGAGCATAACTGAAGGGCTAACAGTGCAAGTGTTGAGTACCGTAAGGCTGGCCAGCACACGAGGAAGAATAACAGGAGCTTGCCTATGGGGATGTATGTATGTGTGTGTATGTGTGTGTGTGTGTGTGCATATATGGGAGTCTATCTGAGGAGGGATGGGAGTGTGTGTGAATGGGAGCATGCCTGGGGAGGGATGTGTGTTTGTGAATAGGTGTGTATGTGTGAATGGGAATCTGACTGGGGAGGGATGGGTGTTTGTGTGTGCATGTGTATGTGAATGGGAATCTGATTGGGGAAGGAAGGGTGTTTGTGTGTGTGTGTGGGTGGGTGGGTCTGAATAGGAGTTTGTCTGGGGAAGAATGTGTGTGTGTCTTTGTTGAATGGGAGCCTTTCAGAGTGGGATGGGTATGTATGTGAATGGAAATCTGACTGGGGAGGGGTGTTTGTGTGCGTGTGAATGTGAATGTGTGTATATGTGTGTGTGTTTGCGTGTGTGTGTGTGTGTGAATGGGAGCCTGTCTACTGGGGATGTGTGGGTGTATGTGTGTGTGAATGGGAGCTTGCCTGGTGGGGATCAGTGTGTGGGTGTGTGTGAATGGGTACCTTCCTAGGGGGGATGGGTGTGTGTGAATGGGAGCCAGCCTGGAGGGGCAGTAGGGCAGCGTGGTAAGATTTTTCCTTTTCTCTGGTTGGTTCTGGGGTTTTTTTGGCATTGGTGTCCACCCGGTACTGTCCGTTTTTCCAGCTTGAGGCATGGCCTCCTCCAGGTTTTGTCAATGCCCCCGTATGAAGTCTGTGTTCTTTGCCTGGGGGCATCACATGATGTCCAGTGTTGCCAATTTTGCAACCAGATGACCCCAAAAACTTGACGGACACAGTTAGATAAAATGAAAAGCTTTTTGGCTCCAAGAAGTCAGGCCCTCCTCTCCCACATCAGTTACGTCAACACCATAGGGTTGAGGGGAACCTATGGACAATGAACCATCGGTGTCCACCCCCACTCAGGCTCCCTCTCCTGAGAGGGGCGCCAGAGATTGACCGCTGTTGGTGTCCTCATGATCCAGGACGTCAGATTACTCACCCTCCTCGGTGCTGGGGAAAGACTGGGATGAGCACCAGGGAAGATCGAGGATGCACCGAAGCATGGCAACAGTTCCAGGAAGGCACTGGCTTCGGCCGTGTTTCCCCCAAAGCAGAGACCAGGCCTTCTCCTCGGTTGCACCTGGGAGTCCGAGGCGCTCCCCACTGATGTCCATGTCGGTGCCGAGCACCGATCCCCCTCATTTCGAGGGCGATCCGGTGGTGCATGCTCCTACTCCACCCACCCTACCCACAGCATTCTTCGAGGAGGAGCTGGATTGGAAGGTTCAATTGGCGGTACTCCAAGCCCTCAGGGGTATTGAACTGCAGGCCCCGTCGGTAACTCCACGATGCTGGAGCTCATTCCCACGATTCTAGCACCACTGCTGGAGAGCCTCAAAGTACTTCTGGGTGTGCCGGGCTCTATCTGATGGTGTCACCTAAGTGCGCATGTTATAAAATAGCCTGACCACGCGCACATGTGTCCACAATTTTAAGTGGATGTGTGCCTGTGCACACACATGCTGCATCTACCACATGAAAGGGGAGATTTTAAAAGGCATGCGTGCTAATGCGTTTTCTCTGTTTGATCCCAGTTTCTCCAGTTAAGAGAAAGAACTTCCAAATCCCTTTGTTTAATAGCTTTCCTTCTCCTCTGTTAATCCCGACCTTTAAACACATGATCTGCCTAGATTTTTTTTGGTTTTACAACTTACATGACATACATAGCAGAAGTAAAGTTATGCGTGTAATAATTATGCACAAATCCGGGAACACACATTGCCTTGCCCAGACCACGCCATGCCTCACCCCTTTTAGAAACTTTTATTTGTGCACGCACCAGCAAGTATGCGGTATCTGGCCAGCTTTAAAATCCACTCGGTGCGTTGCTGGCCTGACCATATTTGCGCATCCCCATTAACTGAGTGAAGACTAATTTAACTGTGGTTTAAGAGGATTGGTAAGTATAGTTTTCAGACATTTTTGGGCTTATAAATGTTTGATGAAAGGTGAAATTAAGGGATATATTCTTTAGAGTTATGTGTGTCTGAGGTAATAAGCAAGCCAGAGATAATTAATTCTAGTGTCTGTCTTTCCCACCCATACAACCCCTGATTTTTAGGCACAAGACACTTTCTCATTAAAAATCAATCAGGATCTTATCTAAAACATAATATTGTACCAGCCCTTATTGAAAGTTTAATCATCCCCTTGTAGGACACTAGCTGATTAATTACTAAATTCACCTGTAAATTTAAAGTACTCTCATTACAATTCCCTTAGTATCCTAAACTTAACTAGGAACTCAATAAAACTAAGATGAAGGCAGCAGTCCAGCAGCAAGAGGGGGGCTTTCCAGTCTTTTGCATTGAGTGTCACATGTATGATTTTTTACCCGCCGGTGAGAGATTGTATGTGTGCACTCGGTGCAAAGAGCTTCTGGCTCTCAGGGAACAAGTCCGATCTCTGGAGGCTAGAGTAGCAGACTTGGAGGAGCTGAGGGAGGCAGAGAGGTACATTGACGAGACCTTCAGGGACATAGTAGCCATGTCCCAAAACCATTCTGGCAGCCCCAGTGCTGCCTTGGATCAGAAAGGTCTCCCAGTAGAAGAACATCACCCTGGTGTAGCAGGAAGTGATCCTGTAGCAAAGACCTTCTCTCCAGGTGATGTATTGTCCACTCACACTGAGGACAAATCTCCTAGGGCTACTGCCCAGGAGGGAAGGGTTAGGCTGGCCATCATAGTTGGTAATTCGATTATTAGACATGTAGATAGCAGGGTGGCTGGTTGACGTGAGGACTGCCTGGTAACTTGCCTGCCTGGTGCGAAGGTGGCAGACATCACGCGTCACCTAGATAGGATTAGAGACAGTGCTGGGGAGGAGCCGGCTGTCGTGGTACATGTGGGCACCAACGACATAGGAAAATGTGGGAGAGAGGTTCTGGAAGCCAAATTTAGGATTTTAGGTAGGAAGCTGAAATCCAGAACCTCCAGGTGGCATTCTCTGAAATGCTTCCAGTTCCATGTGCAGGTCCCCAGAGGCAGGCAGAGCTCCAGAGTTTCAATGCATGGATGAGACGATGGTGTAGGGAAGAGGGATTCAGCTTTGTAAGGAACTGGGGACATTTTTTGGGAAAGGGGAGACTTTTCCGAAAGGATGGGCTCCACCTTAACCAGAGTGGAACCAAGCTGCTGGCACTAACTTTCAAAAAGGAGATAGAGCAGCTTTTAAACTAGAACAAGGGGGAAAGCCGACAGTCACTCAGCAGTGCATGGTTCGAAGAAATGTATCCTTGAAGGATACTAATGAAACAGGAGAGTTAGGGCATCCCAACAGTGAGGTTCCATTAAAAGCAAACTTAGTTCATATCCTATATGTAAAAAAATCACCAAAGCTAATGATTTCCGAATTATCCCAAACAACTGAAAAGCAGGTTGTTAAAACAAGCAAAAAACACACTTTGAAATGTCTGTATGCCAATGCCAGAAGTCTAAGAAGTAAGATGGGAGAGTTAGAGTGTATAGCAGCAAATGATGAGATTGACATAATTGGCATCACAGAGACTTGGTGGAAGGAGGATAACCAATGGTTCAGTGCTAGGGAGGATCAACTTGGTGGGGGTGTGGCACTTTATGTTTGGGAGGGTATAGAGTCCAACAGGATAAAGATCATACAAGAGAGTAAATGCTCAGTAGAATCTATATGGGTAGAAATCCCATGTGTGTTGAGTAAGAGTATAGTGATAGGAGTATACTATAGTCCATCTGGACAAAATGGTCAGACAGATGATGAAATGCTAAGAGAAATCAGGGAAGCAAACCAATTTGGCAGTGCAATAATAATGGGAGATTTCAATTACCACACAACACTGGTGCAAGATCAAAATTTAATCACCACAATTTCTATGGTGGTTATTAACAATTCCAATGATGAAAAGACTCAATATTTATAGTGGCAACTCCATGCATTCAAAGAAACATAATTCGAACAGGTCCCCCGACACGGTCCCGTGTTTCGCTGGGCTGCCTTTTTATGGACAATTTTGAGAGTCAATTTATTTATCCATCCGAATGGTCCAAATTTATTTATCTTTGGCGTCGGTACATTGACGACGTCTTGGTGATTTGGATGGGCACAGATATACAATTTTATTGTTTTCTGGATTGGCTCAACTCTCTCAATGCCCATATACAATTTAACTTTTGTATTCACCGCTGGAAAATTGCTTTTCTAGACATTTTGATCACTGCAGGTCAGGAGAATTTTGAAACATCTATTTATCGTAAGCACACCGACTGGAATACCCTATTACAGTATCAGAGTTGTCATCCTCGCGCCTTGTGCGATAATATCCCCACGGGCCAGTTCTTACGTTTACGCCGCTTATGCTCCACTCGCCTGGAATTTTTAACACAGGCAAAGGTTATGGTCAACTGTTTTCTGGACCGCGGCTATCCCCATAGGGTAGTCAAGAGAGCATTCAAGAGAGCATTATACACGAATCGTGACTGGCTGTTTTTACCATCCTCTAGTTTGCCTGATGAGTCTAACAACTGTATTCTGCCATTTTCGATAATGGGGAGCTCCATTGCCGAGACGATACGGCGACATTGGTCAGCACTTTCACTCACAGAACTGTTACGTGGTCCGCTTCGCTTTACTTTTAAGCGTGGCAGAAATCTACGAGACAGGTTAGTGCATACCTACATATCCACTGACCCATCTGACAATTCAGGAATACATGGTCCTTGTGGTCATTGCACTATGTGCAGCCACACAGCCAATATGTCAGAATTCACACATCCAATTACGGGGCGGGTGTTCAAACTCCACTCTTCCTCGGACTGTCTTACTAAAGGGGTTATATATATTGTGAAGTGTCCATGCCCGTTGCTCTACATGGGAAAAATGACACGCATGTTAAAAACTCGAATGATTGAACATTGTTCTAACATTCGCTTACACAGACTTGATGAACCCCTGGTGTCCCACTGGCTTGAATGTGAACATACCATCTCTGATCTCTCCTTCCTGGAGATCGAGGTGGTGCGCCGCCCTCCCCGGGGAGGCAACTACCCCGAGATCCTAGGCAGGAGGGAGCAGAGATGGATTTTTATTCTAGACATGGTAGCCCCCTCTGGCCTCAATAAAGAAATTGAGTGGAACCTGTTTTATTAAATGGGTAGTCACTGTGCGGATCCGCCGAGACCAGCTGTAAGTTGACAGCTCTCGCGAGAGCTGTCACGTTCGCGCCTTTTCCGTGTTTAAATGTCCTACACCTGTGTGAGCTTGCGCGCTCCGGGTATTCTCATAAAGGTATGTACATTTGTAAAGGTCGGTACTGTGTAGCCTTTCTTCACCATTGCTTATACTCATTGATATTTGTTTTATATCTTAGATTAAAATATACCCCTGGTCCCTCCCGAAGCAGCCCAGCGAAACACGGGGACCGTGTCGGGGGACCTGTTCGAATTATGTTTCTTTGAACGCATGGAGTTGCCACTATAAATATTGAGTCTTTTCATCATTGGAATTGTTAATAACCACCATTGAAATTGTGGTGATTAAATTTTGATCTTGCACCAGTGTTGTGTGATACTTGCTTATGTGCAAGGGTTCACTCCTTCTATATTTGGACTAGATTTCAATTACCCCAATATTGACTGGGTAAATATAACATCAGGACTTGCTAGAGACATAAAGTTCCTCAATGTAATAAATGATTGCTTCATGGAGCAATTGGTTCAGGAACCAACAAGAGAGGGAGCTATTTTAGATTTAATTCTTAGTGGAATGCAAGATTTGGTGAGAGAAGTAATAGTGGTGGGACCACTTGGCAACAATGATCATAACATGATCAAATTTAAACTAATACCTGGAAGGGGGACAATAAGTAAATCTGCAGCTCTAACACTACATTTTAAAAAGGGAAACTTTGATAAAATGAGGAAAATAGAAAAAAACTGAAAGGTGCAGCTGCAAAGGTTAAAAGTGTTCAACAAGCTTGGACATTGTTTAAAAATACAATCCTAGAGGTGCAGTCCATATGTATTCCACGCATTAAGAAAGGTGGAAGGAAGGCAAAATGATTACCGTCATGGTTAAAAGGTAAGGTGAAAGAGGCTATTTTAGCCAAAAAAAACCATCCTTCAAAAATTGGAAGAAGGATCCATCTGAAGAAAATAGGATAAACATAAGCATTGTCAGGTAAACTGTAAAACATTGATAAGACAGGCGAAGAGGGAGAATTTGTGAAATGAAGTTGGCCATAGAGGCAAAAACTCATAATAAAAACTTTTTTTAATATATCCAAAGCAAGAAACCTGTGAGGGAGTCGGTTGGACCATTAGATGACAGAGGGGTTAAAAGGGCTCTTAGCGAAGATAAGGCCATTGCAGAAAGACTAAATTAATTCTTTGCCTCCGTGTTTACTAATGAGGTTGTTGGGGAGATACCAGTTCCGGAGATGGTTTTCAGGGGTGATGAGTCAGACAAACTGAACGAAATCACTGTGAACCTGGAAGATGTAGTAGGCCAGATTGACAAACTAAAGAGTATCAAATCACCTGGACCGGATGGTATGCATCCTAGGCTTTCTGAAGGAACTAAAAAATGAAATTTTTAGTTGTTATTTAAAATTTGTTAGTTAAAATTTTAAATTAGTTATTTAAAAGTTATTAGTTAAAATTTGTAACCTATCATTAAAATCATCATTGATCCTGAAGACTGGAGGGTGGCCAATGTAACCCCAATATTTAAAAAGCCTCCAGGGGCGATCTGGGTAACTATAGAGACCAGTGAGCGTGACTTCAGTGCCTTGAAAAATAGTGGAAACTATTCTCAAGATCAAAATCATGAGAATATAGAAAGACATGATTTAATGGAGACACAGCAACATGGATTTACCCAAGGGAAGTCTTGCCTAACAAATCTGCTTCATTTTTTTGAAGGGGTTAATAAACATGTGGATAAAGGTGAACCAGTAGATGTAGTGTATTTGGATTTTCAGAAGGCATTTGACAAAGTCCCTCATGAGAGACTTCTACGAAAACTAAAAAGTCATGGGATAGGAGGTGATGTCCTTTCGTGGATTACAAACTGGTTAAAAGACAGGAAACAGAGAGTAGGATTAAATGGTCAATTTTCTCAGTGGAAAAGGGTAAACAGTGGAGTGCCTCAGGGATCTGTTCTTGGACCGATGCTTTTCAATATATATATAAATGATCTGGAAAGGAATACGACGAGTGAGGTTATCAAATTTGCGGATGATACAAAATTATTCAGAGTAGTTAAATCACAAGCAGACTATGATACATTACAGGAGAACCTTGCAAGACTGGAAGATTGGGCATCCAAATGGCAGATGAAATTTAATGTGGACAAGTGCAAGGTCTTGCATATAGGGAAAAATAACCCTTGCTGTAGTTACACAATGTTAGGTTCCATATTAGGAGCTACCACCCAGGAAAAAGATCTAGGCATCATAGTGGATAATACTTTAAAATCGTCAGCTCAGTGTGCTGCAGCAGTCAAAAAAGCAAATAGAATGTTATTAGGAAGGGAATGGTTAATAAAACAGAAAATGTCATAATGCCTCTGTATCGCTCCATGGTGAGACTGCACCTTGAATACTGTGTACAATTCTGTTCGCCGCATCTCAAAAAAGATATAGTTGCAATGGAGAAGGTACAGAGAAGGGCAACCAAAATGATAAAGGGGATGGAACAGCTCCCCTATGAGGAAAGGCTGAAGAGGTTAGGGCTGTTCAGCTTGGAGAAGAAACGGCTGAGGGGGGATATGATAGAGGTCTTTAAGATCATGAGAGGTCTTGAACGAGTAGATGTGATTCGGTTATTTACACTTTCGAATAATAGAAGAACTAGGGGACATTCCATGAAGTTAGCAAGTAACACATTTAAGACTAATCGGAGAAAATTCTTTTTCACTCAACGCACAATAAAGCTCTGGAATTTGTTGCCAGAGGATGTGGTTAGTGCAGTTAGTGTAGCTGGGTTCAAAAAAGGTTTGGATAAGTTCTTGGAGGAGAAGTCCATTAATGGCTATTAATCACTTTTACTTATTTATTTATTTATTTATTTATTTATTTAAAACCATTTATATACCGTTTTTTAAAAATAAATTTTTGTCAAAACGGTTTACAAGGGTAAAATAAAACATAAAAATAATCAAAATAAAATAGATTTTTTAAATATACATAAAATAATCAATAGCTATTCAGAGTGCTAGCATGAAAGGCTTTTATAAATAAAAAGGGTTTTTTTTGGTGCCGTGGGGCTTATTATTTCTGGGTAAGGTGAAAAAGTGGGAAATATTTACTATTTTATTTATTTATTTATTTATTTATTTATTTATTTAAAGTCTCTTCTATACTAATAGCCATTCACACATCGCATCGGTTTACATCAAAACAAATAACTTTTGGGCGGTGCCCTTACAGGTAACAGTCGAGTACAAAATAAACTAATTACAATATTAAAAACTGAGGAGTATAATGTGCAATTACAGTAACAGTAACTATGGATAAAGCTGATTGGCAGAAACAGGCAATTAAAAATAAATAAAAAGAACAATTATAATAACATCACTACAGTGTACAGAATTTATTTTTTTTTTTTTTACAGCATTCTTAATCAATTGACGGGGGGGGGGGGTGACAGATCAGCTACTCGAATTGTTACTCGCTTGCTGTTGGAGATTTTTATGAGCGGGAGGGGGGAAAGGTAGTAAGCTTGTTGGAAAAGCCAAGTTTTAAGTTTTTTTTTGAATTTAGGAGTAGAGGTCTCAATGCGTAGTTCAGGCGGCAAGGAGTTCCATATAGTAGGGCCAGCTAGGGAAAATGCTCTGCTCATGGTAGATGAGAGTTTGATAGATTTGATTGATAGTTGTATTAATATTGCAGGGGGGGGGAGAGTTGTATTAATATTGTATTAATATTGCAGGGGGGGGGAGAAGCCACTGCTATTGCAGGGGGGGGGGGGAGAAGCCACTGCTATTAATTGCCATCAGTAGCTTGGGATCTTCTTAGTGTTTGGGTAATTGCCAGGTTCTTGTGGCCTGGTTTTGGCCTCTGTTGGAAACAGGATGCTGGGCTTGATGGACCCTTGGTCTGACTCAGCATGGCAATTTCTTATGTTCTTATGATGCACGTTGGGCTTTAAAATTCACCTTAAATTGGGTAAGGCTGGGAGCAAGATTGGGATAAGGAAAGCAGGAATTGTATTTTTTAATTCCCACATGTACTTTTCCATATCGACTTTGCACATGCTTCAAAGAAGGTAAACAGTGCAGGGGTACAGAAAACCCATGGTCCCTGCAGGCCTCACATTTTCAAAAGGAAACTCCACAAGCAGTTTCCCTTTGAAAATGAGCTTACAGCACATGGATCTTCAAGCTCCCCATGGTTTTAAAAAAATTCCTCCTTACAAGGCATTTGGTATCTAGAAATGATAACAGACCAATTACAATAAAAAAACATAAGACATAAAATGTTTCTTATATCTTATGTAAAGATACCTTAACAGAATATGCATTATATTTATGAAAGCTGTACTGTATTATCAGTTATTAATGAAAAACAATCACACTCAATATGTAAAAGGATGATAACGTGCTTTGTGAAACATAAATCGAACCATATGGATCCTATTAAGTCACTATTCTTTTTAAGTACTTAGCAGATGCTATCAGCTTCAAATGCTTTTTAACCCCTTAATGTTAAGTGATGCAAGAGATAATATGCATGCTCAGTGCCACTTTGATTCTAACCTGTTTATAAGGAGTTTTTTAAACCTAAACTAATAAATTTACATTGAATATTTCACAACATTTCTATTAGATTTTAATGCATTTTTAAATACCACAATTAAAAATGTTATAGTAAAAAAAAAAAAAATGCAAGCATCTTCAATGTGCTAATTTTTGAAAGCATTATTCTTAAATGAAGGATAAATAATGGCTGAGGTTTATTGAATTTAACACATCAGCCTTAACAGTAAAATGACAATCACTCACTCACTTTGATTGTGTTGCTCAGAGCTCATCCAATCTGTATTTAGAAAAAACTTTATCCACTGTCTAATATAGCTGGAGAAATGCTTCTTTTCCTAGAGAATGTAATTTATCAAATAGGGCACTAGTGAAGGGTGCTATATAAATGTCAAAATAAATAAATAATATATACTTTGGAAACATCAAAATACTTTTTTCTGTGAAATTTATGATTCTTTATTTAGAATAAAGAGGATGATTCACTCTTTTAGAAACTAGAAAAGAGACTGGCAGGGATACTTGTTTAGTAGGGTCAGCTGTGTTCAAAATATGCCTAATCCGAAGGCTGAATAGCAGCAAAAAGACAATTAAGAAATTGTATAATGAGGAATTTGGGGAATATCTCTCCTTAAGCCATAGGAAGGGGAATTTCAAAGGTATTTCAAATGCTTTACCCATAGGAATAGCTTGTTACAAAATTGCTTGAACAAAATATGGATAAATGGATGTGTGCAAGTCCTGTAGACTGAGTGGAATTGTTCCCGACGGCAGGGATGGGGAGGGAATTGGACTTATGTGCATTCTTGTGGATTTTTACAAGTATGCATGCAAATTCCCCAGACATTGTGGTGTGTATTTTACAGGTGTCATTCTGTGGGTAGCTTTGATGGGGTAATTTTGAAAGTGAACGTACATGCGTAAGTTTGCTTTAAAATATGTAGTTAAAGAATATGGTAGCCATTAGCCAAGTTAGTTAAGCCTTGCCACAATTCCTTGCTGGAGATGGTCTAGACAGAGTCCAATTAGACAGATGTGGCAAAGATTGAGCATTTATGTAACTCAAATTAGGCTATATTTCCTATTGGCACTCTTCTTCTGGTCCTAGCTTGCTCTGTCGTCACAAAATTTGAGCAATGGCATTTTTGCTGACTTTCTTTTGCAGGCTGCGAGGAGAGGCGAAATAGGGGTATAAGATACAGACTTATAAATACCTGAAAAGTATTCAAAATGCATAGGAATCAAAACTTTTCCAATGAAAAGGAACTGTAGGACTATGGGTCATGATACATAGCTCCAAGGGTGGAGCAATGTCAGGAAATATTTTTCACCGAAAGGGTGGTGGATGCCTGGAAAGGCCTCAGAAGAGGTGGTGATGGCAAGAATGACAACAGAGTTCAAAAGGATGTGGAATAAACATGGACGATCCCTTTGAGTAGAGAAAGGAAATGAATTACCTATGGTAATTTTGTGTAATTTTTCTGCATGGGGGGTGACTTGCATAGAGTGGCAGTTACAACCCTAAAAATGTTCAGGCCGATGAAATACAGTGCACTCAGCCAAGCGCACTGGTTGACCTGTGGTTGGATGCGCGTTTTAGACAACCCCCTTATGCTATAAGGGGATTAGCGTGTCCAAAATGTGCTGATGAGGCTATTAGCTATTCTCCTCTGATTCAAAAATTTGTGCGCCTGACACGCACAGTTTTACCCTCAGAAATTAACACCTGACCGGAGCAGGCATTAATTTTTCAGCAGCACAAAAAAAGTGTACAAAAAAGCAGCAAATACTGCTTTTCTGTACTTCTTCCAATTTAACATCATGGTGATATTAAGTGAGAGGAACAAAAAGGAAGACAACCTTTAAAAAAAAACCAAAAAAAAACAAACATTTTCTGGCTGTCAGGTTAGGAAAAGGGACACTCAATGAGAGCCCATTTTCCTATCTGACTGACAGCCAACCTCTCCTGGGTGCCTGCTAGTGAGGAGGCGCTAGGGGTGCACAATTTCCCATAGTGCCTTCCTTTTACTGCTGCAGCTGATTTCATTATTAAATCGGGCACCCTGGAGTGGTTGGTATTGCATTGGCCTGTTTGCTGGGCAGACTGGATAGATAATTTTAGTCTTTATCTGCCATCTTTTACTATGTCCCTATGTCACAGAATTACCCCCAGAATGCATGATCTCCTTCCTTGAAATATGTATGAAATCCATTCTTCTTCTTCAGTGTACAAAGTTGCTCTTCTGATGTTAGCAACATTTGGAAATAGGAGAAGGATATGTATGAAGCAAGCTCAATGCATGACATCAGTATGAAGAATGATCACGAAGGCAAAAACCCTTATCCACATTTGTATCATTTACTGCCTCATTTAATAGCCTCTCGAAAACTCACATGGCCCGTTCCATAAAAAATAATGGTGGAAAGCCAGAAGTAAAGCACATATAAGAAATGTCTTTTTCGAGTTCATGAAATGCCTTTTTTAGAATCCATAAAAAAAAGCTGTAATGGCTTAGCAAGACACAAAGCATAATGACCTGTTGTCACAGAAGGCCAGCATGTGTGAAAATATAATGGTATACCATTTCCCATTTACACCATTGATTTCCTACTTAATTGTATGACAGGTATCCTCCCTACTGGCACCTCATTTGGCAAAGCACACATTTCTTTTGTAAATGATAATCATTACTCAAACTATCCTTATGTGACAACAGAGCAAGCCAGGACTTGAAGGGTAGTGACTGTAGGAAAAATAGCCTAATATGAGTTCAGTAAATGTTCAGTCTTTGCCCCATCTAGTTGGACTCTGTCCAGACCATCTCCATCAAGGAGTTGTGGCAAGTCCTGGCTAACTTAACCTCCACATCCTTTACCCATATTAAGAAAGAGAAGTCTGTGAGAAAGTTCTTTTCATCTCTCACTCCTTCATACGTACAAGACATGAAGACATGTTGGCAAGCACAACATACGAAAAAAAAGAATGGACATATATGGGGGCAAAAAGGTGATGGCAACCACTTAATCTTTCTGTCTCTTTTCATAAAACTATCTCTATAATGGAGAAGTATATGATAGGATATGTTCTTATATTGTGAGGTTTGTTATAACAGTAGCATGTCAGCTAAAATGTGTATCATATAGATGTTTTTTTTTCAGACCAACCATGGACCAGCAAACTCCCTATTCCTTGCCCAAGGTTTAGATTCAAGGAGAGTTTGTGAATGTGAAGGTGCCTCAGCATTTGGAAAAGGGCTCTGACAGGTAACACTGAATGGGAGACAACACCTGGTTGGTGGTGTTTGCTCATTCTATGAGAGCTTTTAATTACATGTTCTCCTTTTGTTCCATGACTACAGTGCATGACTATTTTACTTTCCTAAGTTCCCTGTGTCTGCCTGGCATGCTGGTGTGGCAGGTGCTGCATCATGGTTGGTTGTGTGTGCCACATTTCAAGCTTTTATATTCTGTGTGCCTGCTACTAGCTTTTATATTCTGTATGCCTGCTACTAGCATGCTATCCTTTGTGTGTGTGTGTGTGTGTGTGTGTGTGTGTGTGTGTACACGCTATGACATCATGCCGTGCTTTGGGCATGGTTCATAGTTGCATGCAAGGGAAAAACATAAGCTTTTTGTGTGCAAAGTGCCATTTCAGATGTGGCTACAGCTTGTCCTGTCCTTTCTCATATCGTCTTTCTATTCTCTTTTGTGCATTATAGGCCTGATTCACTAAGATACAGAATCAGAGAAAAGCATTAGTAAATCAAACCCTACATCATTTATTTTTCAGTCTGTTGTTATATTATGATAATGTGTCTATCTTTTTTACTAGTTGTGTCTTCCTACTGTTCAGTAATATTTTTTGTGCAGTGTAAACAGATCACATAATTACCTTTCTAAATTGTATGAGTCCTCCAGTCAAGGTTGCTCATCAGTGAATGTGTGTACTGGGATTTACATTTGAGCAGAACTAGTGGATGAAGCACTCTGTGTTATGCCTAATGGCTAGCTTTAAAGTTTTGTCTGTTAGCAACATTTCTGATTTGCTTTATTTATCTTGCAGAGAATATAAGTACATAAAAGTGCCATACTGGATCAGACAAATGATCTATTGAGCCCAGCATCCTGTCCTCAACAGTAGTTAGTCAGGGTCACTTGGAAGTACCTGGCAGATCCTGAAAGGAAACTCCCTATAGCTCACTCCCAGAAAAAAAAAAGTAAGAGACACCCATGTCTTTCTGGGAAATAATTGTTAATGAACCTGTCCTCCAGAAACTTGTTTAAACATTTTTTTTTCAGCTATACTATTAGACTTGACCACATTCTCTGGCAGCAAATTTCATAGTTTAATTGGGCATTGACTAAAGAAAATGCTTTCTTAAATGTGTTTAAAATCTTCTATTAGTTAGTTTCATGGCATATCCCCTAATCCTAGTACTATTTGAAAAAGTAAATAACCATTCCCTACTAACCTATTCCACACCACATATAATTATATCACCTCTCAGCCATCTGTTCTCTAAGCTGAAGAGCCCTAACCTGTTTAGCCTTTCTTCATATGGAAGCCATTCCATCCCTTTAATAATATTTTGTTGTCTTTCTCTGCATTTTTTCTCTAGTTCTATCTTTTTTGAGATGTGGCAACTAGAAATGCACACAATCCTCAAGGTGTGGTTGCACAATGGCTTGATACAGAGGCAATATTATTTAACCAATTTATTTTCTTTTCCTTTCTGAATAATTCTTACTGTTCTATTTACTTTTTTTGGCTGCTGCAGCACACCAAATATTATTTATTTTTCAGTGCATTTTAGTTGCCTTTCAAAAATAGCTCCAAGCTGAGGATTTCAAAGTATTTTTCACAGGGACTAAGATCCATTTCCTGGGTTGTAACTCCTATTATTGAACCCAGCATTGTTTTATTTTCTTTCCTATGTGTATCATTTTGAACATTTTTAGATTACATTCCAATTCCCATTTAGATAACCAGTTCCCCAGTCTCTCAAGGTCACCCTGGAATGCCTCACAATCAGCTCGTGTTTTAACTAATTTGAAAAATGTCATGTCATCTGCAAATTTGATCATCTCACTCATTGCCCTCGTTTCCAAATCATAAATGAATTTGATAAAGCATGGTCATGGACATTTCACTATTCACCCCTCTCTATTTAGAAAACTACTTTTAGACCTTGTAAAGGAGTGACTCTACTACCCCTCTTTAATCTATATGAGACCAGGCATCTACCCTACTTCACCTTAAAACCTCTATAGAGAGAGAGGGAGAGAGAGAGAGCGAGCTCTGTGGGTGAGATCCTGCTGAGCCCAGCTGGGAGCAGAAAGCCTGTATCTCCAGGAGAAGGGAGCTCCTGAATCCTCTCTATTATAATGTAATGGTGTGAAGACACTTCACACCATTCTGGAGGTAAGCAATTTATGTGTTGTATGCTGATAATTGTAAATAAAGCTGGAATTTGTAAGAAGAAAGGCTGGAGTCAGTGTGTTTCCTGTCTCCAGCCTAAGAAAGTTACTTGGCTAGCCTACATATGATGTCAGTTTAGGGATTTCTGTACTATGCTCTGCACAGGCGGAAATCCAAGACTCCAGGGAAGAAAAAGAGAGTTTTTGTGTGTTGCCTACCAATGAATCAGTGCTGCTAGCTGTGTACTTTAAAATACTGTGGCTCAGGGAAGAGCACAAAAGCCAAACAGCTTAAATGTTTTTTCTTTAATACAGAGAGCTGCAAGCCAGCTGCTCTACCCTAGAGCTCAAGTCAGCCTTGACTATGGAAAGAATGACTGAGCAAGAATGCAACATATAACTCTCCTGGAAGGACAGAGGCAAATGGAAGAGAGCCTTGTACAGCTTCAGGTTTCCTGTGCTTTTGCTGAAAAAGATTGGGAAGAAAGAAGTGTGTCTGTCAGAGGTAAAGCTGGAAGGAGAGGAAGCTCAGCAGCTGTATGAATCATCAGAATGATACTTTATCCTTCAGAGAGACAAAAGTATAAGGGAAATTACAGTAGAAAATGTACTCAGGCAAGAGATGAGCCTATGGATGGGATGACAAGAAAACCTGGCATGGAACCAGTGAACATACCACTAGAACTAATGGCAGAAGAAAAGCCTGAGTTCCACAGCAGAGTGCAAGACAAAAGAATGAAAGCCAGGCAAATGAACTTGCAGTAATAGACTGGTGGAGCTTTACAGCCTGGCCTGAATGAGGCATCACAGACTGTCCTGAAGGAGGCAGTATAGAGTGACCTGATGGAAGCAGAACAGACTGGCCTGAAGAAGGCAGTATGGATGAACCAGAGAGAAGTTCTGCAGAGACCGCAGAAAGAGGCACTACAGAGAAGCCAAATGAAGGCAGAGAGGCTAGAGGGAGGCATTTCAGAGTATCCAGAGGCAACTACTGCAGAATTGCCAGAGAGCAGTGCTGCAAATATAGACTATACAGAAGAATCAGAAGACACCATGAGAATAGTTGAGAGTTGAAACCTGAAGGAATGCGAGTTTTACATTGAGTGGAAGAAAAGCCTCCACAGGAATACCGAAGTGGGTATATATATATTGTGATGAAGTGTAGCCAGCTTTGAGGCAGGAAAACCCAGGCTGAAATAATGCTGGGAGAACCCGGAGCTGCGTTAGGCAGCAGAGGGCCTATTTCATGGTGGTATTAATAAATCTTTTTGGTTGAGTTGGTTATAAATGATGATGCCTAGGTTTCTTGTGTGTTGTGTGGTGGAGATAGTGGGGGGGGGGGGGGGGGGAGGGTGTTGTGTTAGGAGGGGGTGAAGAGATTGTGTTGGGGTATGATTATCATGAATCGATTATTTACTCTTTCAGATAATAGACTAGGGGGCACTCCATGAAGTTACCATGTGGCACATTTAAAAATAATCAGAGAAAGTTCTTTTTCACTCAACACACAATTAAACTCTGGAATTTGTTGCTAGAGGATGTGGTTAGTGCAGTTAGTATAGCTGTGTTTAAAAAAGGATTGGATAGGTTCTTGGAGGAGAAGTTCATTACCTGCTATTAATTAAGTTGACTAAGAAAATAGCCACTGCTATTACTAGCAACAGTAACATGGAATAGACTTAGTTTTTTTGGTACTTGCCAGGTTCTTATTTATTTGTCGAGTTTTATATACTGTCGTTTGGTTTAGCCATCACAACGGTTTACAAATTTCAAAGGATAACAACATGTTAAAACATGATGAACATATATTAAGAATAGGTTAGTTGGTCTTATGGCCTGGATTGGCCACTGTTGGAAACAGGATGCTGGGCTTGATGGACCCTTGATCTGACCCAGCATGGCATGTTCTTATGTAATTCTGTTTTGGAGGTGTTGAGGTTGAGGTTGGTGAGAAGGTTGTTGATGGCAGAGAGAGAGAGAGGTTTCCCAGGTTTTGAGAGCCTTAGGTACCTGGCGCTACAAACCTATAGCTTCGAGGTGCGACATAGGGCTGGAAAGGAGCATGTGAACACCGATTTCCCTTCAAGGTTAAAGGAAGAGGCTGGAACCCCTTGCTCAGGAGGTTCCAGGATTTTTAAAAGGAGGGGTGTGTGTGTATGATGAAGTGCAGCCAGTTTTGTGGCAGTAAAACCCAGGCTGGATTAATGCTGGGAGAACCCGGAGCTGAGTTAGGCAGCAGAGGGCTTCTGGGTGCAGAAAAAGGACTACAACTCCCAGATTCACGTAGGCACAGCTGAGCCAATGGGCAAAGGAGGACGCTGATCAGGTAGCTGAGCTGAGCTCCAGTGACTCAGACACACCCAAACCAATGGTGGTAGAGGAAGAAGGCATGCCAGAGTTGTTTGTGTGGCCAGAAAAGCTGAGCTCCTCGGGGTTGGAGGAGGAGATGGACACCAGTTCCCCAGCAGAGGAAGCCGCTGACTCCAGCATGGAAATGGAGTGAGTGACACTGCTGAAAGGGGGGAATTTTGTATGTTTTGGGATGTTTTACTTTATTTTGCTGCACCGTGTTTTTGTGTTAATGGAATGGGAAGGCTGCAACCTGCTGCACAACTGAGGGGAGTTGAAGCAGTTTGTGCAACTCCCAGGCAGGGCGGTTGTTTGCTGGCTGGAGAAGCCAGACTGTGTTTGTCCCTGTGCAGTGGGGAGTGCTGTTTGAACCTACAGGGAGTTTGTGTGTCCCACCTGCGGTCATCAGTGGGAACTACAGAAAAGGAAAAGACTGATATATTGTGACTAGAAACATTTTTTGTGTTTCTTCGCTGGGAGCTTGGCTGGACTGGCTGCCAGGCAGTTCCCCAGAACGAGTGCAGGCTCTGTAGAGGCCTGGAGGCCCACGTCGGGGTCTGGAGAAGAGAAGGGCAGCTGAGCCCAGCAGTGGAAATCCCTGTAGAGGGAGAGATTTGGGGACAGTGTAGTGCTGGACTACCCTCCTGCGAGTGACGTCATATGTGACCTGCGACAATATATATACAGAGCTCTGTGGGTGGGACCCTGCTGAGGAGGATAAGAGAGTGAGTCCAGGCTGGGATTCACCCTCTTATCCCTCTTATCATTTCCAGGAGAAGGAAGCTGCTGAATACTCTCTGTTTTAGGGTAATGGTGTGAATATTCTTCTGGAGCAAGTCTACGTGTTATATGCTGATAGTTATAAATAAATTTGGAGTGTGTAAGAAGAAACACTGGAGTCATTGTGGTTCCTGCAGGCTAAGAAAGTTACTTGGCTAGCCCATAGCCATACTCTCATTTTCTTATCTTTTAACCAGCTACCAAGCTATAGTAGGCAGAAGAAGGATAGCCTAGTGGTTAGATTAGTGGATTATGAACCAGGAGACCAGGGTTCAAATCCTACTGTCATTCCTTGTGACCTTGGGCAAGTCACTTTACTCTCCATTGCCTCAGGTACAAAAACTTATTGTAAGCCCTCTGGGGATAGAGAAATACCTATAGTACCTGAATGTAAACTGGTGTGATATCTCAATTGAGATCAAATGTCGGTATATAATAAATAAATTAGGACATTGCCCCCAAACTCATAACTTTTCAATTTCCTGAGAACTCTCTCATGAGGTACTTTGTCAAATGTCTTCTGAAAATCCATGTACACTATATACTGATCTACTTTCTCAGCCACATGTTTTATTTAAAACTTGAGAAAGTACTAATAGATAGGTAACAAGTGACTTCCCTTCACTAAATCCATGATGGCTCTTCTACATTAAATTATGTCCATCAATATGTTGTATAATTCTGTTCTTAGCAATTCTGTCACCATTCTGCTGACATCAATGTTAAGCTCTCTGGTTTGTATTTTTTTTTGGATCAGCTCAAAGCACTTTTAAAATATTGATATGAATTTAGCTAACCTTCAGTCCTCAGGTACAGTAGCAGATTGCAATATTAGATTACAGCTTACCAATAACAAATTGGCATTTTCATATTTGAAGTATTTCAGAATGCTTGGATAAATACCATCAGGTCCTTGCAATTTACTCCTATATAGTTTCTCAATTTGTTCTAGTATATCCCTCAGTTTCAAAGTGATTTGCTTCAGTTCCTCTGAGCGATCACCTTCAAAAAATGGTTCTGGTCCCAAAATCGTCTTCAGTAAAGACTATAGTAAAGCATTTAGTTTCTCTGCCATGGCTTTGTCCTGTTGAGGGGCCTATTTTACCCCCAAATTACAGAGGAAATAAAAAGTATCCCCATCCCTTAGGAAGATAGATATAAGGATTCATATGCTTACAAATGGGATCCAGACCCTTGATATGGGCTGCAAAAATGTAAAATTTTAAGTTCATTCATGCATGTTTCCAATTTTTTTAAATTTGTCTTTTCTTGTAGGTTTAGTGCAGTGTATCATGATTGATGGGTATATCTATAGTGTGGGTACAGGGAATATTTTTATGTGAGACTGGAAGTAAAGATGAGGTAGCGGTAGAAGGAAGGTAAGTGAGGATGTTAGGATGCTTGAGTTGTATATTGGGTACTGCAAAGAGTGGTATTCTATCAATCTGGTTTTCCAAATATTCACAATGAATGTGCCTAAGATATATTTGCAAGTACAACTTCCATTGTATGAGAATATATTTCATGCACATCATTGTGGATATTCTGAAAACTAGGCTGATCAGAGGATCCCCAACGACAGGGTTGAGGACTACTGATGTAGGATCTCTGTGCTGACACTTCTTTCAGGAGGAAGGTGGCATATCCTAACTCTCATGATTTAGGAAGGAATGAAAATAATTGTAACACAGTTTGATCATGTGAGAATGGCCAAGCAAGCTTCTGGGCTGGAGCAGTAAACCACACTTACTCCAGCCTTTCCTAATGCAATATTCACTTTTATTCATAATCAACAACAACATAACACTGGGGTGCCTACCTTTAGCAGTATTCAGCTCACTCACAGGGTAGTAGATTGTCCTACCTTTGGAAAGTGTAATTCAATCCCTTCCGGTTTCGTCAGAATCATTTTACAGGAGCTGCCTCTCCTAGAGAAGTAGGGGTCCCCTAATCCCAGCTGGGCTCACAAACTTATCCTGTCCTAGCTGGTCCCACCTCAGGCCTCTCCCTGCCCAGCAGAGTCCTGCCCAGAGATCTCTCTCCCTCTGTGGGATTTAAGGTGGACCAGGTTTAAAGGGGAAAATAGGTCACAGACCAACAGAAAATAATGGGCACTATATGACTTAAAGAGATCCACCCTTGACTTTTCCTTGCTCTGAACTTGAATGTATATATTCAGGGTTGAGGAATTCAGGAGGCAAATAGAAATAGTGTTGATGTTGAGTGTAGGTGAATTATCCATTGTTGGTAAGTTTGTGGTCAAAGTGGAGGGTGTTAATGGAGCATCTATGGTGGCTCCTATGCTCTGAATATCTTTTTTTAAACTGCTTTCAGTAATTTTCTTCAAATGTCTCCAAATAGACCTTCTATAAACAGTTACTATTCAATAAAACCTAATAGTGCCCACTATCTAGCCAATGGAGCCCCAAAAGACTGAGGGAGAACAGAAGCCAAAATAATTGTCTCATTTCTGCAATTTTCTCTTTCTAGTTACTGTGGAGGTGTGCATAAAAAATAGCATATACAGAGTGGGGTCGATTTTAAGATCCGTGCGCGTGCGTCCATGTGCGCACGGTTCCCGGCTATTTATACCCTGGCCAGTCAGTGCACATGTATTCTAAAATACGATATACATGCATGGTGGATTTTAACATCCACTCGCGCATGTTCAGGCGGATGGCCTCCTCTGCGCGTAGTGGGGGGAAATTTTAAAAGGCCACGCACGGTGATGGGAATAGGGCTTCCCCAGTTCCCTCCCAGTTCACTCCAATTAAGACATCAATCAGGTTTTACACGTCCTACTTTATTTTTATATGTAAAATATATGCACATATATTTTTAGAATAGGTAAGAAAAGTATGTGCGTTTAATTGATTGAAATACTCACTTCAAAGCATTGTATGTACTACTTGCGTGTAAGCATACTGTACCTATACATGGATGTTGCAGGCTAGAGATGCATGTATTTATAATACATGCAGGTTATAAAATACAATAGAAAAAACCAAATAAAAATGAGGTGCAGGGGCAATATATCCCCAAACAAAATCTTCAAATATTCTTACTTCACTACTATTTTTATCCTATTACTAATGTAGAAGAAGTTGTTTTGCTAATCTTATTAATGTAGTAATCGAGCAACCTAAGCAATGTACGTGTGGGGGTAATTTTGATGTGCATAAGGAGCAGCAATGAATTCATTATTTTGATACTGTCGAGTCCAATGGGCTGAATAAGGAAATTGATTGGTCAGTTTTTTGAAATGATAAAGAGATTGGTTTAGATTTTACTGTCGTTTTCTTAAAGAACTATCTGAATTGTGGACTGTGATTTCGAAATAGGAAGGAGTTCAACATTTGCTTGAGTGTTTTGCCATTTTTTGCACGTTGGTAATAAAGAAATGAATGTATGGTGAGCATTGAATTTTTGTTTTTAAATATTTTTCACTGCTTTGAGTGAGTCTAATTTATGTTTTGTTTCCAGAGACATTTCTAATAAACTCCTGATGAAGGAATCTTTGCTATGCCAAAACACGGACCATGTTGGGTCATGTTAAAAGCTTTTCGTCACTCATCAAGGTAAGTGTTTTTCAGCAGCTATTTTTAGAACATTATATTTTGAAAATATTATATGGGTAAGGTTTGACTTTTGTTTTTCTTTTTATATAGATTTTGTGAACAATAAAGAGAGGTTTGGTACATGATTTGAGAATTGGTGCTTAACCAATGATACTGTTTGAAGTCCTTTGAGACCAAGAGACAGTGGATTAAAACTTTTGCACCACTGATTGATCTGATACCATTTCTCCTTCTACATTAGTAATAGTATAACAATAGTAGTGAAGTGAGATTATTTGAAGATTTTGCTTGTGGATATATTGCCCCTGTACCTCATTTTTATTTAGTACTTTCTATAGAATTGGGAGGTATTCTTTTGTTTTTATTAGTATAGCCTCTTTTTGGTGGTCATAAAATACTATCATAGATCTAAGCATGGTTGCATAAAGGTGCATATAAGCAACTGAATCGAGTTGTTTGAAAATTATCCTCTCTTTGTATAATATATATGGTTTAAATTAAGAATGAAATGCCTAGTCATGATGACTGTGGTGGAATTTCTGCAACTGCTGTAGCATTTAAAACATTTTTCAAAGCAAGGTGTAAGTTTTAAATGGCCCCATACTTGGCCATGCACAACATATATACACAAAACCACACACACACACTATGGGAGAACATTTATACACAGAGCCAGAAAACATTTTATTTAAATCATATGGTGTTTATAGCAAGGTCAGTAAGCTACTTGTGTTTTTGATGGAAGCTCACAGTTATATTCAAATCACATTTTCAAAGTTCTCTTTAATTCTGGCAAGCTTTTTAAGTGTTGGAAGATTTGTCCACTAGAGGGCAATAAGATATATTTTAAAGACAGCAAGATTTTTAAATCTGTAAAAATTCAACATTTAGCATCTCATGTTTATACTTATGTTTAACCATGATAATTTATATTATAATGTTTCTTTTAACTATATACATTTATTTGGAATTATTTAGTCATTTAAGAAAGCAACTATAAGAATCAAGTTTAAATTAATTCAGTAAGGGTGCTAATCAACCTGCAGCTCCAGCCTGCCCCCTCTAATGTTGCATATAAAATACTGATGATCTAGACCACAGCATATCAATTAATTTAGACTACTGGTAGGACAGGAGTGGGATATTTGTGCCACACAGACTAGCAAATCATGTAATTAATGCTGTATTAGGGTTAGACGCCTGGCACAATATTTTAATTTTTAGATAAAATTGTATCTAAATAACACTAGCAATCTTTTTCTGGAAGAAAGGTGACTTGAAGCAAGAGATCTTTCTGAACTGTTTAGGGGTAAATTTTCAAAAGGTTTAAGTGGCTGGTTAAATCTCTGCTTTTACAATTTTTCCCCTACTGACCAGCCAAATTGACCTTTTCCCCTAAATTAACAAAAAAGATAAATTTAGCTGTGTAAACAAAGGAGAGATTCCATGAGCGGGCTTATGACTTAGTCAGACACTGCTGATTTTCAGCACTACCCAAATAAGTATTGATCAGCAACAGCAGTCGCACAACTAGCAGACCTAAATTTTGAATGGCCAGGTGAATTGCCAGCTGACAATTTAGCTGGTTTGATTTTGCTGAAAATTTCTGTGAAGGTAGCTCAGTGTCATCAACTGGTTATCTGCTAAGGAGATCCTTGAAAACCGACCCTACTATCTTATTACTATTTTTTATTTTTCTTTTACTTGGAGACAATAACTTTTATACAGCTGTGCAGGCGTGCATGTATGCCGGCTCACACGAATGGACATGGCCATTTTATAACATATGCACATATATGCGCACATGATAAAAAAATTGGTTGTAAGCGTGTACATGTGCGTGCAGTTTTATATGGCTGTGCACGCAAATTCCGGCTGAACCGTGTAAGTGAGGGGATTTTATTAGAAACACGTGTCGATGCAAAAACCAGTTTCCCTAGTCTGTTCCCAGTTACCCAAGGTAAAGGATAGGACTACCTAATCCCTCAAGACTCTCTTCTGCAGAGGCATGGATAACCGTTTGAAGGACAAGCTGGCCACTCGCCCAACACCTGACTCACTGGATGAATTAATAGCCTTAGCTACTCTGATGGATCTACGACTCCAGGACAAGGTGAAGGAACTCCGGCCTAGGGTGGTACCTGGGTTGAAACAGGCCAGTGCTGTCTCTACACCTCGGATGGTTCCAGTAATCCCTGCTGCTGATACAGATGAACCTATGCAACTGGGTCACGGTCGATTGACCTCCAAAGAGAGAAGATTTTGGAAGAAGCGTAGCCTTTGCATGTACTATAGTCAGCCCGGCCACAATGTCTCCACATGCTCCATTTGTCCGGAAAACGGACGAGCCTAAGTCCTTCAGGAGGACTGTTCTTAGGCCATACCACGACATCTCCTCCGTTCTCTTGCTCAGTCTCTTTGACTTATGGACCAATCACCGTTCAGACTCCTGCCCTAGTGGACTCAGGGGAAGGATGCAACTTCATTCTCCGACGTCTAGTGGAAGACATGAGGAGTCCTCTCAACAAACTGAAAGATCCACTACAGTGTCATCTTTTGAAGTGGGCTTTGGACGATCCCCAACTTCACCACTTCCACTGACGATCTCAGTGACGTCCCCAGCAGCTCATCCATCGCTGCTGATATCTACAACATCTCATACTTAGTGAATTTTCTTCCAAGACTCAAGATCCACCTGTCATCAATGCAGAAGACGACTTGGAATACAAAGTCGAGGAAGTTCTGGATGTTCGTAAAAGAGGCAAGACTTTTGAATACCTTCTAAAATGGGAAGGTTTCATCCCTGAAGAAAACTCTTGGGAGCCTCAGACCAATATCCTGGACAAAGAGATGCTTTATCAGTTCCATCTCGCGCATCATTCTAAACCTAAGCCTGGTACCCAAAGAGGAAGTTGCCCTTTGAAGGGGGGGTACTGTTGTGTCCATTGGTGTCTGACGCCCTCTTTCCGCCCTCCTTACCTCTCTGGTGCCTCCCTCTCCGTCCGCGGGAAGACTGGCTACCACTTGTCCTCAGACATCCCCGAACCGGCTCGACACTGCAATCGCCATATTTTCTGGAGGCCTAGGGGCACGCGTGTGGTGCAGCCCCGATTGAAGTACCGGCATTGGCGTGAACCTCGGGGGCGTCCCCTGAAGATGACATCACCCACAACGGATATTTAAGGTCTTGGAATTTGCTAACACACCAAGTTAGCACGGGTTTCTCTACCTAAGCTACTCTGCCTCCATGGACTTACCAGAGGTACCCGCTCCTCGGGGGGCCTCGCTTCTCTCTTTGTTTTTTCAGGTGACAGTCTGGAACCTGTACTCGCTCCTCGAGGGCCCTCTTCCCAGACTTACTTCATATACTCTTCTGCCTGGAAGTCTTCACTACCAACTCTCAGCTACATCAGTGAGTTACCATTATTCTCTCTGTGCTTTCCCTGGAACCAGGTACTCGCTCCTCGAGGACCTATACTTTCCATCTCCTGGGTTTCATTGGGACATTGTGTGAGTGTTACATCTGCATACCCTGCCTACTCACTTTATCTCAGTCTCTCTTCAGCTCAGCCTCAAGAAATCGCTGTTTCAGTATCTGAGGGACTACAGCCCTGGCAGGCTTGCCAGCTCACTACTGCCTTCTCTGGTGGTTCAGAATACTGTCTAATAAAGAACTAGTGTGTGTTTGTCTCCTAACTCAGAGCCTGACTGGTGGTCCCTCTTGGGATAATTTACCCGGGGGCGTGGTCATCTGCCACCGATCCATGGATCCACCCACTACTCTCATATATAACTACAAATCCCAAACGGCTTGCTAACTACTATCTGATTGCTCCTCTCATCAGGCATAAGATCAAGTACAGATTGCTAACTCCCTAGCAGATCTGGAACAGATTGCTAACTCCCTAGCAGATCCTGAACAAGGGGACCCTGGCATGAATGTAAATACATTCGTGCACATTTCTAGTGACCTTCCCAGAATGCCTATGTCCCGCCCATTCTCTGCTCAAACCATGCCCACACCCCACCCATTTTTTATATTTCAATTTGTACGCATACCAGGAGATACATGTGTACTTGCGTGCTTTTTAAAATCCGTGTGGCACATGCCAGCCTGAAACAAGCATATTTCCTGGGTTTGGCATGCGCTGAGCTTTTAAAATTCACCTTTGTATACAAAGCAGTTATCTTCAGGGGCAGTATTCAATTTTTGCAAATTACATGGGCATTTTTAATGCCCAGATTTTATGCTAATTTTCAAAAAGAAATTAGCTTTACTGCTTATCTTTGAATATTTGTGAGTGCAAAGTTTGTGCATTAAAAATGTTCATGCTTTGCACTTGTTATTTGTGCAGGTAGTAGAGGGTACAAATAGCACATGTCCATTTAAAAATGGAATGCACAAGCACTGAAGTCTTCCCATGACCTAAACATACCCACAGAAAGGCTGCTTTTGTCTGTACCAAAAAGTGTCTATGTTGTGGAAGCCTGCATATACGTTTAGCCTCTCTGAGGAGAGTAATTTTCAAAAGTGTTAATTTATCTGGATTAGTCGCCATTGACTCAGGTAGAGGGTATTTGAAAAATGCCCTCTTTATAAATAATAGCAACAATTAAGATTCTCATCACTTTAACATATAAAAAGCTCTACTCTTTGCCGTCTCACAGTTCCTTGTTAACGCCTTCCCTTGGAATTTATTTTAATGTCAAATGATAATTGATGAAGCTTTACTAAAATAATTAAAAACATATTTAAAACAGACACAAGTGCACCCTGGAATAAATATATGTTGATGTAAAGGAGGGGGATGATAGCTATAGTATATGTACTTGCTTTAGATTTGTACATTTTCTTTGTGCATTTTAAAGCTTTTCTAATTACTTTAATTAGGTCTTTCTGAGAAAGAAAGATAAATCCTGTTTTTGCAGCTCAGGCAATCTTGATTCATCAGCCTGAATTTGGTACTGCATGCTGTACTGATTCTGAAAATGAGAATAATTTAATAGAGTAGATGCAAAAAAATGTTGGGTCAGTTTAAAAAAAAAAAGAAAGCAAACAATTAAGCAGTGATGAGTTGGGTAGCTGAGTATCCTCTGTTTGAGAAATGAGATGCATGAATTGTGTATGACAATTTTAGGTCACAATCTTCCTTGATGCTGTCACTAGCCGTTACGGGAGCAATTCTGAGAGCCTGTGAGCATATTTCCTTTTAGAGTTTCCCTTTGAAAATTCAGGGACTGACCACACTGTGGGTAGATTGTTACCCATGGACCTCACACCTGCTGCTTTGAAGAAGGGACAATATCCACAGATTAAACCACGCAATGGGGATTTTAAAATGAACACCCCCGCTCGGTGGGATCAGCCTTTCCTTCCTCTTTTTGCCACAGCAAAAAGTAGCCATGCTGCCAAACAGTGTGGATACTTTTACTTGTAGAGGGAGGATGCAATTTTCAGTCGGCTTTTTTTTCTTCCCCACAAGTAAATAGTTGTTTACCCGCAAAAAAAAAAAGGTTTGAAAATTGCAGATTTTATATGCTAGCACTCCGAAAATGCTGCCCTACCCGCTATGCTTTGCAAACAATGAGGGTTCAATGTGGGTGCCTACCAGAGAAAAATATGTCTGTTAAACTATTTTTAAGCGTATTTTCAACCAGTTATATTGGACATATTTTTACAAATGTTGCCAACACAAAGAGGCAGATTTTAAAAGGGTTACCTGCGTATATTACGTGCATAACCCCGAAAACCCGCTCCTGTGCGTGCCGAGCTTATTTTACACAGGCCCGGGGACGCGTATAAGTCCCGGGGCTTGAAAAAATGGGCGGGGCATGGGCAGGGTGGTCCGAGGGTGGGGCGGGGCGTGGCTAGAGGCGTCTCCACTGCCGCTGGGCCCGGGGATCGTGCGCCGGCACTTGGCCGGCGTGTGCAACCCAGTGGCGTAGCTAGAATTGATTTTTTGGGTGGGCACAAGGTTAACATGGGTGGACTGTAGGCATGCAGGTCTACTAGTTGTTTTTTTACTGATAAATAATGCCAAATTATGCAGCATAGCATTCACATCTACGCCTAAGTATGAGGTTTACTTAATGATACAAACATAATTCACGGTGATTTGTGGTACTTTAGCCTTCTTATTATTACGATTTTATACACGGCTCCTACCTGTCCATAAATTTTGAGAGAGCGGTTGTGTTGCTTATATTTAAATTGCTAACATCTCAAAATATAGATATATATTTTTACCTTTGTTGTCTGATCTTTGTATTTTTCTAATCAGTCGGTCCTGGTCTCTTTTTCCCATTTTTTCCCTTATAGCTCATTTCCTAATTCCTTTTCAGTGTCTTTCTTCTATTTCTGTCTTCTTCCCTTCCACACACACACACACACACACACACATACACGCTTTCTCTCACAGACTCCCTCTCACACACTCAAGCTGTCACTCTCATATGCTCCCCCCCCCACAAGCTCACATTCAAGTTCTCACTTTCTCACCCCTCCCCAGGCTTATATTCTTATGCACACACAGATGCACATCCAGGCACCCATTCTCACCCAGACTCCCATTCTCACCCACAAACCCATGCTCCCAGTCTCACCCACACATATTCAAGCTCCCATTCTCATCCATACATATACACATTTAAGGTACTATTCTCACCCACACATACACACATTCAAGCACCCATTCTTATTCACATATTCAAGCTTCCATTCTCACCCACCCACACAAACCCAGGCTCTCATTCTCACCCATATATACACACATTCAAGCTCCCATTCTCACCCACCCACAAACCCAGGCTCCCATTCTCAACCACACATACACACATTCGAGCTCCCATTCACCCACATATTCAAGCTTCCATTCTCACCCACATACACACCCAGGCTCCAGTTTTCACCCACACACACTCCCATTCTCATCCACACATACACATTCAAGCACGTGCACAGCTTCCGCTTTCTCCCCCAGAGCAGGAAGATCAGCTGCCTCTCCTGCTGCCACCGGACTCCTGCTATCTTCGGGCGTCAGCCGTACTGCCCGCCAAACTTCCTGTCGGGGGGGGGGGGGGAGCGGAAGCACAGCGCACAACGTCCGCTTCCTCCCTCCCCCCCCCCAAGCAGGAAGATCGGCGGGCAGTACGGCCGACGCCCGAAGATAGCAGGAGTCCGGTGGCAGCAGGAGAGGCAGCTGATCTTCCTGCTTTGGGGGAGAAAGCGGAAGCTGTGCGTGGCGCTTCCGCTCCCCCAAACAGGAAGTTCGGCAGGGCCGTTTGGTCCGAAGATAGCAGGAGGCCGGTGGCAGCAGGAGAGGCAGCTGATCTTCCTGCATTGAGGGGGAGGAAGCGGAAGCTGCGCGCGGCGCTTCCCCATGTGTGCCGTGATAGCGCGCGAGGCGTGGGTTCTCTTGTTCGCTGTCGCGGGGATGGGATCCCGCGACAGCCTTGCAGTTCCGGTGCCAGTTGGGTGGGCCTGGGTCTAAGTTGGGTGGGCACCTGCCCACCCAGGCCCACCCGTGGCTACGCCACTGGTGCAACCTACGCCTGCCCAGAGGCAGGCGTAAATAAAAAAAATAAAGGTGGGGGGGATTTAGGTAGGGCTGGGGGATGGGTTAGGTAGGGGAAGGGAGGGGAAGGTGGGGGGTGGAAGGAAAGTTCCCTCCGAGGCCGCTCCAATTTCAGAGCAGCCTCGGAGGGAACGGGGAAAGCCATTGGGGCTTCCCTAGGGCTCGGCGCGCGCAGGGTGCACAAGTGTGCACCCCCTTGTGCACGCCGATCCCAGATTTTATAACATGTGCGCAGCTGCATGGGCATTTTATAAAATCAGGCACAGATTTGTGCGTGCTGGGTTGCGCAAAAATCTACGCCTGCACGTAGGTACGAATATCTGGCCCAAAATGTTTTCAGTTAAAAATCTCCGGTGTGTACATATGGCCTTTAACTTTTCAAATTTGGTGGGCATCGGGAATTATAAAGAAAAAATGGCTCAATTATCGCAAGCTCATTACTTAGCCCAAATCTATTCAACTTCAGCAAATAAAAATAATCCTGCCAAACATGAAAAGGATAGCGTAAATGCCTATATGTGCGATGTATTTTGGAAAAGTCCTGAAACCACCTTTATGTGACTCTTTTGACTCTCCCCTCCTTGCAATAGCATAATATATTATTCATTTTAAATATTAGTTTGTAATTTAATTATGAATTTTAAATAACATTATTAGCATAATATTATCAGCTTCATTGTAATAGAAATGAATCTCATTTTTCTTGTCTTGTTATGAAGAGTTAATTTCTTGCTGTCACTGACAATGAGAATTTTCCCACCATGACACCAGCTCATACTAAGGCCATTAAGTCAGGAGCTCTTGCTTATACTTCAGTCACCACAAAGCCTCATCTCAATATGCTCTAAAGCACTCATGCAGCCTTAGCCACAGAATTCAATTAAAAAGTGTACCATTCTCAAACATTTTACTGTCAAATTCTAGAAAATGCAGACTAATCTCCTTTATTCAACAGACCCGAATAGAAATATAAACCAATTTAGAAAAAAGTGAAGAAAATGTTAAAGCAGGCTGGCCTGGGGAACCCACAGCTTGTTGGATTTTCAGATATCTCTCATGCATATTCATTGTGGATATCCTGAAAACCTGACTGGTTGTGAGGTCCTCAGAACAGGTTAAAGGAACTTCTTTATTTGATAATTGTGTCCAGCGCCATGGGAAAGCATTCCTACATCTGTCAAGCACCAAATGATAATAGCACTGTAATACTGTATAGAAGCAGATCTATTTTTGTTTTAATGTAGTTATTATTGACTCTTTCATCCACATAAAGAAGGATAGGAGCAACTAAATTAAATATTTTTATGATTGCAGTGTTTTTTTTAAGTGCATTTAATTCATTGATGCAGACTTGTTTGTTTTAAAAGAGATATCATGAGTTTATGATTAGATGATTTCTCTGGTTTATGTTGATTTTAATGTCCTGTCCAAATATAGTCTATGCTTATGTATTTATTTTTTTAAAAACTTTTTTGTTGATGAATATGATATTAATTGGCTTTGTACTTATGTTCTTTTGCTTTCTTAGTATTTATTATGAATGTACATTTGTAACCCACCTAGGACTGTAGATAGGCAGGTAAAACATTTTTAAAATAAATAAATATACACTACATGGCATTTACACTAGAGTAGGAGAATTATGGCACTCAGGGTATGTATTAACCTACTAAGAGAAGTATTGAATATATCCCTAGAGAGTGATTTGTTCCTTGTATGTGATTAGATGGCTTAAAAACATGTCTCCATTCTGTATCCTTATTCCAAATAAATCAAGGAACATATAGGCCAAAAGAAGATACATTTCTCCGTTAGTGATTGTTAACATTTTATGGACAGATTTTATTTGGAAATCAGCTGCATCTAATCAAATATCTAACAACTTCACTAAATAACAGGATCATTCATCAAAATGCGTTATGGCATTAACACACTTGATAAGGCGTAATGCGTGCACTAACGCCAAAGTGCATGTGATAAATGTGTTACTGCATGATGCAAATGCAAATTTTTAGAAGGGGTGGGGTTAATTAAAATTAGGGCTAATATTGCATGGCTTTAATGCCAGAAATAACTACACCTTTTTCCCTGGTGTTGTGTGATATGCCTGAAATGGCTGTAATGCAATTTGTGATAAATTTAGTAAATTGCATTTCTGTGCTTGGAAAGAGAGAAAGAGAACCTCTGGAAAGGTTTTTGCAGTATTCAACAATTTATATCTCTAGAGGGCCACCTAATAGCTCGAGGTGAGGTGTTGGTGGTTTAGAGTTTAGGGGCCAGTTTTATATGCAGAGTGAGATGTACGAAGAGCAAAGTAGACCTTTGTGAAGATTTGACATTAGAATGAGGAAAGTCTCACAAAGTTGAGATTTCTACTATGTTCTCTCGCCCTAGCTTGATAGGGTTCACGTTAGCAAGGAGGCGCAACCCTCTAATTTAAATATTGCATGGTGTCTCCCTTGGGGGGGGACGCCTGTGGCGTGTTAAGAAAGCGGGCGCTGACTGTTCAGCACCTGCTTTCTACGCAAATTTATTGCATCGGCCCCTATGTTGTATACAATGAGGCAATCTCACCAACAAACCATTACAGAAGTCTGAATGGGAAACAACTGATAAGTGATTAACAACCTTAAAATAATTTTTGTTCAGAAAAGCATTTGCAGCTTGGTTAGGGAAGTATTTGCCCTATCAGACAGTTAATTTTAAGATTATTTTGGGATATGTACTTACATTGAATGAATCATTATATTCAAGAGCTAGAAAGGCTTTGTCAAGTTGTTTGTTTTTTGTGTTATGATGTGAAAGGTGGATCCTTAGTCCGAGGTAGAGTTAGCGCTACGTGAGAGAGAAGACCCTCACAGGTCCCTACCGTCGGAAGGCAAGGATGTACTGAAGTGAGGGCCGGATGGAGTTTCACCACTGGAAGCCCGCGGTCCCCGCGAGAGGAGCCCATAAGGACCCGGGCCGCTTGGACTTAGGTGGACCTCCATAAATGCAAGAACAAAGTCAATAAACAGTCTGAGGTCGAAAACTTGAGGGAGGTCAGAGGCTGGTCCAGACGTCTGTACCAGGAGAATGGTCGGAAGCCATCCAGGGGTCGAAGCCAGAGGAATCGTCGGTAGCCAGTCCATGGGTCAAAGCCAGAGGAAATCCAAAAAGGTAGAGAGCAGAGCACAAGAACTCAGGATCAGAAACTCGGAACCAGGAGCCAAGAAACGAAGGCAAGATCTGAGGAGCAGAACTTGCCTTTAAATAGGAAAAGGCCATCGGAAGTCCCAGGGAGGGGCTGCGACAATTTCCTGTCGTAGCCCCTTTAAATATAGAAGAGAACGCGTGTGTGCGCTCTAGCAGGCCCGCTGGGGGAGGAGCCGACATCAGAGAGGCAGGACAGCCGGAGATGCTGTTAGGCTCAGTGGCCGCCGGAATGGCCGTGACAAGAGGCATTGGGGGCAGCCGCCAGCGGATGCCAGTACCCCGAGAGCGGCCCGACTATGCCGGTGAGTGGCAGGCCCTGCCGCGGACTGCCGTGGCCGGCAGCCATGATAGTACCCCCTCCATTAGGCCTCCCCCTAGAAGGCTTGGGTTTTCCTGGATAGTTGTCATGAAAACGTTTGAGGAGATCCTTATCTAGGATGTTAGTAGCAGGTTCCCAAGAGTTCTCTTCAGGCCCGAATCCCTCCCAGCCTAGGAGGTACTCACACTTGCGGCCTTGTCTCCAGACAAAGAGGATCTCACGGACCTGGTATATGGTTTCCTCCACTGCCCTGGGTTGCAGAATGTCAGGAGCCTTCCGAGTAGGCATAGTGAGGGCCAGAGTTTCAAAAGGGACATGTGGAAAGAATTATGGATTCTCAGCGTGGCAGGCAGACAAAGTTGATAGGTCACGGGACCAAGTTGCCGTATCACTAGGAAGGGGCCAATATAATGAGGTGCCAATCTCATCGAAGGAACTCTTAGATGGATGTGCCGGGTGCTGAGCCACACCTTTTCACCCTGACAGAACCGGGAAGCTGGTCGTCGATGCCAGTCGGCAAATTTCTTCGCGGTGTGAGCCCCCTTAAGGAACATCTGCTGGGTATGGACCCAAAGTCTCTTCAGTTGAGCAGCAGTTAGTTGGGCTGCTGGCGAGGGAACAGGCAGTGGCAAAGGTAAGAGTGACCTGGGTTGTCGCCCAAAAACAATTTGAAAGGGTGAGGCCTCAGTCAAGGTACAGGCATGTGAGTTGTGGGAGAACTCAGCCCAGGGAAGAAGTGCCGCCCAGTCGTCCTGACGAGCATTGACATACAAACGTAAAAACTGTTCAATGTGCGATTCGTACGCTCCGCCTGCCCGTTGGCTTGAGGGTGAAATGCGGTGGTAAGGTCCAGGGCAATGCAAAACTTCTTACAGAGGTTGAGCCAGTATCTGGCCGTGAATTGGGGGGCCATGATCAGATGTGATGTGCTGAGGTATTCCGTGGAGGCAGAAGATATGTAGCATGAACAGCTGGGCCAGACGGGGAGCCGACGGGAGGGTAACGGGGTAAAGTAGGCCATTTTGGAAAATCGATCCACTACTACCCATATCACTGTGTTGTGATTGTGAGAGAATGTAGGCATTGTTAGTGGATCCTGGATACCGGGGCATGACATTCATGATGATGCCCTTGGCATTGCAGTGTTTGTGGTACGTGGCCTCGTCTCCATCTGATGCTTTTATGGGGACATGAGTGCAATTGATAGCTCCCAAGATCCAGGGTAACTGTGCGCTTTGATATAAATCAGTCATTATTTGGTGGTGTTCCTGTCTTCTGCAAGGGAAGGATATAAAGTTTGTGTTTTTCTGAGCAAGGCAGCCAGGACCTGCTCTGTACACCTAGAGGTGGCAGATTGATTGATTGATTCCAGATGTGATCACTAAAGGGGTTTGGAAGGTGCCAGTAGCGAAAAAGGACAGGGCGATAATGAGCTTGACATGTAGTAGCAAGGCATGGACCCTTTGAGTGGTAGGTTGCAGTTCTGTTGCATCCATCGATCTCAGAAGGCTTCGACCTCTGTGCCTCACCTTTTTTCCTTCTCTCTCCTCAAGCCTTGGGAAGATGGCTGCTGCCACGTCTTCATGCCACTCTCTCCAGTGTCCCCGGATCGGCAATGGCGACAGTGTTCGCCAAGATTTTCCTGAGGGCCTCCTAGGGTGCGCGCATGCATGCCACCCACGTCTTTTTCCATGTCATGGCAGGAACCTCAGAGGCGTCCCCTCCGAGTGATACCATCACATCCTGGTATTTAGCCTGCCCTTCGTTTGCTAACAATCTGAGTTAGCAAGGATTGGATTGCCTCCGGTCTAAGCTGCTCTGCCACTTCCCAGCTGCTGCAGGAAGCACTCGCTGCCCTTCAGGATAATTCTTCACTAACCTGGGCACCTGCTCCTCGGGGACCCTTCTGCTCTATTTCAGGTACCTATCTTGGGTTACCGGGTACTCGCTCCTCGAGGGCCTGCTCTCCCTAATCTGGTACCTACCACTGAACAACTTCTGCCTGCCAGAACCTTCAACTATACAGCTTTCTGCTTCAGTGAGTACTAACCCTTTCAGTCTCTCACCTTCAGCTTCAGCGCTCTGTGTCTACATCCAGGACCTGTCCCTGCTACGCCTCGCTGTCTATCACCTACTCGAGTGTGAGACTGGTCTCCTCTGCTGAGGACCCCTGGACTACTTCTCTGGGTTCCCTTCACTGCTGCCTGCTCCCCAGGCAGTACCATCGAGCTGTACAATAAATACAACGACTCTGTGTCTGGGTGTATAGAGTCTAGCCTAGTACTGCGGTTCCTTATGGGGCTCCTCCCTGAGGGAGTAGCCATCACCGTAGTACCCAAGAATCCACTCCAACACCTCATAACCATAACAAGTTCAGCCTCTAACAGTTGGCATAGGTACTGTATGGTTTCTTTGTTGAATCTGAACCTGTGCATTACTTCCTCCTCATATAGATCCAGAAATTGTGTCTGAGTCCTATAAACTCTGTGTAAGGGGTACTTCCTCCTCCTTTGCATTCTTCTTTTCCTCCTCTCTCTTTCTCTTCTGAGCCATATTGATCGGAGTACCCATGCAGTTATTGAAATCATAATGTTGAAAAGATACACCAAGTATGACTATTCCCCTCAATAGCTGTGTACAACACAGTCTCCTAGCCTCCTGTTCCTGTCTCACCTTATTTAATACTTAAAGCACAAGCGCATACATGAAAATCTGAATCTCTGCTTTACCCCTTTTAAATCTGCATTCAATACCTGCTAGCCAGGAGTTTATAACCCTAATAACTTGCCCAGCCTCCACCATTAAGTCCCAGTCTGTCACTGAAACACTCCCTCCCACCTGCAGCCCCGCTTCTATATCCACTGACCCATAGCGAGGAGCCCAGCCACGGAAAACTCCTGAGCAAAAAGCACTGCCTCGCAAATATACGGATGTGTGTGCCTCGCAAATATACGGATGTGTGTGCGCCTGTACGCGCCATCTCATAAGCATGTGGCCCTTATAATCTATGTCAAACATCAGCAGCTCATCCTGACATGCCCCAACATGCTCCCGACATGCCCATTTTTGACACAGACATGTTTATACATGCAAGCATACATATGCGAACAAATAACGGCTACACAAAATAACCTGTGCGCACGTCGGCATAACACGCGCGCATATCCAGGCAATTTTGTGCATACAGTGCTTTTAAAATTTGGCCATGATAGTAAGTTTGACACTGGCGCGTGGGCGCACATGTACGTCCTATGCTGGCTTGCTCCAAAGGACATGGCCATTTTATAACATATGCATGCATATGCGATCATGGTATAAAACAGGCTGTACACAAATACATGTGCGCAGAATTTTATATGGTTGCGAGCAAATGCTGCCTCTACCACGTAAGTGGAAGGATTTTAGTAGATATGTGCACTGATGCAATTACCAGTTTCCCAGTTATTTTCCAATTTGCCCAGGTAAGGGATAGGACTTCCTAAATACCCTAGTTAGAATCAACCCTTAAAACCTCACTGACTGTCCCTAGATTTTTAAATTTTATTTCTTACACGCCATCCATAGCAGTAGTAAATTTACGCGGCAGGGGATCCCGGCGCACGCTTATGCACATAAATACTTATGCACACATTTATGTTAAAGTCCCAGAATGCCCATGTCCCACCCAGACCACACGCTACTCCACTCCTTTTTTGCAACTTCTTATTTGCGCGCATACCGGGAGATATGCGCGCACACCATTGGCTTTTAAAATCCGCTTGGCATGCGCTGGCCAGACATACCCACATATCTCCCATTTTGGCACAGGCCAGGTATTTAAAATTCACCCCATGGCATTCCTCCCATTTTGTGTTTATGGGAAAATGCCTTGATGAATTAGGCCCTTAGTTAGCCAATTAATTTATCCAGGTAATTTTAAATCTGCTCACTAACAGGTCTAACTTATCTGGCTAATTTAGCTGGATATGTCCAAATGTCATCACTTATTCAGTTAAGCCAGCTGAAAAAGAAGCTGGTCCCCATTATGCCTGGTTCTAGATAAGTTGTTATCTGGCTAAATGGTGGCTGCTTAACCTGGCTGAATATTCAAACATTGCAACTCAACCAGATAAGTCCCTACTTATCCGTTTAAGTAGCACTGAATATCACCTCACGTTGCATAGTTTTAGACACTTGTGCTTCTTCAAATCTAGAAACTAAAAGTATTCTCAAATCTCTTATATTTTCTACCAAACAATTCTACTCAGTTCCTCTGAATTGTTACTAGGGATGTGAATCGTTTTTTAACGATTAAAATTATCGTCCGATAATTTTAATATCGTCTTAAATCGTTATAGAACACAATACAATAGAAATTCTAACGATTTATCGTTAAAAATCGTTAAATCGTGTTAGTGCGCACTAACGGGAGTTAGTGCGCACTAACTCCCAGTTAGTGCGCACTAACTGAAAATGATACAAATTGACACTTTCCAGGTCAGTAAAGGTCAGTTAGGAATGAATATGTGTTCCTATTGGCTGGCTGCCCTCTTATCTATTGATGTTAACCAGGTTCCCACTGAGGTGATGGTTGGGGGGATGTGAAATGGAAATGGAAACTCAGGAACACTAACAGAAAATGATACAAATTATTGACACTATCCAGGTCAGTAAAGGTCAGTTGGGAATGAATATGTATTCCTATTGGCTGGCTGCCCTCTTATCTATTGATGTTACCAAGGTTCCAACTGAGGTGATGGTTGGGGGGATGGGAAATGGAAACTGTTTGTAGTTGACAAAAAAAGTAATGTGATCAGTCAATATGACTAGAACCTGTGCCCTATTCCTGATACCAGGGGTGTTGTGATCTTCCTGCACTCAGTGCCCTATCCCTGATACCAGTCTGAGACAGCTCCCTCCCTGCATTACTAGTGAGAGGCTGGCTTCACAGACAGGGGGGAGCTGCCTGACCCTCAGTCCTGACTTCCCCCATGTCCCAGCTAGTGAATGGTGTGTGGGTGAGGGGGGGGGGGGGGAGGATGGTGAAGTCTGAGACAGCTCCCTCCCTGCATTACTAGTGAGAGGCTGGCTTCACAGACAGGGGGGAGCTGCCTGACCCTCACTCCTGACTTCCCCCATGTCCCAGCTAGTGAATGGTGTGTGGGTGAGGGGGGGGGGGGAGGTTGGTGAAGTCTGAGACAGCTCCCTCCCTGCATTACTAGTGAGAGGCTGGCTTCACAGACAGGGGGGAGCTGCCTGACCCTCACTCCTGACTTCCCCCATGTCCCAGCTAGTGAATGGTGTGTGGGTGAGGGGGGGGGGGGGAGGATGGTGAAGTCTGAGACAGCTCCCTCCCTGCATTACTAGTGAGAGGCTGGCTTCACAGACAGGGGGGAGCTGCCTGACCCTCACTCCTGACTTCCCCCATGTCCCAGCTAGTGAATGGTGTGTGGGTGAGGGGGGGGGGGGAGGATGGTGAAGTCTGAGACAGCTCCCTCCCTGCATTACTAGTGAGAGGCTGGCTTCACAGACAGGGGGGAGCTGCCTGACCCTCACTCCTGACTTCCCCCATGTCCCAGCTAGTGAATGGTGTGTGGGTGAGGGGGGGGGGAGGATGGTGAAGTCTGAGACAGCTCCCTCCCTGCATTACTAGTGAGAGGCTGGCTTCACAGACAGGGGGGAGCTGCCTGACCCTCACTCCTGACTCCCCCCATGTCCCAGCTAGTGAATGGTGTGTGGGTGAGGGGGGGGGGAAGGATGGTGAAGTCTGAGACAGCTCCCTCCCTGCATTACTAGTGAGAGGCTGGCTTCACAGACAGGGGGGAGCTGCCTGACCCTCACTCCTGACTTCCCCCATGTCCCAGCTAGTGAATGGTGTGTGGGTGAGGGTGGGGGGAGGATGGTGAAGTCTGAGACAGCTCCCTCCCTGCATTACTAGTGAGAGGCTGGCTTCACAGACAGGGGGGAGCTGCCTGACCCTCACTCCTGACTTCCCCCATGTCCCAGCTAGTGAATGGTGTGTGGGTGAGGGGGGGGGGGGAGGATGGTGAAGTCTGAGACAGCTCCCTCCCTGCATTACTAGTGAGAGGCTGGCTTCACAGACAGGGGGGAGCTGCCTGACCCTCACTCCTGACTTCCCCCATGTCCCAGCTAGTGAATGGTGTGTGGGTGAGGGGGGGGGGGGGAGGATGGTGAAATCTGAGACAGCTCCCTCCCTGCATTACTAGTGAGAGGCTGGCTTCACAGACAGGGTGGAGCTGCCTGACCCTCACTCCTCCGGGGTATTGTGATCTTCCTGCACACAGTGCCCTATCCCTGATACCAGGGGTGTTGTGATCTTCCTGCATGCAGTGCCCTATCCCTATTAATACCAGGAGTGTTGTGATCTTCCTGCACGCAGTGCCCTATCCCTAATACCAGCGGTGTTGTGATCTTCCTGCACACAGTGCCCTATTCCTGATACCAAGAGTGTTGTGATCTTCCTGCATGCAGTGCCCTATCCCTGATACCGGGATGTGTGCAAGAAGATCACAACACCCCCGGTATCAGGAATAGGGCACTGTGTGCAGGAAGATCACAACACCCCCGGTATCAGGAATAGGGCACTGTGTGCAGGAAGATCACAACACCCCTGGTATTAGGCATAGGGCACTGTGTGCAGGAAGATCACAACACTCCTGGTATTAATAGGGATAGGGCACTGTGTACATGAAGATCACAACACCCCTGGTGCCAGGGTTAGGGCACTGTGTGCAGGAAGATCACAACACCCCTGGTGCCAGAGTTAGGGCACTGTGTGCAGGAAGATCACAACACTCCTGGTATTAATAGGGATAGGGCACTGTGTGCAGGAAGATCACAACACCCCTGGTGCCAAGGTTAGGGCACTGTGTGCAGGAAGATCACAACACTCCTGGTATTAATAGGGATAGGGCACTGTGTGCAGGAAGATCACAATACCCCTGGTATCAGGGTTAGGGCACAAGTTCTAGTCACATTGACTGATCACATTACTTGTTTTGTCAAGCTACCAACTGTTTCCATTTCCCATCCCCCATATACTGTCAGTGGGAACCTTGGTAACATGAATAAATAAGAGGGCAGCCAATAGGAATACATATTCCTTCCTAAACTGACCTTAACTGACCTGAAAAGTGTCAAATTGTATCATTTTCAGTTAGTGCGCACTAACTCCCAGTTAGTGCGCACTAACTCGAGTTAGTGCGCACTAATCGGAAAAAACGATTTTTAACGATTTTTTAACTAAAAAATCGTGCCTAACACGATTTTCTTGCCCTGCCACACGATTTCTATCGTTAAGACGATATGGAAAACGATTCACATCCCTAATTGTTACATTGACAGACTGTTTCCAACACAAATATCTCTCCAACACCCTCCTCAGTAAAGAGCAAAACAAAGAATTTTTCTGCTATGGTCTTGTCTTTCCTTTGTCTCGTCTACCCCTCAATCATCTAGTAGTCGAGCTGACTCCCTCAAAGGCTTCTTTCTTCAAATATTTGAAAAACAATTTATTTTGAGTGTTTGCCTTTCTGGCAAGCTGCTTTTCAAGTTTTATTTTGGCATTCTTTGCATCTAGCTTATCAGTGCTTATGCTTTTTCTTATTTTCTTCTTTTTTGTCCATCTTACAGTTTTAGAAAGCTGTCCTGTTGAGGTTTTTTTTTTTTTAAATTCTATATTTATCAAGTTTTCAAATTTATACATCACAAGAATATCTTGTATTTAGAAGTAGTACAGAATATGTTAGTAAAGGAAAAAGAAAAGGAAAAAAATACAATAAAACATCAAACTAATTACTTATACATATTGGGGCGGATTTTCAGAGCCCTGCTCGCCGGTGAGCCTATTTTACATAGGCCTACCGGCGCGCGCAGAGCCCCGGGACTCGCATAAGTCCCGGGGTTCTCCGAGGGGGGCGTGTCGGGGGCGTGTCGGGGGGCGGGCCCGGTCATCGCGGCATTTAGGGGGCGTGTTGGCAGCATTTTGGGGGCGGGTACGGGGGCGTGGCTACGGCCCGGGGTGGTCCGGGGGCGTGGCCGCGCCCTCCGTACCCGCCCCCAGGTCACGTCCCGGCACGCAACAGGCCCGCTGGCGCGCGGGGATTTACTTCTCCCTCCGGGAGGCGTAAATCCCCGGAGAAAGGTAAGGGGGGTGTGTAGACAGGGCCGGGTGGGTGGGTTAGGTAGAGGAAGGGAGGGGAAGGTGAGGGGAGGGCGTTAGAGGATTCCCTCCAAGGCCGCTCCGATTTCGGAGCGGCCTTGGAGGGAACGGGGGTAGGCTGCGCGGCTCGGCACGCGCCGGCTATACAGAATTCATAGCCTTGCGCGCGCCGATCCAGGATTTTAGTGGATACGCGCGGCTCCGCGCGTATCTACTAAAATCCAGCGTACTTTTGCTGGCGCCTGATGCGCCAGCAAAAGTACGCCTATTCGCGTTTTTTGAAAATCTACCCCATTCTGTTCTTCCAAAAAGTAAAATAAAAAAAGCACAGTTACCTAATGAGCGCTAACATATTCTATGTAATAAACCAAACATCAAGCTGAGAAAAAGTAAGATTGTCCTGTTGGTTTTAATAGCCTCTTTCACATCACCATTTAATCATACTGGCAGGCTTTTGATCTCCTTTCTATCTTTTTAATCCACAGAATGAATCTAGTCAGGACTTATGAGATGGTGTGTTTAAACAGGGTCCATGCCATATGCAAACTTTAACCTTTGCAACCATTCAGCTTAAGTTTTTTTTCTGATTTCTTCATTTTATCTTAGTCTCTCTTTTAAAATTAAACGCTACTGCAGTCGTTTTCCTTAATGTCCTCCCATCAATGATTGTTAAATTTGATTACGTTATGATCACTATTACCATGTGCTTCCACCACTGTTACCTTTCACACCATATCATGCATTGCAGTGAGGATTAGATCATTGGTCCCAGGAAGCAGTCATTTATGACATCTAGAAACATTATATTCCTAGCAGATCCCAATCAATTTTGTAGTAACTGAAATCTCCAATGTTTTGTTGCCTAATTTGTTAACTTTTCAAATTTCTGTTTTCATTTTACTATCTGTCTCTTTCTGGCCAAGCAGAATACCCCCAATGCTATACTCTTCCCCATCAAACATAGAATTTCTATCCATAGAGATTCCACGGTGCATTTTGTCTCCTGCAGGAGTGTTATCCTGTTTGGCTTTATGCCATCCTTCAATTTGACCTGACCTATCATTTCAGTACAATTTGTACCTTGATATTACAGTCTCCCATTGGTTATTCTCCTTACACCAGGTTTCTGCCTATTAGGTCTAGCTCTTTGTTTAGTTCCATACATTCCAACTCTCCAATCTCTGGGCCAAATTTTAAGTGTTCCTCAGGATAAAAGGCTTATATACGTGAATATGTAGGTAGCGTGTGAGTGACACGGATTTAAAAAGCTACTAATTATGCATGCATATGTACGTGTGCAAGCTAAAAAAGAAGGGGGTGGGGCATGGGGGTTCTGGGGTGGGGGTCAAATCTTCAGCTCATTAATCATTATTTTAAGCGCATGGCAGATTGTTAGCCATGTCTATTTACTGCTGCTCCTATTGTGGGAAAAGTCTGCAGAAATCTTATTTTAGGCATAACATGACAGGGTAAGGGGGTCTGGACCAACTTTGGGGAGTGGAAGCTGAAGAACCAGAAGGGTCTGGATGACTTTGAGATAGACTATAAATTGATGGACTACTTGGTAAAACTGGAAATATATTTCGAGCGCATGTTTTAAAATCCACTATCTGCACACATTAAAGCCAACAAAATCCTAAGGAAGATACACGAAATACGTTTGCTTGAGTAATGACTTAAAATTAGGAGCATCCTAACATGCAGTTGGCATCTTTGAAATCATACGTGAACAACTGCCTCCATCCTACCCCACGAGAAACATTTGTGGCCCAGATCTATCTGGCTGGACTGAACTTAGCCCAGCTGGGACCTCCCAAGATCCCTTCACCACCTTCCCACCTGCAAAAAAATTTGCAGGGGCCAGGAATCTTCCTGGACCTCATTTTCCCCCTTCCATGGGGGTTCTTGAGAAAGAAAGGGGCAGAAAGGATGCTTACTGGCTACAGATGCAGCGAATGGCGAGACAGTGATTTCTACAAAGAAGTGATTCAGGAAGACTGCTAGGATACAGGCACAGATGGAAATGATTGATGAGTCAGAAGAAAATTAAAGAAATATCTTTCCATGTTAAAACTTCAATAACTTAAACACTTGTATTTGAATGAATGATGTATTTTTCTCTTTGCCATTCAGTTATTATATATGCTAGCTGGCTCCCCAACCCCATTTTTTATTTGAAATTGCTGTTGAGCTGTCGAAGATTTATGTAGGAAAATGTATTCTAGCCATGTCACCAAGGTATGGTGATTCACGTACTCTAGCCTTCCTTACAGCATGTTCTTCTATTGATCTGTTTAGGAGAATACTGCACAAATGAATACAGTGTCTATATACAATCCAGTCACATAAAAGTATTTTTCTTTGATCTCTTTGTTTATATTTTCTAATTTCAAGAAATATAGTACTAGTACTATATCAAACTAGTTTAATCTTAATCAACTCCTATTTCATTTTGAAAAATGTTTTTCAGCCATTTGCAAGAAGTTTATTCATTTTCCTATATCTTTTATACTTTATCATTAATTACAGAATGTTAAGAATAGAAATATTGACACATTTATAATTAATGATGTTCTTGTAATTGTGCATTCACAGTTCCAACAGTAATGTAAAAAAGTGCTAATGTGTGTTTCAACAGTAGACGAACAGGCCTTTCATAGGGGAATTGTTGGTTAACTAAATCATTGATTTATTATCAGCTAGTGGTGTTAACTTCATAAATATTCTGAAATAAAGTAAATGTCAATAAAAAATAATATAGCACACAAACTGATCCATCTGTACTGGAGTTCTTTTCATTTAATGCATTTTCAGTCCATGAACCATATCATACCTACAGACTTCCATTCATGAAATTATTAGAAATAAATTTCAAGAAAAATATTGTTTCACTTATTTTTATTGGCATAACTTAAAGGTGCATTTTAAAATCCTGGTGCACAACAAAATATCAGTGGCATTGGCATTGGTCCCGAGGCAGGAGGTGCACATGGTGATAAATAGGAAAAGGATGTTCTTTGTTGGTGGTCCAGAAATGTGGAATTCGGCACCTTTGGAGGTCAGAGGGGAAACAAATTACTTCAGTTTTCCATCATAGATTGGGTCTCTTCAAATTTCTTTAAAAGATAGCAGGTGTTTCTGATAAAGAAGGGTAAGGTTTGATGTGCTATTAAATGTACTGTGTGGTAGTTTTAAGGTGGGATTTTCATGGTTATGTATATGGCTACATTGACTGTAAACTTTGAATTGCTGTTTTTAATTGTAAACTGCTCTGGCCAAATCTGGAATCTGTTGTGCGGTCTATAAGAACAAGAAATAAATAAAACCGAGGGATAGGAGGCGATGTCCTTTCATGGATTACAAACTGGTTAAAAGACAGGAAACAGAGAGTAGGATTAAATGGTCAATTTTCTCAGTGGAAAAGAGTAAACAGTGGAGTGCCTCAGGGATCTTTACTTGGACTGGTGCTTTCAATATTTATTTATTTTATTTATTTATTTAGAAACTTTTATATACCAGTATTAGTGGGGACATCATACCGGTTTACATTTGAACAAAAAGGCTTGAAAATACATGTTAACAGGGTAAGCAAACTGGGAGGGGGATAACAAGGCACAGAGTGGAAGGAAAGATTAACATAACAGCAACAAGCATAAGTTAACAGTATAGTTAGTTCCTTAATATAAGGAGGTTGTGATCACCGTGGGACGGTGCAGGGATGGGGGGGGGGGGGGGGGATCTATTCAGGATAGGCTTGTTTGAATAGTAGCGTTTTTAATTTCTTTTTGAATTTGAATAAGCATGGTTCGAGGCGCATGTGTACAGGGAGGGAGTTCCAGAGGGAGGGGCCTTCAATAGAGAGGGCACGATCGTGAGTGGAAGAGAGGTGGGCTGTTTTCAGAGAGGGAACATGTAGTGTGCCCTTGTTGGTGGATCTGGTGGGGCGGGTGGACTGTGGGGTATTGAAGGGGATGTCGAGCCAATTGGAGTTGTGGGTGTGGATGGATTTGTGTATTATGGTCAAGGTTTTGTAGTGAATGCGGGAGAGGATGGGGAGCCAGTGAAGGTCTTTGAGGATGGGGGTAATGTTTTCGTATTTGCGTGTGTTAGTGATGAGTCTTGCTGACGCGTTTTGCAACATTTGTAAAGGTTTTATGGTAGAGAGGGGGAGCCCTAGGAGGAGTGCATTGCAGTAGTCTAGTTTGGATGTTATGGTGGCTTGTATTACTGTGCGGAAATCCCGGGTGTACAGTAGGGGTCTGAGTTTCTTGAGTACGTTGAGCTTGAAAAATCCTGTTTTGTGAATGGAGTTGATGTATGGTTTCATACTTAGTTGATGGTCTAGGAAGACACCGAGGTCCCTGACAAAGGGTTATGCTGTGATGAGGTTGAGTTTGGGGTTGTTAGGCTGAAGGGGGGTGGGGGAGGAGTGTGAGGATATGAGGAGGAGTTCAGTTTTATTAGTATTGAGGGCAAGGTGTAGGTTAGTGAGCGGCGAGTTGATGGCTGTAAGACAATTTTGCCAGTGTTCTAGTGCATCAGAAATGGAGGTGTGGATGGGGATGATGATCTGAACATCATCTGCGTAAAGGTAGAATTTGAGCTTGAGTTCAGAGAGTAAATGGCATAGGGGGGTAAGGTAAATATTGAAAAGGGTTGAGGATAGAGATGAGCCTTGCGGCACTCCTTGTTGTAGAGGGTATGAGGTGGAAAGGTTGTTTCCAATTTTAACAGAGAACTTTCTGTTAGAGAGATATGATTTGAACCAAGCAAGGGCTAGACCAGAGATGCCGATGTTTTCTAGTCGAGTTAGGAGGTGATGGTGGCTGATGGTGTCAAAAGCGGCCGAGATATCGAGGAGGGCAAGGAGGAAGCTGCGGCCTTTACCAAGGCCTCTGAGGAGATGATCTGATAGGGATAGGAGTAGGGATTCAGTGTTAAAGTGTTTCCAGAAACCAAATTGGGAAACATAGAGGATGTCATGATTTTCTAGATGGTCCATAAGTTGGGAGTTAACAACCTTCTCCATCAGCTTGGAGATGAGAGGGAGGTTGGATATAGGGCTGAAGTTGGAGGGGTCTTTCGGGTCTAAGGAGGGTTTTTTTTAGGAGGGGTTTGACTACTGCATGTTTGAGTGAGTCAGGGACCGTCCCATGTGCTAAGGAGCAGTTGATAATATCAGCTAGAGCTCCGGCTATGGTGTTGGGTATGGCTATTAGGGCTTTAGTTGGGATAGTGTCATTGGGATGTGAGGCAGGCTTGAGCTTTCTGAGGATATTGATGATCTCTTTAGAAGAGGTGTAGTTGAGTGGCCATTGCAGGTTGGGAGGATGTGGAGAGGAGAGGTGTGTCGGGGGGGGGGGCATATTTATTGGAGGGGGGAAATCTAGCGAGGATGTTGGAGATTTTGCTTTGGAAGTAGTTGGCCAGTTCCTCACATTTGGCTGCTGCTTCATTGTCTGGAATGGTGGGTGGTGGAGAGGTGGTGAGACTTGTAACGTATGAGAAGAGCACTTTGGGGTTGAATCTGTGGTCATGGATTCTTGTTGCGTAGAAATCACGCTTATGTTTGAGGGTGGAGAGTCTGTAGATGTGTAGGGCTGTTTTGAAGCTGGAGGCGTGTTGAGGGGTTGGGTCCTTGCGCCATTTTCTTTCTTTTTGTCTAAGGTTGTTTTTTAGGGTTTTTAGCTCTGAAGAGTACCAGGGCTTTGCGGGTTTCGAGGAAGCATCTATGACACGTTTGGAGAGAGGGCAGAGCTTGTTGGCAATGTCTTCTGTGAGACTGTTCCAGGATGCCAAAACTGTGTCGGGGTCTGAACATATTAGCCTTGGTAGGGAAGACGATAGGGCTTCTGCCAGTTCGTCGTTTGTGCAGGTTTTCCTGTATATTATGGTGGAGCTATGGGTGCTACTCGGGGGGGGGGGGGGGGGGGGTGGCTTTGGTGGTGAGCAAGCTTTCTATGAGGCAGTGGTCGGACCATGGAACAGGAGTGCAGGAGGGTGAGTTAGATGAGTGGATGTCCGTGGATGAGTGGATATATATAAATGATCTGGAAAGGAATACGAAGAGTGAGGTTATCAAATTTGTGGACGATACAAAATTATTCAGAGTAGTTAAATCACAAGCGGATTGTGATACATTACAGGAGGGCCTTGCAAGACTGGAAGATTGGGCATCCAAATGGCAGATGAAATTTAATGTGGACAAGTGCAAGGTGTTGCATATAGGGAAAAATAACCCTTGCTGTAGTTACACAATGTTAGGTTCCATCTTAGGAACTACCACCCAGGAAAAAGATCTATGTGCAATGGTAGATAATACTTTGAAATTGTCAGCTCAGTGTGCTGCAGCAGTCAAAAAAACAGAATGTTAGGAATTATTAGGAAGGGAATGGTTAAAAAAACAGAAAATCTCACAATGCCTCTGTATCGCTTCATGGTGAGACCGCACTTTGAATACTGGTCGCCACATCTAAAAAAATATATAGTTGTGATCAATATGATAAAGAGAAGGGTGATCAATATGATAAAGAGGATGCAACAGCTCCCCTATGAGGAAAGGCTGAAGAGGTTAGGGCTCTTCAGCTTGGAGAAGAGACGGCTGAGGGGGGATATTATAGAGGTCTTTAAAATCATGAGATGTCTTGAACAAGTAGATATGAATCAGTTATTTACACTTTCAGATAATAGGACTAGCGGGCACGCAATGATGCTAGCAAGTAGCACATTTAAGACTAATTGGAGAAAATTATTTTTCACTCAATGCACAATTAAGCTCTGGAATTTGTTGCCAGAGGATGTGGTTAGTGTAGTTAGTGTAGCTGGGTTTAAAAAGGGTTTGGATAAGTTCTTGGAGGAGAAATCCATTAACTGCTATTAATCAAGCTGACTTAGGGAATGGCCTCTGCTATTACTGGCATCAATAGCATGGAATCTTCTTAGTTTTTGGGTACTTGCCAGGTTCTTGTGGCCTGGTTTGGCCTCTGATGGAAAAAGGATGCTGGACTTGATGGACCCTTGGTCTGACCCAGTATGGCAATTTCTTATTTTCTTTTGTCGGGCTGGGACGTGCAAAGTGGAGTTTAAAAGCTACCTGGATATGCACGTATCTTGCACTGCGTGCACAAACATTTGTTTTCTTAAAAAGGTGCATAGGTGTGGTCCACCACTTTACCTCACTTATCCTTCATGCTTACTTACAAATATCTTGCTCACATTTCTACTAGATCCCACAATTGCAATGTGAACTATATTGTGCCCAACTTTCAGCATGATACTTCACACTCCTTCATTTACTGCCAACTCCGCTCCCAGAATAAGACCAGTTCTCACAGTACTACTTTTCCCCTGGTTAGGCACTCCTGTTTCCCAGCAGCATTCCGAGACTTCCCCAGCATCCTTGACATGCTCCTTCTTATGAGATTTTTCCTCTCTTCCATCTTCTACTTCCTTTCTACAAAGGGGCCACCTCCTCATGTCCCTTCTCTTCTTTTCAGTCACGTTTCCTAGGGCAATCCTTCATGAAAAATATAATTTTTCAGCCTCGGGCCTCTCCCCCAAAGGGAAAGCTTCTGTGGGGCCCTGTCTAATACAGAAGGGGCCCTAGGAATCACCATGGTGGGGGTCTCCTCCTATCAACTCCCATCAAACTTTGCAACAATATTATATACCGTCTTAAAATTCCCTTAGAATATTCCTACCAACTTTCTCAAAAGAACCAAAACTATTAACAACTCCATCCAGAATATTCTCTTTGACCCATATACAACTTTTTCAGTTACTAGTTATTTTGTCATTTGGTGGCTTTCTGGTACTTCACCCATAACATTTTATCCTATCAAGTTTTCCCAAAGTTATGGCTCCCCCACCCAAAGCTCCTCCAATCTTTGCTCGAAGATGACCCAATTTTGGTGTCTGTCACACTAGCTTTGGAGAGAGATGCAAGATGAGCTTGGATGATGCACTGACTTGGTGAAGAAAACATGGCTCTTCAAAGCTGGTCACAAATGTATTATGTTAGTCCAACAAAAAAGAATTACCTGCATCTTCTTTTGATGGCCTTTATTTCTCTTTTTCTCTTTGGATTAATACAGCAATCACATACATTTTGCAACATGAAAGTTATATTAATAATAGTTTTAGGTATTATGATCGTTTGGGAAGATCATCATATCTCCTCTGTCTAGCAGCTGATATCCTTGCGATACTTCTGGCTGTCCCTGCAGTTTTAGCTATTTTCATTAAGCATTAAGATTTACAGCACTCCTGAATGAATATGTGGCATCAACCAGCATGGATATATTTGTGACTAAAATCTTGATCATAATAATCTGCAGGTTATATATTATCCAATTATCAACTTACTGCAAGGGAAAACTAGAATTATTCTGCTCTTTTAAGAGTCCACCTTCCCTGGTCAAATTGCCTCAGGAATATAAAGGAAAATACTATTTTTAAGAAATTAGTAATACATAGTAATGACAGCAGAAAAGGACCAAACGGTCTATCCAGTCTGCTCAGCAAGCTTCTTATGGTAGTATCTGCTATGCTGTGCAAGTTACCCCTATTTTTCTCTTAAGGGTAGCTCTATATAGTTATTCCCAAGCCTTATGATAACCCGTAAAACTGTTAGCAACATTTTTACTGAATGATGAGCCATCTTGAAAATTACTGTTGCTTGTTTCAGATTGAATAAAAATGAAATGTTAGAGCAGAATGAGGGTGAGCTTAGGAAATGTCTGAAGCATTGTAAAAGCTACTTTTGGGGTTTAACTATCTGTGGAAATAAAAATCTTCCCCTCCCCCCACAAAAACACTACACTCAGACTTGTGGGGAACTGAGTAAACATAAGAATTGCTCCTTGAGCAGAGCTGGTAGGACAGCTGGCTGGTTATAGCCAGAACAGCTTGTTTTACATATTGTACCCAAAAGGACTAGGTTATGTTTTTCCTTTATTTATTTGGCATTTTTCCTGTTACACTTGGTTTTAAGAGGAGATCACCGCCCCATCCTTCTCTAGTAAAATAAAAACAGTTTATAGCATACCCAGCTCTGTGTGGGTAAGTTTTCATCCTTTTCATAGCTCAGTAAAGTAGAGGGTTTGATTAACCCATGATCAGGTCTGTTTAAAATATTATAAACCTGGGCAGGAGTATGTGCATCCCTGCTCCTTTCCAGCTCTCTACTGCTGCTGCTAATGCTTCAGGCAAGGAGCAAGGCGGCTGGCTTCAATAGTCTATCTTCTAGCACCAAAGAGAGGAGAAAAAGACCTGCTCGGGGGAGGGAGGGGGTGTTCAACACCAGGAGGACCAGAAGAATCTGAGAAATTATCAAAGACAGATATAAAACTATGAGTCTGATTACAAAATTGCTATGTTAGTTTTTGCACGTTTAATGTCAGATTAAGACTATTCTGTGTCAATTAGAAGCAGGAGAGCTTGAAATTCTGTAGGTGAGGCGCTGGGACTCTGTAGAGGAGAAGGAAAACATGCCAATGAAGAGACTGAGAGGACCAGCCAGTAACAGTTATCAGGAGTGTCACCTATACACAAGAAGGGCTGCCCTGTGCGAACAATTACTGTGTTGCCGCCCTCCCCCCGCCATTCATTCATTCTCTGTCCCGGGCCCACCAAAAAAATGCCCAGCTCCCTTCAGTGATACAAACTTTAAAATCTGACACCATCCCCCCCCACCTCGAACTCATGACTGGTGCAAGGGTAGGTGAACCTTCTAGCATTGCACAACGCCCCATTCCACACACACAATTAAGAGTTATGCATTTGGATTTTACATAAAAAATATCAAAGTACAGTATTCTGCAGTAAAAATATCACTTACATTATATTTACATGTACTGCTGTGATGCCAACCAGAAATCCCTGCAAAAAAGACACTTGGAACTATATACTATTAGGCCTATTGTGATGCATGTTGGGTGTGGGCTTGACCTTCTGAAAGCCTTAAAACACTAGTACACTACCTATTAGGAGAATGCCTCACCTCAGTCACACATGCAGAACATAAACAGACCCTTACCAAATACAGAATAGAGTAACCATAAAGTAGAAATACAAACGTGCAGACAAAAACTGAATTGGAAACTGCACAAAGCCAGACATTCTATGCAGTGGAACAATGAAAAATAGAACCATCATCATTCCTCAAATATCAAACAATAAAATCAAGAAATAAAATAAATACTTAATCATAATACTAAAAACATACTAATACTATTTCAAAAAAAGCTGATGAATACAAGATCAATAATTAAAAACTCATGTACAAGTTTTTTTAAATGTCTCAAACACCAATAAAATATTTCAAAAAAGCAGACACAGTAAAACACACCTGAAAAATAAAACTTAAAAGGATTTTAAAAATTAATGCTCTCTCTGTACCTGGGAACTTTGATTTTCAGTCAACTCGAGATTGTCATGGATGAATAGAAGAGGGATGCACAAACTTTCTCCTCTATTATATACTCACACACATACAAGCTCATACATACATTCGCTCTTTCTCAGACATACCCACAGGCATCCCCAACTTTTCTTTAGTTGGGATATACCAGCAGCATCAGGCCATCATCTTCATGTCAGCTGCTGGCAGGTTGGAATCAACCTGTGGCACCCATTTTCACTCACACATACACAGCTTCCATTCATACACATGCACACACTGAAGGCAGACTCCCCTCTCTTTCTTTTGCCAGCAACCTCGGAGCCTCACTCATTCCTCCGCTGCCGCTGTCACTGCTGCCGCATGGCTATTGGGGAGGCGCCGATTGCTGCTGATGGCACTGAAGCCCATTCTGCTGCCTCCTCTGTGCAGGACCCATGGTATTAAAAATTTACAGGGCTTCCAGTTCCTCCATTCTGATCTCATACACCACGAGATCGGCATAGAGAAAGTGCTACTCTTGCCAATCACTAAAAATTAAAAAATGATTTATTTTTTTTTTAACCTTTGCTGTATGATCTTAGTTTTCTAATTGGCTTTTTTTTCCACCTTCCCATTCTTGGTCTTTTGCCAATTCTTTTCACAGGGTCTCATTTTTTTCTGTTTCTTCTCTATCCATCTGTCTTCTTCTTTTCTTCCCTCAAACACAAACTCAGGCTCTCATTCTAAAATGCTGTGTCTCTCACACACACATACACACACACAGGCACAGGCTCTCACACACACATGCTGTCTCACACACACAACTCTCATTCTCAAATGCTCTCTCTCATACATAAATACACACTGGCTCTCTTTCACATGCTATCTCCCCCTCACACACACATAGGCTCTCTTACTCTCACATGCTGACTCACACAAACACACAGGCTCTCACACTCATATGCTGTCTCACACACACATATACAGAGGCTCTCACATACTGTCTCTCCGATCATACAGGTTCTCACTCCCACCACAGTCTCTCAACTCACTCTCTCTCATACACAATCTCTCAACTCACTCACACACACACACACACACACACACACACACACACACACACACACACTCTACAGGGCCTCAGCCTCTCTCTCACCTCTTGGCCTCCTCTTTGTGGGTCGTCACGGGATGGGCTCAGTGGCGGCCCTAATTTTCTTGGGCCGTTGCTAGGTGGGGTCCGCGGTGGCCCTGCTACACTTACTACTGCTCCTCTGCATGCGACCGATGATCCTCCTCCTTCCTATCCGCGCGGCTCCAGCAACGTTTTTCTTCCGGGGCTGCACAGGTAGGAAGGAGGAATGGCACCTGGACATGAATTTATCTTCATGTCGTGGTGGGATGAGCTGCTCCATGGCCCCACCAATCAAAGTGACATGCCCCTCTGCCCCTCCTTGGTACAAAACTGCTTCCTGCTTTTTGTGCTGCCAGTGGACCCTCGAGTCCATTAGCAGCAACATGGACCTCTCCCTGATCCCGACACCGCCCCACCAAGTGTGCTGCCCAGTGCAACTGCACGGTTTGCATACCCAGTGGCACTGGGCCTGAAATGAAATGAGGTTTGTTGGTTCCTTCCTGTATGAACCCTCCTTTGTTACATGCTGCCACTGAATCCATGGCCTTAGGGGCAGGAAGGAGAGAGGAATCCAAATTTAAAAATAAAAAGTATATCTAGCTATAGATATAGATATATAGGTTTATATAGATATAAAGATATATATAGGTATAAATAAAATTAAATTCTTATCAGTTAAGGGTGGATATCTAAAATAAGATTGTTTTGTTTTTCAGTCTGAATGCATGATTCAGATTCAGTAATGTAATGGTAGAGGTTTTGCTCTGCTGTAAAAAATTAATAACTCTGTGTTTGATTACCCTGGAGGTTCAATCTAAGACTCAACTGAGTAAGTCTAAAAAAGCTCTTCTAAATAAGAAACACTATGGGGAGCCTGTTGAAGCAGTTGTGGTGCAATAAAGTTTCAGTAAAAATTGTCTTCAAGGAACTCTCACAGGGCCTCACTGTTATCTCTTACATTCAGGTATACATCATCCTAGCTTTAAACACAGATTAGTGCTGTTAAGTGTTTCTGGAGATTTTAAAGCCTGTTACAAGTAGTTGGTAACTGATGCAACGTACTTTGACATTGAAGGCTAGATTTATCGAAGGTTCTCTATGAGGGTTTCTAACTATTAGGTGTGCAGAGTATTGAAAATATAGTCTTTTAGGTCTAGAGATTTGCTGAAGTTCTTCTGGTATTAGTGTTTGATTGCTGAGATAGTTGTTGACTTGAATAACGTGTCTAGTAGTTACGCTACTGACGTCTGATCCAGTAAAACCTCAGTAAAATGATTTTTGCAAATAGCTCTCACAGGGTCTAACTATTGGATCGTATTTCTTAAATATAGAGAAGGCAATCAGGTGAACCAGCAAGGGACTCTTAGCAATTTGCTTCTTTATGGAGGCTGGTCTTATGTGAGCCACCAGGATTGGCAGCTCACGGTTTATTCATAAAAAAAATAATGAGCTACATTTTGAAAGCCAGGAACCTCGGTAAATATCGATTCACCCAGGTAAAAGTGCCTGTCTGAAAAATGACCGCTTCTTCCTCACTGAAAGTCTTGCTAGATTTTCACAGCCAACTTTTAGGAAGGTTAAAGAGGTATGACTGGGCCAGGGGAAGGAAACTGATGTGTAATTTGGGAATTTCAAAAGTTTAGCACTACTTTACATCCCACCACCCTTGGTCTTCTCCACAAATAATTACAAAGTATATGGGACCTTTTAGCCATGTGCTATATGCTCCCTTATTTTAAAGACAAACCACCCCAGTCATTTTTCTTTCACAGTTAGCTCCAAGTATGAGTAATAAAAGTATCTGTCTATTTTGCAAAAAAGTGGGTAATTTGAAAATAGCTCCCAGACCATTGACTGAAAGTTTTTAATTTGAAACAATAAAAATCTCAATTTTTGGGCCTAATTTTCTAAGTTTTTGAGTCCCCCCCCCCCTCCCCATTTCTTATATTCATAAAGAGACCGAAGGGGAGAAAAGGATTAGTGAATCCCTTCCTTCATTTCTTCTCTCTTTCTGGTTGTGTTTTTCTCTTCTGGGAGCTTCTTGGTACTCTTAGCATTTCTTGGAGGGGATAAGGGGGCTGGGGGTGTCCTTCTTGCTTTCGTATATCCTTCAGCGACTCCTGCTGCTGGAGATCTTGCATGTCATGGAAAGGGAAACAAGGCAAATAAAAAAAAATGTTTTACAGACTATTGCAAAGCTAATTAAAACACCAAAAATAAAGTGGCAAGAATATGAATGGTGCATAACAGGGACATCACTTCTAGGTTAAACCTTAGTGTATGCAATAATCCACTGTTGTTGAGCTATAGAAATTATCATTTCTATAGCTCAAAGAGATGCATGCAGTACTGAAGTACAGTATAAACTGTATGGCCTGAAATTTTTCTCAGCACTTTCTAACCTATCTGTCCTCCATGTGGTTACTGTGTGCATTGGGGGAGACACAAAGGAGAGGCTGGCAAAAGCTCCGCCACCTTTGCAGGTGAGGTGACACTACCAATCCCATCCCTATTACAGATCCTGTATGCAGATGAGCCCTATACTGGTGGGCCCACATCTAAGGGCGTGACACCTTTGTGCACACAGTCCTGTGAATAGTGACCAAGATGTTTTACTGTAAGTACTTAAGTTTGCAATGATTATTTCGGGGTGCCAGTGGAGGACTGAACTATAGTATTATTCTGTGATTAGAGGGGGCTGCTACTTTGTTTTTTGTTTTAAACAAATGTGTAAAAGTTGATGAATGAAAACATTTTTGGTTTGTTTGAATACAATAAACTGAAAATTAAACTCAGATGAAAATACTCAAATATTTTTGACTATTTTTTCATTTGTGAGTTTAAAAAATCCAGGGCTTTGGCAGGACTAAGCTTCAGCCTAGTCCAGTCCCCGGGGCTTGTCCTGAGGCCAGGTCCAGTTGCCAGTGCCCAAGCCTAGGCCCAATGCCAGGGACAGGTTCAGATGCTGGGTCCTGTCACTGAGGCACAGGTCTAGGCCTGAGATCTAAGCTCTACCTGATGCCGGGGCCCAGGTAAGGCTTGGTCCTATTTCAGAAGTCTAGGCCTAGGCCTAGGTCAATGCCCGAGGTCTAAACTAAGAGACCCAGGACCACGCCTTCCACAGATCTCCTTTCTTTTTCTACCAACAAAAAATTACACCATTTGGTGGAAGGACATACCTCAATGACATCAATATAGTGCCTTCCTTCCGACCAGATGACACCATATTAGTGTATGGTTGTACATTTGCATGGCTGTACATCAATATGGTACCATTATGTTGGGAGGATGGTACCCCAGTGATTACACTGAGACACATCCTTTCACTGGATGGCCTCATTTTTTGTTGACAGAAGACCTATGGAAGGCCTTGTTGGCAGGACCTGGCCACAGTGATGACCAGGAATCTGGCCTAGATTCAGCCCTGGGCCTCAATGATGGGGCCAGGCCTTGTTCCAGGCCCTGACCTTGGGCCTAGGGCCTGGAACAAGGGCTTTTTCCATCATCCGATTCTTGTTTTCTTCACTGCTATACAGCCAACTGGATCAGCTTCTGCTTTGCTTTCTGGGTCCATATGTATTTGGATGTGCAGATTGTCAGGACCAGCAGGTTTTGAACCACTAGCTGAGGAAGCTGCAGATAGAGACCTCCAAAAAGAGCCATGCTGGTTTTGGAGAGCAGGTGAAGCAGTATTATTTCTATCCTAAAGGTTTTAGGGGGTAGGACACATAATGAAGTCTCATTGGCTCATAAGAAAACCCACCCTTGATAGCATTTCCATTTTAAACCCCTAGCTAGCAGAGAGTTTCTGCTAGGGATGTGTAGCAGGGACAGATATGTTCAATTCGGTATTCGTATGCATAGGGACCCAAATCTATAACATCTGTTTTCGGGGGACCCGGATTCATTCATTAGTTACATATGAGATTTATTTCCCATTAAAGTTAAATAAAACCCCATCCCAACCCTTTAAACTTAATTAACTACAACCCCCCACCCTCCTGACCCCCCTAAGACTTGCCAAAAGTCCCTGGTGATCCAGCGGGGATCCTGGAGCAATCTCCTGCACTCGGGCCGTCGACTGCCAGTATTCAAAATGGCACAGATAGCCTTTGCCCTCACTATGTCACAGGGGCTACAGGTGCCATTAGTCGGCGCCATTTTGATTAGGGATGTGAATCGTGTGCCCGTTCATCTTAACGATCGGGTTCGGCTGGAGGGAGAAAAAAATCTGATCGGTGGAGATGTGAATCGGAATCGGTTCCGATTCACATCGTTAATTTTTTTTTAGTGAGGCCCGACCCTTTAAAATTGACCCCTTACCTTCCCCCACCCTCCCGAAACCCCCCAAAACTTTTTATGAGTACCTGGTGGTCCAGTGGGGGCGCGGAGACCGATTTCCCACTCTCGGGCCATCTGTGCCATTTTGGCTGCCATCAAAAATGGCGCCGATGGTCCGATTAAAAAAAAAACCTACCCGACCCTTTAAAAATGACCCCCACCCTCCCAATCCCCCAAAAACATTTTAAAATTACCTGGTGGTCCAGTGGAGGTCCCGGGAGCGATCTCCCATTCTCGGGCTGTCGGCTGCCACTCATAAAGATGGCGCCGATGGCCCTTTGCCCTTACCATGTGACAGGGTATCCGTGCCATTGGCCGGCCCCTGTCACATGGTAGGAGCACTGGCTGGCCGGTGCCATCTTTAAAGATGGCTGCCGCCCCTTAGCTTCCCCCACCCTCCTGAACCCCCCAAAACATTTTAAAATTACCAGGTGGTCCAGTGGTGGTCCCGGGAGCGATCTCCCATTCTCGGGCCGTCGGCTGCCACTCATAAAGATGGCACCGATGGCCCTTTGCCCTTACCATGTGACAGGGTATCCGTGCCATTGGCCGGCCCCTGTCACATGGTAGGAGCACTGGCTTGCCGGCGCCACCACTGGACCACCAGCTAATTTTAAAATGTTTTTGGGTGATCAGGAGGGTGGGGGAAGCTAAGGGGTCATTTTTAAAGGGTCGGGTGGGTTGTTTTTTTTTATCTGGCCATCGGCGCCATTTTTGAGTGGAAGCCAAAATGGCGCTGATGGCCCACGAGCAGGAGATCGGTCCCCGCGCCCCCACTGGACCACCAGGTACTCGTAAAATGTTTTGGAGGGGTTCAGGAGGGTGGGGGAAGGTAAGGGATTAGTTTTATAGGGTCGGGGTGAGGTTAGGGGTTGTTTTGGTGTGCCGGTTTTCCCGCCCACCCCCAAACAATTTTTCATGATAACAATTTTTCATGATAAATCGGGAAAATGTATATTGTATCGCACACTCTAACGATTTTTGATGATTTAAAAAATATCGGATGATTTTTTTAAATCGTCAAAAAACTATTCACATCCCTAATTTTGAATACTGGCAGCTGACGGCCCAAGTGCAGGAGATCGCTCCAGGATCACCGCTGGACCACCAGGGACTTTTGGCAAGTCTTAGGAGGGAATCAGGAGAGTGGGGGGTTTATTCGTTAATGATACGTTGCATTCATGGGGGTTCGCCATACGTTTCAGAACCCCACGAATGCAACGAATAGGGACCTATACGTTGCAGATTGCGCATTCGTTCAAAACAAATGCACATCCCTAGTCTCTGCTGGCACAATAAATCCCTAATTCACTGGGCTAGTTCTTTAAGGGCAGCTCTGAAGCTGTTTGATCTGTGTTGATTTCACTTCTTGCTTTCATGATAAGGAAGCACTCTTGATTTGAATACTTTTGTTTTTCCTGCATAATGTAAGACAGGAGACCATGTTATGTTTGATACATGTTACTTTAATTAAAACTGTTTGTGAATTGAGTCTCTTGTGTCTATGCCCTGATTAGACCCTTTCGTAGACTAGAAGATTTGAATAAATGTTGTAGTGCAAGGAGAAGTGGTAAATGATTTGATGCACATGCTTACTGATGATTCTGTTTATAGCCCATTGCAGGCAGAAGACATCAGATTATTATATAAAGTGCAAAGTTTATTTATAAAATCTTCAGTGCACCATTTTCTTTGTGATTTACATTTTGAGTGAGGTGTTGTGCTTATATAATCCACTTTAGCATTAAATACTGAGGCCATGGCTGATTTCTTTACAACAGAAATTGTACAGTTACAGTCTAAGGGCCTCATTACTAAGCATTTTTCTCATAGATTCAGAATGAGAGAAAAGCCTTAGTAAATCAGACCCTAAATTTGTTAATAAGAGTGTTTTGCCTCAGCATAACAAGGATTTCCATCTCACTGAATCTAGTTGATGCTCTTCTGATAGAGTTGCTGAATCAGAGGTGTCACATTTGTCGCTTACTCTAACATCACTTACTTCACCATTAGACCCTTGTCCTTTCTGGATACTGCATAGCTTGAAGAAGTCATATGTGGAATATATTGCTTACATAGTGAATGCTTATCTTCAAGAATATTTTATTTTTGAATGTTTTAAAAAAGTGATTGTGCATCCTGTTTGATGATGCTTGCTGTGTGACCAGTTATCACTGGTCTCAGTGTTAACTTCACTGTTATCCAAATAACTCCATGAAGTCAGCATGGGGCACATTTAAAACTAATCGGAGAAAGTTCTTTTTTACTCAACGTACAATTAAACTCTGGAATTTGTTGCCAGAGGATGTGGTTAGTGCAGTTAGTATAGCTGTGTTTAAAAAAGGATTGGATAAGTTCTTGGAGGAGAAGTCCATTACCTGCTATTAAGTTCACTTAGAGAATAGCCACTGCTATTAGCAATGGTAACATGGAATAGACTTAGTTTTTGGGTACTTGCCAGGTTCTTTTGGCCTGGATTGGCCACTGTTGGAAACAGGATGCTGGGCTTGATGGACCCTTGGTCTGACCCAGTATGGCATTTTCTTATGTTTCTTAAGATAGTAGCAGAGAAGTCCTATTGGTGTTACTTGATGGCTCACCAGCTTTTGATATGCTTAGCCATAAAATATTACTAGCTCATCTTCAATTGCTTGACATTTTGGGTCATAGTATTACATTGATTTGAATCTTATTTGTCAGGCTACCTGCAATAATAAGAATTAAAATAATAGTTTCTCTCAAACAAATGAAATTTTATTTTATTTGGGGTTCCACAGGGATCGACATTTTAAGAAGTTTTTTTTAATACTATTTACAAGTGCTTGAAAAGTTGATAGGAACTTTTGGTGTCCATTGGATAAGATATGCAGATGACATTTAGCTTTGCATACCAATGCGCTTACAAGCTGTGATGACTTTGATGGCAAATTGATAGAGTATCAGAGATTGAGAGATGGATGCATGCTAACAAGTTGGTATTGAATTAAAAAAAAATGTATGTTGGTGAAACAAGACACATCCTCACCTGATTTAGCTGATATACTGTTGAATGAAGAGATGCATCCCTTTTTTCTTAAAGTGTGAGATTTAGGATTTGTTCTTCATTCAGCACTATCTTTTATTCTACAAAATAATGAAATTTTAAAAAACTCATTTCATAAATTGCATCTGATTCAATGACTCACATATGTTTTAATGCAATCTGATTTTCAGTTGATAGTATAAGCCTTATGTTTGAGTTGTCTCAATCACTGTAATGTGCTATATATCGAGTTGCAAAAGTACCATTTGCACAGATTTCAGATAAAACGGAACTCAGCTGTTCACATTACCCTAAAATTAAAAAAACTACACTGACTTCCCATAGAATATCAACTTCAGTTTAAACTTTTAGTGATGGTTTTTAAGGCATTACAAGAAGTCGAACCAATGTGTATCTAAAAGAATTACTGGAGGATTAATGTCCATCACAACTGTTGGCAGAGGAGTCTTTATTGATTATGTATTCCTTTTCTAATGTATGCAGATTACAGATTACTTATAAGCACACATTCTCTGTTCTTTAGTCTGTCCTTTAGAATAATCTCCCACAAGATGTCAAGCCTGAAACTAATTTGAAAATCTTTATGATAAAGCTTAAAATGTTTCTGCTAAGATCTGAGTTCACTTTATTTTATTTTATATCTCATGCTAAAATGTTTTATTTTTTGTGATCCATTTTAGTGGTTGGAGTTTTGTGAAGGTATTTGTTTAATGTGATGATTTGATATATGTTTTATTTGTGATGTTATGTTGAAACTGTAATCCACTCTGAACAACTGTTGTAGAAGAGGGTAGAATATACATGTTTAAATAAATAAATATTTAACAAAATAAATTGTAAACCAAGAAGACAAAAGGTAAAAAAAAAGAGATGGAAACTACATGACATAAACATACACTGAAAAATCTAAGGTAGAATGCAGAGAAGAAAAACAATAAACAATGTGCAAAAGTCAGGAAAGACTAGTAATATCATAATGACACTCACTGAACACATAAATACACATACAGCGCACATGTGTTTTTCTGCCTTTTACAGAAAGGCATACCAAAAGACACCCGTAATGATGCCAGAGCACACTGAATGGCACAAAGGACAGAAATGCAAAACATGCATACTGCAATCCAGAATGAACTCTGCTATACATTCTCTGACACAAACACACATACACACACACACAAGAAGGGATATGATTTCTGAAGCTTTTTTTTCCAAATAGATGAAAATTGGGTTGGAAAGCTTTAGTAAATCAGGCTCTTAAAAAGGTAAGAAGCATTTGTTATGCCAACCTAATAGAAAGATAGCTTCTAAAAACAACCTTGTATGAACAGATGAGTTATTATGCAAGCAAATGAGAGACATGGAAAGAAAAATATTTGGGGATTTGGCAAACACCACCCATACTAGGGATGTGAATCGTTTTCCATATCGTCTTAACGATAGAAATCGTGTGGCAGGGCAAGAAAATCGTCTTAGGCACGATTTTTTAGTTAAAAAATCGTTAAAAATCGTTTTTTCCGATTAGTGCGCACTAACTCGAGTTAGTGCGCACTAACTGAAAATGATACAATTTGACACTTTTCAGGTCAGTTAAGGTCAGTTTAGGAATGAATATGTATTCCTATTGGCTGCCCTCTTATTTATTCATGTTACCAAGTTTCCTACTGACAGTATATGGGGGATGGGAAATGGAAACAGTTGGTAGCTTGACAAAACAAGTAATGTGATCAGTCAATGTGACTAGAACTTGTGCCCTAACCCTGATACCAGGGGTATTGTGATCTTCCTGCACACAGTGCCCTATCCCTATTAATACCAGGAGTGTTGTGATCTTCCTGCACACAGTGCCCTATCCCTAATACCAGGGGTGTTGTGATCTTCCTGCACACAGTGCCCTATTCCTGATACTGGGGGTGTTGTGATCTTCCTGCACACAGTGCCCTATTCCTGATACCGGGGGTGTTGTGATCTTCTTGCACACATCCCGGTATCAGGGATAGGGCACTGCATGCAGGAAGATCACAACACTCCTGGTATTAATAGGGATAGGGCACTGCATGCAGGAAGATCACAACACCCCTGGTATCAGGGATAGGGCACTGTGTGCAGGAAGATCACAATACCCCGGAGGAGTGAGGGTCAGGCAGCTCCCCCCTGTCTGTGAAGCCAGCCTCTCACTAGTAATGCAGGGAGGGAGCTGTCTCAGACTTCACCATCCCCCCCCCCCCCCCCTCACCCACACACCATTCACTAGCTGGGACATGGGGGAAGTCAGGAGTGAGGGTCAGGCAGCTCCCCCCTGTCTGTGAAGCCAGCCTCTCACTAGTAATGCAGGGAGGGAGCTGTCTCAGACTTCACCATCCTTCCCCCCCCCCTCACCCACACACCATTCACTAGCTGGGACATGGGGGAAGTCAGGAGTGAGGGTTAGGCAGCTCCCCCCTGTCTGTGAAGCCAGCCTCTCACTAGTAATGCAGGGAGGGAGCTGTCTCAGACTTCACCATCCTCCCCCCCCCCCCTCACCCACACACCATTCACTAGCTGGGACATGGGGGAAGTCAGGAGTGAGGGTCAGGCAGCTCCCCCCTGTCTGTGAAGCCAGCCTCTCACTAGTAATGCAGGGAGGGAGCTGTCTCAGACTTCACCATCCCCCCCCCTCACCCACACACCATTCACTAGCTGGGACATGGGGGAAGTCAGGAGTGAGGGTCAGGCAGCTCCCCCCTGTCTGTGAAGCCAGCCTCTCACTAGTAATGCAGGGAGGGAGCTGTCTCAGACTTCACCATCCCCCCCCCCCCCTCACCCACACACCATTCACTAGCTGGGACATGGGGGAAGTCAGGAGTGAGGGTCAGGCAGCTCCCCCCTGTCTGTGAAGCCAGCCTCTCACTAGTAATGCAGGGAGGGAGCTGTCTCAGACTTCACCATCCTCCCCCCCCCCCCCCTCACCCACACACCATTCACTAGCTGGGACATGGGGGAAGTCAGGAGTGAGGGTCAGGCAGCTCCCCCCTGTCTGTGAAGCCAGCCTCTCACTAGTAATGCAGGGAGGGAGCTGTCTCAGACTGGTATCAGGGTTAGGGCACTGTGTACAGGAAGATCACAACACTCCTGGTATTAATAGGGATAGGGCACTGTAAGAGATGACTGTAGTAGATTGAATAAAGATCTGATGTTTCTGCTCTCCTCACACCAAACAAAAACAACACACAAGCAGAGAAGCCCTTCTTACAAAGCTGAGCTAGTGAGTTAAGTAGGAGGAAAAGTAAACATACTTGTGCCAGTGTGGCTACTTAAAAAATACACTTACCAACAATCAATTACATATATTTGAACTGTGTACAGTTCCAGCCAGGACCACCTTTCTAAAATGCACAGTGATTGGCAAATTCAACATGCACTAGCATTTCAGGTGCCTGCTAACAAAAATAATAAACAAACAAGTTCTAGTCACGTGAGTGCTGATCATTACATTACTTTTTTTGTCAAGCTTCCAACTGTTTCCATTTCACATCCCCCCAACCATTACCTCAGTATTAGCCTTGGTAACATCAATAGATAAGAGCACAGCCAGCCAATAGGAATACATACATACATATTCATTCCTAAGTGACCTTTACTGACCTGGGAAGTGTGAACACTTTGTTTCATTTTCTGTTGGTGTTCGTTAGTTTCCAGTTCCATTTCCCATCCCCCCAACCATCACCTCAGTGGTAACCTTGGTAACATCAATAGATAAGAGGGCAGCCAGCCAATAGGAACACATATTCATTCCTAACTGACCTTCAGTGACCTGGAAAGTGTTTATTTGTATCATTTTCAGTTAGTGCGCACTAAATCGAGTTAGTGCGCACTAACGGGGAGTTAGTGCGCACTAACTCGAGTTAGTGCGCACTAACACGATTTAACGATTTTTAACGATAAATCGTTAGAATTTCTATTGTATCGTGTTCTATAACGATTTAAGACGATATAAACATTATCGGACGATAATTTTAATCGTTGAAAAACGATTCACATCCCTACAGCTTAACTGCTGGCGTGTGGAATCCCCTAGGGCCTTTCTTCAACCAGTGGAGCTCCTTTGGTATCCACAAACTCTCTCTATGTAGTGAAGAGGGAGAGTGCTCTACTCTGACGTTCAGACCTGGAGCTAAGTTTTATTAGATCCTTGATAAGTCTGAAAGACACAGAATAAGAAATGCTGTATATCACAGCCTAGAAAACTTGAGAAAAAATATAATTCCCTTATTATGTCTCACATTCAGTACATTAACAATATTTCAGCAGTAAAATCTTAGCACAAACGTTATTTTGTTTTGCATAAAATACATTTCTGTTTGTTATAATATTTATTAGACATGTCCTACTAAGGCCAGAGTACATTTCTGAAAGATGACTAGAGAAATATTGATCTGGGATGGATGCAGCTGAACAGCTAAGTAGCCATCTATCAATTCAATCATATAATATACAGCAACACCTTACTTTTTATCGTATGTATTATTGTTGCGATCCCCCCTGCTGCTGTGCTGCAGGAGGTCTCTTACCTTCCTCTAGAGGCCGCTCTGAAGCCAGGGCCTCGCCTGCGCATCATCCAGGACTTGCTCCAGGGCCTGAGAGGCCTAGCTGCTCCTGAGGCATGCCGGTGGCTTGCAGCCTCAGTGTTTGGACTTCCTGTTGGGCGACGCCCTTCCCTAGGGGCTGGCCCGCAGCTCTCTACCCTAGTTATAGGACCAGCGGTGGGCGGTCCTGGCAAGCTCCTCCCAGGGAGTTGCCTTCTACCTCCAGTATTTAAGGACTTTCTGTTCACTGTGTCTTGGCCTTCGGATCAAGCTCTACAGTTGTCTGTAACCCTGCCGATCCAGGTCCTCCGTGGCTCCGACTCCTGCTTGTTGTCAGCCTGCCTTGACTCCGGTCCGTGACTCCGACTCCTGCTTGTCTTCAGCCTGCCTTGATTCCGGTCCGTGACTCCGACTCCTGCTTGTCTTCAGCCTGCCTTGACTCCGGTCCGTGACTCCGACTCTTGCTTGTCTTCAGCCTGCCTTGACTCCGGTCCGTGACTCCGACTCCTGCTTGTCTTCGGCCTTGGATCTGAGCATTACAGTGGCCTGTAACCTAGCCGATCCAGGTCCTCCATGTTTGATGGCGCCTTGTCCTGTCTCTGCTTGATGTTCCTGATGTCCAGTGTCTCTGCCTTGATGCCTGTCTCTGACCCTGCCTAGATGTTTGTTCCTGTGCCTGCCAGCCGTAAGGGCTTCGGATGTGAGTTTCCCAGCATCGGAGTCCTGTTCGCCTGGGTCTTCCCCGCGCCCTCCTTCTCAGCGTGGTCCGTGACCAGCCTCCCAGGGCTGTGTAGGGCGCGTCTGGGACAGGGTGGTCCGTGACTCAGTCCCACGGGTGGGCTGAGTAGGGCGCCCTGATGGACAGTGCAATGTTCCCGTCCAGCCTTGTCTCCAGTGTCTGCTTCAGCCCGTACCCTGATGTCTTCCTCTGCCAGCCGAGGGGGCTTCGGATGTGAGTATCCCAGCATCGGAGTTCCTACTCGCCTGGATCCTTCTAGTGTCTCGCTTCAGCCCTTGTCCTGATGTCTCCGTCTGCTTCAGCCTGCTTCTGCCCTGTCTGATGTCGTCTGTTTAAGGACTCTGTCTGCCCTCGCCTCTGTCCGGCCTGCTGCCCATTGCCGTTCCCTGCGGCAGGTCCGAAAGGGCCGGGAACAGTCGGAGGACCGTTCATTAGTCAACTTCCCCGTGTTGGCTACCATGGGCATGCCGGTCCGGCTGAGGGCCGGACTTCCTGCTTCTGTTCCTGCCTGCCTGGCTCACCATGCCTGCTCAGCTCACCTCCCACGGTGTGGCCTTGGGCTCCTCCTGGGGTCCTGCCGTGGCCCAAGGGCTCACCACCCGCCCGAGACGACCGCGCCCGCGCGCGCTCGTAACAGAATCCGAAGGCCATGAGCTCGGTGAGCTGTGCTCGTGATGGACTTGTCTAGTTCCAGGATTTTTTTCTTCTGTCTACTTTTGTTTCTCGGCCTGCTGGAGGCGCCAGTTTCTGCTCTTGCTTACGACCTGCTGGAGGCGCCAGCTTCTGCTCTTGCTTACGACCTGCTGGAGGCGCCAGCTTCTGCTCTTGCTTACGACCTGCTGGAGGCGCCAGCTGTTTGGGTTCCCACGACCTGCAGGAGGCGCCTGCGCCCAAACCATCGTTTCCTTGTTCCCAGGATGGAGTTCCACGACCTGCAGGAGGCGCCTGCGCTCCTCCTGATGTTGCTGTAGTTTCTGCCCGCCCTCCCCCCTCTTGTTCTTGCTCTTGCTTCTGCTTGCTTCTGCCGTGGGTGCTCGTTTCTGCTGTGTGCCTGGGCGTGCTTGTTTGTGCTGTGTGCTGCGTGGGTGCTTGTTTGTGCTGTGTGCTGCGTGGGTGCTGTTTGTGCTGTTGGCCCTGTGTTGCTCGTTTGTGCTGTTGGCCCTGTGTTGCTCGTTTGTGCTGTTTTCCCGCTTGTTGCTTCCTGCTTGTGGGTTCCCGTCCTCCTCGTTCCCGCGTTGTTTCCCCTGCTTCCTGTCTCTCGCCCTTCGCTCTTTCTCCCTTTGCTCTCTCGCTTTCCGCTCTTTCCCTCTCTGCTCTTTCGCTCCTGGGCTCCTTCGCTCTCCGCTCCCTTGCTCTCCGCTCCCTTGCTCTCCGCTCCCTTGCTCTCCGCTCCCTTGCTCTCTGCTCCTTCGCTCTCCGTTCCCTTGCTCTCTGCTCCTTCGCTCTCCATTCCCTTGCTCTCTGCTCCTTCGCTCTCTGTTCCCTTGCTCGCTGCTCCTTCGCTCTCCGCTCCCTTGCTCGCTGCTCCTTCGCTCTCCGCTCCCTTGCTCGCTGCTCCCTTGCTCTCCGCTCCCTTGCTCGCTGCTCTCTCGCTCTCTGCTCCCTTGCTCTCCGCTTCCTCGCTCTCCGTTCCCTTGCTCCCTCTTTTGTTTTTGTGTGTCGGTCGTGCGGTCTCCGTTCGCTCGGTCGCTGCTCGCGCGGTCTCCGTTCGCTCGGTCGCTGCTCGCGCGGTCTCCGTTCGCTCGGTCGCTGCTCGCGCGGTCTCCGTTCGTTCGGTCTCTTGTTCCCTCGGTCTCGTGTTCGCGTGGTTCCGTGTTTCTTTGGGTTTGGTTGGTCTCTTGTCGTGTGTTTGGTTGCTTGCTTGTGGTGTGTTGTGGTTGTTGGTTGTTGCTTGCTTGCTTGTGGTGTGTTGTGGTTGTTGATTGTTGGTTGTTGCTTGCTTGCTTGTGGTGTGTTGTGGTTGTTTGCTTTTCTTGCTTGGCTTTTGTTTTTGGTCCCTCTGTGAGGGGGGGGATTCTTTGAGGGGGGGGTACTGTTGCGATCCCCCCTGCTGCTGTGCTGCAGGAGGTCTCTTACCTTCCTCCAGAGGCCGCTCTGAAGCCAGGGCCTCGCCTGCGCATCATCCAGGACTTGCTCCAGGGCCTGAGAGGCCTAGCTGCTCCTGAGGCATGCCGGTGGCTTGCAGCCTCAGTGTTTGGACTTCCTGTTGGGCGACGCCCTTCCCTAGGGGCTGGCCCGCAGCTCTCTACCCTAGTTATAGGACCAGCGGTGGGCGGTCCTGGCAAGCTCCTCCCAGGGAGTTGCCTTCTACCTCCAGTATTTAAGGACTTTCTGTTCACTGTGTCTTGGCCTTCGGATCAAGCTCTACAGTTGTCTGTAACCCTGCCGATCCAGGTCCTCCGTGGCTCCGACTCCTGCTTGTTGTCAGCCTGCCTTGACTCCGGTCCGTGACTCCGACTCCTGCTTGTCTTCAGCCTGCCTTGATTCCGGTCCGTGACTCCGACTCCTGCTTGTCTTCAGCCTGCCTTGACTCCGGTCCGTGACTCCGACTCTTGCTTGTCTTCAGCCTGCCTTGACTCCGGTCCGTGACTCCGACTCCTGCTTGTCTTCGGCCTTGGATCTGAGCATTACAGTGGCCTGTAACCTAGCCGATCCAGGTCCTCCATGTTTGATGGCGCCTTGTCCTGTCTCTGCTTGATGTTCCTGATGTCCAGTGTCTCTGCCTTGATGCCTGTCTCTGACCCTGCCTAGATGTTTGTTCCTGTGCCTGCCAGCCGTAAGGGCTTCGGATGTGAGTTTCCCAGCATCGGAGTCCTGTTCGCCTGGGTCTTCCCCGCGCCCTCCTTCTCAGCGTGGTCCGTGACCAGCCTCCCAGGGCTGTGTAGGGCGCGTCTGGGACAGGGTGGTCCGTGACTCAGTCCCACGGGTGGGCTGAGTAGGGCGCCCTGATGGACAGTGCAATGTTCCCGTCCAGCCTTGTCTCCAGTGTCTGCTTCAGCCCGTACCCTGATGTCTTCCTCTGCCAGCCGAGGGGGCTTCAGATGTGAGTATCCCAGCATCGGAGTTCCTACTCGCCTGTATCCTTCTAGTGTCTCGCTTCAGCCCTTGTCCTGATGTCTCCGTCTGCTTCAGCCTGCTTCTGCCCTGTCTGATGTCGTCTGTTTAAGGACTCTGTCTGCCCTCGCCTCTGTCCGGCCTGCTGCCCATTGCCGTTCCCTGCGGCAGGTCCGAAAGGGCCGGGAACAGTCGGAGGACCGTTCATTAGTCAACTTCCCCGTGTTGGCTACCATGGGCATGCCGGTCCGGCTGAGGGCCGGACTTCCTGCTTCTGTTCCTGCCTGCCTGGCTCACCATGCCTGCTCAGCTCACCTCCCACAGTGTGGCCTTGGGCTCCTCCTGGGGTCCTGCCGTGGCCCAAGGGCTCACCACCCGCCCGAGACGACCGCGCCCGCGCGCGCTCGTAACATTATACTGCTCTTTCTCGTTGTTTCCTATGGATTAGTAGTGCATATGTGTTTGAGATCATATTGAAATGAAGCTGCATCATGACTGAGATATGGCTAAGCATTTTTGGCTTGTTGCCAGTATTTCATACGGATCTTGTGTTATATTTTTCATGTACTTCCTCCATCCTATTCCAGAATTGTTTGATGTTAACATATTGACTTTGCATATCTGAAAAACAATAATGAGGTTCATTCATATCGTAATGAAACTGATAACATTATGTGCTAGATAGATCTGACTTGACACCCCTAACAAAATGAGATTATTAGGCTTTCCTGATATGCATAGGGCTACTCAGCAGTCATTTTATCCTTTCTGAGGTAAGACAGGCTTATGAGATCAATGTGTGTGTTTGCATGTATATGTGGGTTCCACTAATAATGTTCCCATTTTGTGTCCACTTGATTTTGTCAGGTCAAGAGGAGTAGCCATAAGATTTTTTTTTCCCGGATCCACATATTCCATGAAGATGCATGCACACAGTTGTCATCCCTAATAACATTTTGTGTTTTGCATCCATTCTACATTCAATCCCCACCAAATTTTTACCATGCCAGGAGATGCATGAGAATTATGAAAGGTATAATCAGGGGGATCCAGGTATTCCAGGAATAAATGTGTGCAATTATTTCACCTGAAAACATTTCCGTTTGCCATTTTCAGGGAGTCCACAAAGCTCATGAAGGAGTATTGTATGTTTGGGGCATCCATGCATTCCATGAATAAACAGGCATGATTATGGAACCTAATAATTTTCTTATTATTCATATGATCCACACCAAATTTCCAGGATATCTGGAAGGACATGAAAATTCTGACAGAGGTTTTTTGTTTTTTTTATTTTTTATCCATGCATTCCACAAATACATGCTCATAGTTGTTGCTCTCTATTTTGGGGGTTTTGTATGCCATCCACACCAAATTTTAATGGCATGTCAGAAAATCCATGAAGATCATGGCAAGGTGTATTTGGTGGATCACATATTCCATGGATACTTAATTTAGATATTTTATTTATTTAGTTCTATTCTGCTATTTTAAGTGTTGTCATAGTGGCCAAGTGTTTAACATAAAATATTTTGTACACTTAAGCAATACAGACAAGACATAACCTTTGCTTCTTATATCTTCATCTAATAGTTCAAACAGTATACCAATAAAATATCAATCAGCAGCCAATAAAAAATGCTTCATTAAATAGAAAGGCTTCTGATACTTCAGTCGCTAACCTGAGTTTCAATGGCAGACTGTTCCATAGTATTGGATCAGAAACTGAGAAGGCCCTAGAGCAAACAAATTGCGATCTGCATTCCATGAGGGGACATCTACATTCTTTTGATTGTTTCAATATAAACTATGGGAAGGAATATAAGGTACTAAAGCACCATTGAGAGACTCCATAACACACGCAGTCAGAACCGCGCTCCACCATCTTTCACCGCCCTTTCTATGTATTCAATAAAACACAAGTACTCAATTTTGGGATTTAACAGGCCACAGCTTTATTAACATACACAACTAGCCCGAGCCATTTACAACATAAACCAGCAGTTATCCGCCACCTGCCAGCAAGAAAACCAGCTGCAGACCATCTGGCCAAGTCGATTTAAGCAGCATCTCACCACCTAAAACCAGCCCCTGCCACCGGCCAGCAAGGAGCCAAACCCAGCAGTACCAATCTCCTGACAGGTGTTGCCTTAGCCAGTTGATGCCCCAACTGATACCCATCAAGCCACCGGCTAGCACTAAAGAGGCTCAGATGAACTGCCCCCTGCAGCTGTGACATCAACCAACATGCTTATTAACAAAACAACCTAAGGGCGGGAGGGAGAGTAGCTGCTCGTACGATCTGGGTAGAAAAGGGGGGGCCCCCAGAAACCCCTCCCCTTAAATATCTTTCTGGCTCCCGAGACTCCCCGCAGTGCCCGACCAATGGGTCAGTGCCGGGTGGGAAGTTCAAAAGCGACCGTTTGCCTTCCACACTCCCTCTCCCCCTCACCTGGCGCCAAGCCGCCTGAGCATGTCTGCCGCACGTGTTAGGAATGGGCAGCCGAACGCTCTGGTCGAACCGCCCTTTCAGACTGCCAGACTGCATTGCCTTGAAATCCATCATTAAAAATTTAGAAGTGAATTTTCAAAACATTATGTGGAAATATGAACATATATGCACATACGTGAGGCATTCATGCATTTTCCGTATTTTATAAATGGTTCACATATGCACATCTCTGCATCTTCACGAGTAAAAGCACTGGTGAAAAAAGTGGGCATGTTAGAGCTGTATCAGGGCATGGCTTGCACATATGCACATAGGGGCGGATTTTCAAAACTCCGCGAATAGCTTACTTTTGTTTGCGCTCCAGGCGCTAACAAAAGTAAGCTGGATTTTAGTAGATACGCGCGGAGCCGCGCGTATCTACTAAAAAACCTGGGTCGGCGCGCGCAAGACTATCAATTTTGTATAGCCGGCGCGCGCCGAGCCGCGCGGCCTACCCCCGTTCCCTCCGAGGCCGCTCCGAAATTGGAGCGGCCTCGGAGGGAATCCTCTAATGCCCTCCCCTAACCTTCCCCTCCCTTCCTCTACGTAACCCACCCGCCCGGCCCTGTCTAACCCCCCCCCTTACCTTTGTTGGGGGATTTACGCCTCCCAGAGGGAGGCGTAAATCCCCGCGCGCCAGCGGGCCTCCTCCGCGCCGGGCCGCGACCTGGGGGCGGGTAAGGAGGGCGCGGCCACGCCCCCGGACCGCCCAGGGCCGTAGCCACGCCCCCCCGTACCCGCCCCCAAAACGCTGCCGACACGCCCCCAAAACGGCGCGCCGACAGGGACCGCCCCCGACACGCCCCCCTTGGAGTACCCCGGGACTTACGCGAGTCCCGGGGCTCTGTGCGCGCCGGTGGGCCTATGTAAAATAGGCGCACCGGCGAGCAGGGCTCTGAAAATCCGCCCCATAATGAGCCATTTTAAAAGTAACTTACATACAATTATATTATGCAGTGGTTTAAATTCTTATGGTGTTTTTCAACTTGGTGTTTGGCGGGCTGGCTTCTCCAGGTGAGTGGGATAATTTCTTTCGCTTCACCTTATTATATAGAATGGTAAAGGAAACAAGGAATGGTAATGGCAACACAATATGGTATAGTATTTTCAGATACTGCTTGTCCAGCTGTAGGAAAGATTGAAAGAGGTGGTATCTAGCAAGTAAAAAAGACAGCAATAGCAGATGAATATAAAGCTAGACTAGAGGCATTTTCAACTCTTTACCAGCACGACAGAGCCAGGGTTATGACGGAGAGGAAGCAGAAATCAAGCAGTAAAACTGCAGCAAGCATTATATTACCAGGGAGGCTTTATAGCAGCACAAACACTAAACCTCCATGGGGACTTGTTTTGGAAATAGATAAAGCAAGTTGTGAAAAAGTCTCCAAGAAATAAAACAGTACCGAAAGAAGCAGGATAAAGCCAGGAACCAGTCGGTCACATCTAGAGGCAAGTGCAATAAACTTTAATATGTACTTAAATCCCTCTTGTGCACACTAAAAATATTGTTGCTCAGTTTCCCACAATGTACAAGGCACAGAGGATTCATAGCAGTGTGTAAAAGGACAATCTTCAAGGTACTGGCATGATCATCAGGATCAGTTATATCATTGCTATGGTTAGTTTGGCCACTAAGCACTGAAGGCATTCAGAGGCTTTTTGTATAAGAAGAGCAGCCCTACCCTCTAGCTAGTCACAAAAGCAGGGGACCTCCTTCCAGAGCAGTTCCCCCACAGGCAAGTGAGATGTGCATCCCCTAATATTTAAAAAAAAAGTTTTCACAAGGTATCAGTAGAACAGGAGAGAGCCGGAAGAAAGGGAGAGAATGAGAGAGAGACAGAGATAGTAGAGATGACACATCAACACATTCCTGAGCACTTGAAAAGTAAATCTGCCTTTTCACAAGACATTTACATTACCAAGCAATAAGTTATGAGAGGAGAGAGGTTTTTTTCTATGCAAAAGGCTACCTCCATGCATTCAAAGATGAATTTTCAAACATTACATGTGTAAAAGTTAGCATGTACAAGCATAAATAGCATGTACTTACGTATATGCTATTTTATAAAGCTCAAATATACACTCATAAATAGGGTTTGTGCATAGAGTTTGGAGTGAGGGCTAGCCTAATGGTTAGAGCAGGTGGCTATAAACCAGGGAAACCGTTACTCAAATCCCACTCCTGCTCCTTGTGACCTTGGGCAACTCCTGTCACTCTATCGCCTCAGGTACAAACTCAGATTATGAGCTCTCTGGGGACAGGGAAATAAACATGGATGTGTGATTTAATAACAAGGGGGGGGGGGGAGGTGTTGGAGATCTGCAAAATTTGTATGGTGATGCACTGTGGACTGGAAGGGAACTTCCCTATTCCCTGTCCTCTCTAACCCCTGAAAACTGCCTACTTTTTTTTTTCTTTGTTTCACAACTTATGCGAGCTCCTAAGCTGGCGTAAGCTGCTGGCGTGCGATCCCCTGGCACAGTGACAAATGGCATTTTGATGGCATGACATTTTGATGTCATGCTGCAACATCTAAAAAGATATGATTGCAATACATTTTTAAATTCTAAATAAACAATACAACAAAATATATTTATTAAAACATAATCCTTGCATGCTTGTTCTTTCCAATCAGTAGCAGGTATCTGGTATTATTAAATATTTCACTCTCCACAGACCTTATCGAAAGTGTCTTTTAAATGGTATTCATAAGTCAATTGAGCTTAACCACCAATCAAATCAAGAGAATTTGTACTGGGGCAAACAGTCCAATTAAATGAAAGCACTTAAAAATCAGGACCAATCAAAAATGGTAATTTGAATCAATGAAAAACAATGAAGCTACGTGTTGAATGTCAAATAATGCTGGAACAAATGAGCCAATCAGAAAAAAACCATTTTGCAACAAAAGGCCATGCAGTAGAGGCTTTTGCTATTCACTACCCTACAGTTTGTGGATGATGTTCATAACACCAGTTGCTGCTAGACTACCATTGAATCCAATGAATGTATACTGGTGCAAACAGTCCAATCAAATGAAAGCATATTATAATTCAGAGCCAGTGAAAAAAGTTTTCTGAATCTATAAAAAATACTGAAGCTATGTATTGAATGCTGAATTGTGCCAGTTTGCAACTATTGATCAATCAAAAGAGGTTTCTATCCTCCACTACTGTGCTGAGTATTTAATCTTTCCAATTATATTTTCATAGATCCCAACTATTCAAATTCTTTTCTCTTAGTGAAAACAGACTGACTGCTCCTAGCAGTAGGTTTATGTTAAACTGCTGTTCTAAAATTTATTTCGTGTGTCTGTGTGATAAGAATATTAAAAAATGCTATCTCAAAAATATCTTACTGTAGTGTAATTTGGTACAATTAATACAACTATTTAACCATTTATAGAAAGATGAAAGTTTCTGTTTAGTACCTGACCATAAAACAAAAATGTTGTTGATAAATCTCCATAACTTAATCACTTCAACAAGCAGCATCTGCTCCTTTCAGTATACTGCTTTAGAGGAACCTAGCTCCCTGTAGAGCATTTGGAAGCACCAGGGAAGGTAACGCCAGTTAGTTTTCTTGGTACCACTGCTGAAGCATGGGACAAACATCTGTGTGTGAGTACCATGAGGTTACATCAAATCCACTAAAAGTGAATTTTTAGAACTGGGCTGCAAAGCCTGATGTGATATTATAAAATTGTATTGGACAATGTTAACATCTGCTGATGTGCTGGCAGTTCTGGAACTTTACTGAGTACAATATTCCACCTCTGAACTGGAACCTGCACTCCTGAGTTAGTCATGAGTAAGTAAATAAATGAGATGGGTGGACTCAAAGTCAGACAATCCTGTGGTTTTATTTGGAGTCACATGAGAAATGGAGGGATTGGGACAGAGAGTATATCCTGCTGATTTGGACATAGAGTGCCAGCAAGTTACACCCATGTTAAAACTTTCTCATTATTACTTGGCATTTTCATATCCACATTAATTTTTTGCACTGCATGCTAAACTTTTTTTTTAAAGCACATTTCTCATTGCATAATCCTCCTAGGGTACCGATGAAGTCAGTGGAGATTGAAAAAAAAAACATTTAACAATTTTGGACTAGTTAGAAGGTGGGGCAGTTTAATTACAATGTAGAAAATATCAGCATCATTCAGTAAAAGGGTATGCTGTTGGGCAATGAGAGAAAAAAGAAATACTTTGTCTCCCGAGCTTTAACAGAGACAGCAGTTATTTTTCTCTGAGGAAAAGGATTAGGGGTAGATTTTTAAAAAATATGCGCGCGCATCCATGTGCGTGCACTACCCGGCTCGCACATATGGACACGTGATTCTATAACATGCGCGTGCCGTTGCATGCGTGATATAAAATCACGGGCAGCGCATGCAAGGGGGGGCAGAGTTAAGCAAAAATCGTCAGACTTCCCCAGTTCCCTCCCAGTCCACTCCAATTAAGGAGCGGACTGGGAGGGAAGTTCCCTACCCCCTATCCCCTACCCTAACCTCACTTCCCCTTCCCCTCTCCTACCCACCCCCTATCACTATCCTAAGTACCCCCCAATTTTTTTAAATTACCTTTTGATCCCCCCCCCGCCCGCCCCCCAGGCCTGGCTCTTGTGCGCGTAACACTAACAGGCCTAATTTAGAGTTTTAGGGGCCTGAGTATGCTGAAAATAGGTGTCTAAATTCAGGCATCCATCATACCAATAGAACCAACGTACTGAGAGCTTATGTGAAAACAAGCTTTGTACATCTGATCCAGCATGGGAAAACAAACTTATAACATCTGATTTTGACTTAGTTCTGTGTTATAAGTGTATCAGTCTCTGTAAGTAACCACAAGAAGAATGATCTCCCTGCTTGAACCTTTCCATATAGGCTAATGATTAAATCAATTGTTATTACATATTTCTTTCTCCAGGTCTGTAGCATAGTAACGTAGTAATGATAGCAGAAAAAGTACCAGATTGCCCATCCAGTCTGCCCAGCAAGCATCTTATGGTAGTATTTATGCTTTGCTGACTATTAAGTTTTATAGTATTTGTTTATGTATTGTACTTTCTTACTTTAATTTATTGCTCACCGTTATGATGGTGTTACTGAAATGACGGTATAAAAATAAATAAACCTTAAACCTTAGTATCTGCTGCTCAATGCAGGATCCCCCCATGTTTCTCTCAAGGGTAGTAACTGCCACTGTGTGCAATTCCCCCCCAAACCTTTTGATAAGGGTAATAATATTTACAATTATTCAAAACCAAGCAATTGTCAAACCCATAAATTACTGGTATGCCTGATGTGTGTGTGGGGTGACTGGTGAGAGGGGGAGTGAGTCGGGTGACTGCACGGGATGACTGGTGGGCAAGAGAAGCAGCCAGGTGTTTAGGAGAGTGGTTGGGATGACTCTATAGGGTGATAGATCACTGCCTACACATACCAGACTGCCTCTCGCTCACTAGTCACTAGCCCAACAAAGTCTGTCTCCTATCTGTCACCCCACACAGTTACTCCCAGTCCCAAAGTATGCTGTAAAGGTGCCTTGAGGGGGTTCTCTGTGGAAGCAGACCAGCTGATGGCAGTAAAGAAGGAGAAGGATAATAGCTGCATAATAAGATTGAATTGATCAGACTTGTGAAAATGCCTAAGGCTATAAATATGCTAAAGTATGCTAAAGGTTAGCCAGAATGCTAAAGTATGTCAAAAGTCAGCATTAATTTTCCTTCTTCCTTCTGGGCTCAATCTAGAAGAAATCTTATGACCTACAAGAATGTAGTTTTATTAGCACATATGAGATACTAGCATTAACCAGTTAAAAAAAAGTTAAGCTTACAAAGAAACCAACTCATTGATGTGTATGTTTGCATTATCCTACTAATTTGACCATTTACGTATCAATTCCCAATACAGTGAAATAAAAGAGTGACAAGAAGTATACCAAGAGTAGATAAAACAGATCTTTTGACTCATTTTCCAAATTTTAATAATCTGCTTTGATTACTAGAAATGTATTATATTAAGTTTGATTTCCACAATACTGAATATGCAAATATAATTCTGATAAAAACAATTTAATAGTCTAGTACAAAATGTTAGGAACATTTTATTATATTTTACTTTTTGTTGTTGTAGTATATTGTTAGCTGCTTTGAGCATTTTATGGAAAAGTAGAATATACATAAATGTGGATTGAAATGGTGAGAGGTTCAAGAGAACTGTAGGAGAATTTATCAGAGTTCTACCTTGTGTTTTTTGTTCATTTACAAAAACTGCTTTAGTGCATCATTATGATTATAACCAATGTAGACTAGGAAATTTAGAACTTTGACTACCATGGCAATAAAAACTTAATACCCACTCTTTTAATGAGATCATAAACAGCATCATAAATAACAGCATACGTGTCATCACAAATGAAACACTGAAAGATAGAACATTTATAGACTGGAATGGTAGGTAAGACCCATAAGGGCTATCCAATCTGCTCAGTTTCTTTTGGATAAAGGCTTTATCTAGGGATAGATCTAAATAATGCTGTATAAGATTTATATGGATAAGGAGCCTGCTGGACATTTTCGGATTCTTGGAGTGGTGTGCACAATGCTTGCTAGCATATGGGTTTGTTTTGGACTTTTCAGTAGATGATAACTCTATCACCTTTGTCATGTGTGGATTATATCATTTTTTTTGGTATTTTATCATGGTTTGGTTGTTTCTTTTTTACTCTGGGATTCTAATGAGAATCAATTCCTTAATAGGTTTCCATTTATGGTCACCCAAATACTTTTTGAACATAAGAACATAAGAAATTGCCATGCTGGGTCAGACCAAGGATCCATCAAGCCCAGCATCCTGTTTCCAACAGTGGCCAATCCAGGCTACAAGTACCTGGCAATTACCCAAACACTAAGAAGATCCCATGCTACTCATGCAATTAATAGCAGTGGTTATTCCCTAAGTAAACTTGATTAATAGCCGTTAATGGACCTCCTCCAAGAACTTATCCAAACCTTTTTTGAACCCAGCTACACTAACTGCACTAACCACATCCTCTGGCAAATAAATTCCAGAGCTGTATTGTGTGTTGAGTGAAAAATAATTTTCTCTGATTGGTCTTAAAAGTGCTACTTGCTAACTTCATGAAATGCCCCTTAGTCCTTCTATTATTCAAAAGTGTAAATAACTGATTCACATATACTCGTTCAAGACCTCTCATGATCTTAAAGACGTCTATCATATCCCCCCTCAGCAGTCTCTTCTCCAAGCTGAACAGCCCTAACCTCTTCAGCCTTTCCTCATAGGGGAGCTGTTCCATCCCCTTTATCATTTTGGTTGCCCTTCTCTGTACCTTCTCCATTGCAACTGTATCTTTTTTGAGATGCAGCGACCAGAATTGTACACAGTATTCAAGGTGCGGTCGCACCATGGAGCGATATAGAGGCATTTTTCTGTTTTATTAATCATTCCCTTCCTTATAATTCCTAACATTCTGTTTGCTTTTTTGACTCCTGCAGCACAGTGAGCCGACAATTTTAAAGTATTATCCACTATGATGCCTAGATCTTTTTCCTGGGTGGTAGCTTCTAATATGGAACCTAACATCATGTAACTACAGCAAGGGTTATTTTTCCCTATATGCAACACCTTGCAGTTGTCCACATTAAATTTCATATGCCATTTGGATGCCCAATCTTCCAGTCTTGCAAGGTCCTCCTGTAATGTATCATAATCTGCTTGTGATTTAACTACTCTGAATAATTTTGTATCATCCGCAAATTTGATAACCTCACTCGTCGTATTCCTTTCCAGATTATATATATTGAAAAGCACCGGCCCAAGTACAGATCCCTGAGGCACTCCACTGTTTACCCTTTTCCACTGAGAAAATTGACCATTTAATCCTACTCTCTGTTTCCTGTTTTTTAACCAGTTTGTAATCCACGAAAGGACATTGCCTTCTATCCCATGACTTTTTAGTTTTCTTAGAAGCCTCTCATGAGGGACTTTGTCAAATGCCTTCTGAAAATCCAAATACACTACATCTACCGGTTCACCTTTATCCACATGTTTATTAACCCCTTCAAAAAAATGAAGCAGATTTGTTAGGCAAGACTTCTCTTGGGTAAATCCATGTTGACTGTATTCCATTAAATCATGTCTTTCTATATGCTCTACGATTTTGATCTTGAGAATAGTTTTCACTATTTTTCCCGGCACTGAAGCCAGGCTCACTGGTCTATAGTTACCTGGATTGCCCCTGGAGCCTTTTTTAAATATTGGGGTTACATTGGCCACCCTCCAGTCTTCAGGTACAATGGATGATTTAATGATAGGTTACAAATTTAACTAATAGATCAGAAATTTCATTTTTGAGTTTCTTCTGTACCGTAGGATGCATACCATCTGGTCCAGGTGATTTGCTACTCTTTAGTTTGTCAATCTGGCTTACCACATCTTCCAGGTTCACAGTGATTTCATTCAGTTCGTCTGACTCATCACCCCTGAAAACCATCTCCGGAACTGGTATCTCCCCAACATCCTCATTAGTAAACACGGAAGCCAAGAATTCATTTAGTATTTCTGCAATGACCCTATTGTTATGATCACTGTTGCCAAGTGGCCCCACCACTGTTACCTCTCTTACCAAATCCTGTGTTCCACTAAGAATTAAATCTAAAATAGCTCCCTCTCTTGTTGGTTCCTGAACCAATTGCTCCATGAATCAGTCAATTATTACATCCAGGAACTTTATGTCTCTAGCAAGTCCTGATGTTATATTTACCCAGTCAATATTGGGGTAATTGAAATATGTTAAGTTTCACCAAGGATGTATGTATTTATATATTGCAGATTCTATTGTTACTATGGTCCCTCCCGATGCAGCCACCAGCGAAACACGGGACCATGTCGGGGGACTGATACACTCTTATTTAGACATATGCGGAGTTGCCATGTCTTACTGATTGGGAGAATAAACTTTGGACTTATACACTTGAATTTTTGGTGGAACTTTAAGTTTTATCCTTGCACATTCCATTTTGGGTTGCTTGCTTAGGTGCAAGGTTTGCTTCTGTTGTCTCATTTGGCTTATTCCTGATTTTGGAAGCTTTAAATGGCTACCGATGAAGCTACATTTAGCTATTCTGAAGAAGCGGTGAATGCCGTACTTACAGATGTCCCGTTCTTTGCTGAACCATCTACAGATTCCGTTCCCCCACCTTCATGGTCTGATGTGATAAATGTACAGAAATGGTTAACCAGGGCTGAGTTGCATTCCTCAACGCTCATCGAATATTGTCGGGTACGCTGGATTCCCAGAGGTCTCCGGATACAAAAAGAACCAAGGTTACATACAGAGAATTCAGCGTTTATAACACTCTGGAATCAAAGCTTAAACAAATTCTCCCTTGACCTCATGGTCCTTATCATTGAGTCTAACAAGGAGTTACAAGTTACTTTACAAGAAGAACTTTCAGTTAAATTGGATCTTATAAAACATACTTCGCCTGTGGACGTATTCCATCAACATCTTGAAGAATTTCAGGACAATTTGACCCGGTTTCGCAATGATCTGAAAGCTGTCAAATACAGCAAGTTTCAGCGTGACGAGACTGATTACAGCACTGGTTACATATACAAATGGATGGCAAAAAAACCCCAGAAGAAGGAGTCGTTTGCCCAAGGATCTTCTACCTCTTCATCAGAGGACTCTTCAGGCGAGGACCTCCCCCGTGGCCGTGGACAAGGACGTCGGGCCCGCGGAGGTTCCACCGCCATTCAAGGACCACCACTACCAGCAGTACCGGCTTTATCAGCTCCTGCATCTTCGCGTTATTCTTCTATAGCAGCCTCTTTTTTAGATTCCGGCCATCTACCCAGGGAAACACGCAGTACACGATCCCGCCCAGCCACCACGGTGACCCAACCGGGGCAGAAGCTCCCTCGAACAACACGATTACCTCCGGATCCATGGCAGTAGCTGAAGACACCATTTTTAATCTGTCTTCACGGACTTTAACTGATATTAAAAGGGGAGTGCTTCATAAGGGTTTATCATTTGTGCCCACTTTAAAATGTGATATGTTTGACCTGCAGGTGCATCTACACCGTTTTTTTCGGTTATTAAAACTTAAACTGTTCTTTATTGACTCCCCTCCTACAGTAGATATCTCTGTAGCCTCGAAGAAGTCCCGGTGGACCCCTCCCGGCCCTACTAATCCTCTCTTGGGAGCCTTTGAACGATTGGTGAGCGAGGATGCCCGTACTATTGTATCTCGCAAACAGTATATACAATATAATCTTACGAAACAGGAGGTATCCGCAGTTAGAACATTATCACATGATGATACCATAGTGATAAAACCTGCTGATAAGGGAGGGGGCATCGTGGTACTTGAATAAAGTGATTATGAGGCAGAGGTTCTGCGACAATTAGGTGATACGTCTTGTTACACTCCACTATCTGGAGATCCTACTGAATCTCTATTGAAGACCATTAAATCATTAGTGCAGTCGGCCCTTGATAGTCATATGATCACGAATCGGGAGGCTAAATTTTTGGTGAACACTGTTCCAGTCACACCTTTATTTTATACCCTTCCTAAAATCCACAAGACGTTGATACACCCACCGGGCCGTCCTATTGTCTCTGGCATTAACTCTCTGTTGGAGCCTTTGTCAAAGTTTGTTGACATATTTTTGAAACCTTTTGTAGCTCAGATCCACTCTTATGTCAGGGACTCCTCCCACCTCATTTCTATACAGAAGTTACCGGTTCCCCCTGGGGATTTCTTTTTTGCCACACTTGATGTGATCTCCCTCTATTCAAACATTCCTCAAATGGAGGCGTTACAAGTTATAGAAGATACTTTGGAATTGCGGCCCACCCCACACCGAGTGTCTACTTCATTCCTGACTAAGTTATCGGAACTAGCTTTGACAAAAATTTTTTTTCTATTTGACCAAACCTATTATCAACAAATTAAAGGCACAGCTATGGGGGCCACTATGGCCCCCAGTTTGGCCTGTCTTTATATGGACCGATTTGAATCTTCCCTCGTCTATCCTTCAGAGTGGTTTTTACGGGTATCACTATGGCTTCGGTATATAGATGATATTCTTATCATTTGGACAGGGTCTGATATACAATTCTTTTTATTTTTTGATTGGCTTAATTCTTTGAATCCCCATATTCAGTTTAATTTTTGTATTCACTCATTCCAAATTGCCTTTCTTGACATTTTAATCTCTGTTGAAAATAATCAATTTGTGACAACACTTTTTCGAAAAGCAACTGACCGGAATACGTTACTGTCCTACTCCAGCTGTCACCCTAAACCCCTGAGGGACAATATTCCTACTGGACAGTTTCTCAGGTTGCGGCGTCTGTGTTCGTCTCGCATGGATTTTGTACGGCAATCTCAGACAATGACTCAGATATTTTTAGATAGAGGATATCCTCCGCAGGTAGTGAAAAAAGCCTTTAAACGGGCATTGTATACCAATCGAGACTGGCTATTTCTTCCCTCCTCGGAGGATGATGATACATCTTATAACTGCATTTTACCTTTTTCAACTGTGTAAATCCATAGCCTCGATGATATGCAGACACTGGCACAACCTAGCTCTATCTTCTTTGTTCCAGGGTGCTTTACGTTTTTCATTTCGGAGAGGCAGTAACCTCCGAGATCAGCTGGTGCACACGATGTTCCACAGGAATGAGGTAGACACCAGGGGGACTGGATGCCACAGTCCATGTGGCCACTGCACTATGTGCAGTCACACCTCGGTAACTTCCTCTTTCACCCATCCTAATTCTGGTCAGATTTTTCAACTACGAGGGGTATCTGATTGTACAACCAAAGGGGTAGTATATGTGGTATAGTGCCCTTGTCCTCGTTTATATGTGGGTAAAACTTTGAGTGGTGAAAACCCGCATTATCGAACACTGTTCCAATATTAGACTCCTGAGAATTGATGAACCATTAGTTTCCCATTGGACTCACTCGGGCCATTCTATTTCTGATCTCACCTTTTCAGTTTTGGAGATCGTGCCCCCCTCTATGAGGGGAGGAGATTACGCTGAATTGTTGGGTAAAAGAGAGCAAAGGTGGATTTTTACACTCAATACCATTCATCCTAGTGGTCTTAATAAAGACATTGAATGGCACCTATTTGGCTAAATGGTGGGGGGCGGGGCTGGATCTGAAGCTCTCGCGATGGCATCTGTTCTGGCGCCAAGTCTGCCTCTTTAAATAGGTTGACAGGGTGAGGGCGCTCGTGCTCCATGATCCATTTAAAAGGTATGCATATATAGTATGATTATGATATAATTGTAGCCCTATATGTTAAGTTTCACCAAGGTTGTATGTATTTATATATTGCAGATTCTATTGTTACTATGGTCCCTCCCGATGCAGCCACCAGCAAAACACGGGACCGTGTCGGGGGACTGATACACTGTTATTTAGACATATGCGGAGTTGCCATGTCTTACTGATTGGGAGAATAAACTTTGGACTTATACACTTGAATTTTTGGTGGAACTTTAAGTTTTATCCTTGCACGTTCCGTTTTGGGTAATTGAAATCTCCCTTTATTATTGCACTGCCAAATTGGTTAGCTTCCCTGATTTCTCTTAGCATTTCATCATCTGTCTGACCATTTTGTCCATGTGGACGGTAGTAAACTCCTATCGCTATACTCTTACCCAACACACATGGGATTTCTACCCATATAGATTCTACTGAGCATTTAGTCTCTTGTATGATCTTTATCCTGATGGACTCTATACCCTCCCAGACATAAAGTGCCACCCCCCCACCAAGTTGATCCTCCCTATTATTGTGATATAATTTTACCCTGATATAGCACTGTCCCATTGGTTATCCTCCTTCCACCAAGTCTCTGTGATGCCAATTATGTCAATCTCATCATTTGCTGCTATACACTCTAACTCTCCCATCTTACTTCTTCTGGCATTGGCATATAGACATTTCAAAGTGTGTTTTTTGTTTGTATTAACAATCTGCTTTTCAGTTGTTAGGGATAATTTGGAAATCATTAGCTTCGGTGAATTTTTACATATAGGCACATGGACTACATTTGCTTTTATTGGAACCTCTCTGTTGGGATGCCCTAACTCTCCTGTTTCATTAGTATCCTTCAAGGATACATTTCTTTGAACCATGCACTGCTAAGTGACTGTCGGCTTTCCCCCTTTTTCTAGTTTAAAAGCTGTTCTATCTCCTTTTTGAAAGTTAGTGCCAGCACTTTGGTTCCACTCTGCTTAAAGTGGAGCCCATCCTTTCCGAAAAGTCTCCCCTTCCCCAAAATTTTCCCCAGTTCCTTACAAAGCTGAATCCCTCTTCCCTGCACCATCGTCTCATCCACACATTGAAACTCTGGAGCTCTGCCTGCCTCTGGGGACCTACACGTGGAACAGGAAGCATTTCAGAGAATGCCACCCTGGAGGTTTTGGATTTCAGCTTCCTACCTAAAATCCTAAATTTGGCTTCCAGAACCTCTCTCCCACATTTTCCTATGTCATTGGTGCCCACATGTACCACAACATCTGGCTCTGAGCATTTTATGGAAAAGTAGAATATAAATAAATGTGGATTTAAATGGTGAGAGGTACAAGAGAACTGTAGGATAATTGATCAGAGTTCTACCTTGTGTTTTTTGTTCATTTACAAAAACTGCTTTAGTGCATCATTATGTTTATAACAAATGTAGACTAGGAAATTTAGAGCTTTGACTGCCATGGCAATAAAAACTTAGTACCCACCTTTTAAATGAGATCATAAACAGCATCATAAATAACAGCATACGTGTCATCACAAATGAAACACTGAAAGATAGAAATTTTATAGAATGGAATGTAGATAAGACCCATAAGGCCTATCCAATCTGCCCAGTTTCTTTTGGATAAAGGCTATATCTAGGGATAGAGCTAAATAATGCTGAATAAGATTAATATGGATAAGGAGTCTGCTGGACATTTTCGGATTCTTGGAGTGGTGTATACAATGCTTGCTAGCATATGGGTTTGTTTTGGACTTTTCAGTGGATGATAACTCTATCACTTATGTTTTGTGTGGATTATATCATTTGTTTTGGTATTTTATGATCGTTTGGTTGTTTCTTCTTTACTCTGGGATTCTAATGAGAATCAGTTCCTTTTAAGGATTCCATTTATGGTCACACAAATACTTTTTGATCTGCATGATGAGATCTAATATAAAATATATTTCTTTAAATGTAAAGGCTTTTAACAATTCTATTATATGGAAAAAGTTGGTTTTGTACATTAGGAGAATGGATGCAGATATCTTTTTTTTTTTTTCCAAGAAACACATTAGCATTATAAAGAATTAATGAAATTGTCCACCATGGGATATAAAATTAAAGCCTTTTCTCCTGCACTTGTTAAAAAAAAAAATGGAGTGGCAATACTTAAAAAAAAAGTCTAAAATTTTAAAAGGTAGATTTTAAAAGACTTGCGAGTGCCAAAATGGCTACACACATGCATAAGTGGGCCATACGGGAGCTATGGAAATGTAAAATAGCTGGGAAGGGTGTACGCATGCCCAGAAAAAGTTAGGAGGTTCCAGAATGTTATGTGTAGCACTTTGGATCATTGCAAGGGGACACTTTGATTTGGGTTGAGTTTTTGGGAGGAGTGTTTGAGTTAGGGGGTGTTGTTGCAGACACATTCAGAGGTATTCAATGTAAAATTGACATCAGTAAATAAGTTTAGCCATTATAAGTGATGAAAAGGAGTTGATTTGTACACTGTAGTCTCTGTTAGCTGCATTATACAAATCAACTCCAACCCACCTCCCAAAAACTCATCCCAAATCAAAGTGCCTCCTTGCAATGGTCCATATATTAGAGATGTGAATCGGAACCGGAATCGGAACCGGAGCCGATAAACAAAATACCCACCCCTTACCTTTAAAACTAATCCTTTAGCTTCTCCCACCCTCCTGACACCCCCCAAAACTTTTTACAGGTACCTGGTGGTCCAATGGGGGTCCCGGGAGCGATCTCCTGCTCTTGGGTTGTCGGCTGCTACTAATAAAAATGGCGCCGATGGCCTTTGCCAGTACCATGTGACAGCGTATCCGTGCCATTGGCCGGCCCCTGTCACATGGTAGGAGCACTGGATGGCCCGCACCATTTTTAAAGATGGCACCGGCCATCCAATTCTCCCTCCATGTGACAAGGGCCAGCCAATGGCACGGATACCCTGTCACATGGTAAGGGCAAAGGGCCATTGGCGCCATTTTGATTAGTGGCAGCCGACGGCCCGGGAGCGGAAGATCGCTCCCGGGACCGCCACTGGACCACCAGGTACCTGTAAAACATTTTTGGGGGGTCGGGAGGTTAGGGGAAGCTAAGGGATTAGTTTTAAAGGGTCGGGCTAGGTTTAGGGGTTATTTTTGTGTGCCGTTTTTCCCTCCCTCCCCCAAAACGATAAGAGAACCCCCACGAACAATTTCATGGGGTTTTCCTATCGTTTTGGGGGAGCCCCCGGTTTCTGACGATTTTGAAAATATCGTAGATATTTTCAATTGTCCGAAGCCCGATTCACATCCCTACCATATATAGATTATCAGACTGAGCCTTATAAAGAGTCTCTCTATCTTTCTCCCCCCACTCCTGAGTGTGTATTAAGCTGCTGACATGTGCACGTGAAGAGTATTTTATAATCTACGTGCATATTTTATATAATAGCATGTGGCAAGATATGCACATTTATGGGCGTGCGCTTGGCCCTTTTAAAATTTACCCATAAATGAATTTCACACAAATCTGATGCAGAAGGAAGATATATGAAGTTTTTGGTGGATATTCATAGAGTTATTTATTTTTTTTTTAATATCTATGCTTTGATTAGTGAGTCCCCTAAGTTCTTATAGATAATAGCACAGTTGTTAATAGAAGTGGGAGATATTCCAATTATTTTTGGAGGAGACTTACATTTTCCTTTGGATCTTATCTTAGATAGGAATTTAAGATCAGGCAAATGAAGTCTTGGACTATTCTGTACTCAGTTATTAAGACAATGGGGCTTGCTGATCCTTGGCATTTGCATCATCCATTGGATTGTGAGTATACTTTTTTCTCTTCCCTGCATCAGATTTACTCTAGAATCTATTTTCTCTTGATATCTAAATGCTTGATACCCTCAGTAATAGCTGTCAGCATAGAAACTGTACTGGTCTCTCATCATGCTGTTGTTACCTTGGATATTACCAGTTTGAAGCCTCCATGTCAGAAATCATCCTGGAGATTTAATTCTGGGATTCATAGAGATTAAGATTTTTATAATTTGGTTTCTAGCACCAGTGAAGAGTATTTTGTTCATAATTCTCTTTCTAAATCCCTAGTACACATTTGGTAGGATGTGTTTAAGGCCACTCATCAGGTGTCATTATTAATTATACGGCTGTGACAAATAAAGAAAGATTATAGAGATTTAGATAAAATGGAACAGGACTTCAAAATTCTGCAAGGGCAATATATTAAAAATAAGGATTATGTAGTATTCTTATAGTTAAAGAAATTTTAAATGAAAATATAATTCATTGTTGAGCTAGAGGGCTGGCTCTATATTTTTTTTTTCAAAAAGCAAGTTTTTATGCTAAAGATAATAAATGTGAAGAACCTTGGCCCAGTATTTAATGAATAAGAAAAATAGACAAAAAATACAGGGTATTAAATCAAAGGATGGAATTACATTTTATAAGGACCAAGATATCCTCTCTTAATTTAGCAATTATTATACAGATTTATATTCATCTGAGGTTTCACCATTTCAAGAGATTCTTAATAAATTTCTAGGCCAGCTGGATCATCTTCTTCTTAGGCTGACTTTACTGAAAAGGAAATTCTTACTTCTGTTAATGCTATGCCTTCTCGGAAATCTCCAGGGCAAGATGGCTCTTAGTAGAGTTTTGGGGGCCTTTTCTAAGATGCTAGTTTCCAAACATTTAGTGCTATAGAATGTTTCTTACATGCTGGGTGTGCCAACAGTTTTATGTTCACTGAAACAAGAATTACACGGGAAAGACCTGATGCATATGCAAAATTATTGCCCTGTTTCTCTTATCAATGTAGAATATAAGATATGTGCTAAAGTTTTTGCCCAAAAGTTGTTGGTGGTAATTGATTCATTTATATACTGGAATCAGAATGGCTTTTGTGAATCCTGATGCTTGTGGAATCAGATTTCTCAGCGCAGACTTGCTTTTTTTTTTTTTTGGCATTTGGCATGGGCCTAGTTTTTCTATCTGATGATAGGAGGAGGGAGCCAGAAGTCATTGTGTAGGCATTCATTGGATTGAGGGGAAATGTGTGTATGTGTGTGTGTGTGTGTGTGTGTGTGGAGGGGTGGTGGCATTGGATAGATGGGAATGACAGTCTTGATCATAAGGATATATGGCAAGGTTTTTGTGGCTAGGGAGATGGGGCTATGGTGCAGTTGTATTTTGTCACCTGGTCATGGGGCCAGGGTCAGGAGGTTTTCCTGGTGGGTGTGCTGTGGCTTGGTTGGTGGGGCAGGGGGCATGAGGGTTTCTCAGGAGTGTGCATGCACAACGTCTTGATCAGACCCGGTGGTGTGTGGCATCTTCCCCTTTTGCAGCCCTCGGTGCATGGTTGTCCAGTCAGGCCTTGTGGGTGAGTGTGCTGGGGATTTGCTGCATCCAGCTGGCTTGATGTTATAAGCAGGGATGAGATGAAGTAGGTCTTTGGAGGAGTTCATAGGTGTTGGGACATTGCATGGCTTCAGTTTTCAAGTTGGGGTGCTTTGCATATGGGGCAGCCCATGGGGGTTCTGCATTGGGGAGGTGATTAGTTGATTGGTGTGGGGGTCTTTGGTAGTTGCAATGCTGTTTGGGTTTTGGGGGAGTTGAAGTTGACTTGCTGGGTGGATGGGTTTGCTGGGGAGTCAGTTGGGTTTTGGTGGATAGCTGGTTTTTTGGTGCCTTTCTAATGGTTTCTCTTTTCCTTTTTCAATGTGTATGACAGTTCAGGCATGGCTGGGGTTTGTTGCCGTGTGATGGGCTGGTGTGTGCCTGCGTATCCTTTAGGCTGGGGTTGCTGCCCCTGTTCTCCTACACTATTTCTCCCAGGTCAGCACTTGCTGGACAGGGGTTGGGAGTATACTTTACTGGGGGGGGGGGGGGGGGGGGGCATGAATTGGTATGTTATGCCAGCGTGACTTTTTTTCCTTACAAGTTTCATGAGAACTGATAAGAAAACCACAATGCTGAAGCTCAAAATAGGCTGCAATTCTTCCCCCAGTGATTTTAATGGAAACAAATGAACTAATGAAATGAATAAATGAATATATATATATATTTATAGACTTTTTTCATTTTGAAACTAGTGAAACAAATTTGGGTCCCAATGAAATAAATGAACAAACTGAAACAAATGGTTCTGTTCTGCACCTCCATACTGTCTATAAACCTATGCATGCAACTTTTATGCTTAGTAAGGGAGGGGCAGAGTCAAACTGTTTTTGCACAGGTAAACATGTATTTACCCATGCAAAATATTTTCAATATTTCCACCACGTTGATCTAAGAAGAGCTGAGATATCTAAACTTTCTGGGTCATTGTTTTCTGGAAAGTGGAACAGCCTCAACACTAATGAAATTCCTCTAGGCTACATAGATTTGTGTTTCTTCAAATAGTCAAAAAACAAACAAACATTTCTGCTTTTAAAATCTATGACATGAGAGTTCATATTGTTCACGTTGTGGTGTATAAAAATAAACAGATTAGTGCCCCATGTAAATTATGTTATATACAAGCTGAGCATTACCATAATTAGTTTAAAAAGTTGTGACCAGAATGCTTCCAGATCCAGGAGCACAGCAAGCAATTGATTAAAGTGAGCTTAATGCCATCTGTGGTTAAATTATGTTGGGATAGTTTGCAGTATCTAGAAGAGTGGCAGCAAATATGTAAGTGTAAGCAACAGGCTATATAGTAAAAGTGAAACTGACCAGGTTAAAGATTCAACAAACCTGTCTGCATACAATGCGCATAAAACAATGGATCATAGACTGTATCGGCTACTCTAAAATCAAAAGATGTTGCCAAACACAATATTTTTTTTGCCACCAGAACTTGAATTTTTGAGGAGGTTTTATGTCAAACTTGAATTAATTCTAACATTTATTCAGAGAAATCCTCTAGAGGCATTCTGGCATAAAGAGGAGCAGTATTAAAAATAGATTGGTTGGAAGCAACTTATTTTCCTATGCTTTTGAGAGGAAAAGCCAAATAGGTAGAATTATGGAAATATATGACAGAAGATAAGCACAACAAGCCACATCTAGTTTGTCCAATTGAATTCCTCTTGAATTATCACAGAGCACAATTAATCTCTGGCTTTTTTTTTTTTTTTTTTACTTCTTTGCAATTAAATATCTTCTGTGATTATCCTATACTTTCTAGAATTATATTACTAATTTATTTTTACCACTTCCACTATGAGAAGGCATCCACCATTTTTCCATGAATACAAATTTTGAGGAGCAGTCCAAGGAGTCTGTGATAGCAACAGAGACTGTAGCTTGTGCTCCTGAGACTACCTGATACCTCTTTAGATTATTTTCCTCTTTGAACATAATTATTCTTTTTGATGTTGAAAGGAAAATAAATGGCTGAGTATGGGGGATTGACCTGTATCAAGAGGAGGCAAGGACTGGTGCCGGCTGAGGAGGCTTTCCCTGCAGCAAGTAGAGTCTACCGAGAACAGACTCCGGAATCCCGGTGAGGAGGAGGGGCGTGATGTCACTTTCGCCCCCACCAAGCTCCTGCCTGTAAAAACCGGCGTACAGCGGTGAGAGACGGGGTTGACCTGTATCAAGAGGAGGCAAGGACTGGTGCTGGCTGAGGAGGCTTTCCCCGCTGCAAGTAGAGTCTACCGAGAACAGACTCCGGAATCCCGGTGAGGAGGAGGGGCGTGATGTCACTTTCGCCCCCACCAAGCTCCTGCCTGTAAAAACCGGCATACAGCGGCGAGAGACGGGGTTGACCTGTATCAAGAGGAGGCAAGGACTGGTGCTGGCTGAGGAGGCTTTCCCCGCTGCAAGTAGAGTCTACCGAGAACAGACTCCGGAATCCCGGTGAGGAGGAAGGGCGTGACGACACTTCTGCCCCCATCAAGTTCCTGCCTATAAAAACTGGCGTACAGCGGCGCGCAGCCAACGCCGGCGCGCTGCCTAAGCCACGTGCGCGCGGCTTGGGCTAGAAAGCATACTACAGCTGGAAATTTTACTTTTAATATTAGTATAATTTATTAACTCCTCTGAAACAATAGCCCTCACTGAGAGATCATTGGATTAAACAGAAAGAAGTCGGTAAGCGGAACGTTTATACTTGTTTGCGACTTATTTCTTTATTAAACAATGCCACATACGAAGAGAAAGTGGAAGGTGAAGGAGGGAACCTCAACCCCACATCAACCTTCCCCAGTTCAAACAAAGATTAAAGAATTCTTTGCCACGGTGGGGAATACCCCTGGAGAGTTGGTTGGGTTTCTGGATCAGGAGCAAAATTCAGAACCCCTTGATGAAACATCTTTAAGCCCAGGGGCTCCTGAGACCCCCTCTCCCCCAGTCCATAATAAATCAGCTGATTCTGTGGCTTCCCTGAGACCAAGGATGTCACAGCAGGGAGAAGTGTTTGAGGGAGAAACAGTTGATATTAAATATGGACAGAGTCAAGGCGAGAAAGTCTTGATCGCCTTGAAAGAAATTAACATCGGGACATTAAGTGGGGCTGGCAATTTGAGGCCATCTCCCACCAAGGGGGAAGGCGCAACAGATAAGGGTAGTTTAGGAGGTGCTCTTTCAAGACCTTTGGTCAAAATACCTGAGGTTACGCTGCTAGAGAAACCAGAAGTTGTAACTTTAGATGTTTTATGGAATGCTGTATCGGTATTTGAAAAAAACAATGATTTCCTTAACTCAGGCCTTTCAAGGTTTTCAAGATCAAATTGCAGTAGTTAATCCGGTAGTACTTCTAACTCTAATAAATTACAAGAATTGGATTCTCAGGTAGCTCAGATGAAAGAAATTTAGTCAGATTTGATCCAGGGAGACTCTAGAACAAATAAGAGAATAGAAAATCTGGCGAATAGACTCAGATATAATAACCTGAGAATGGTAAATTTTCCTAAGTGTAAACTTATTTATCCTAAAGAACAATTAAATAAATGAAGGGAAAGGTAGTCGGGACTGAGATATTTTTAAAAGTGGTTTGCCTTTAGTGTCCCCCTTGGAAGACCTATCGGGGTTTTTAGAAACCTCTCAAGAAGAGCAGATAGAGAGAAGAGGTATATTATTGGTTACTTTTGCTACCTCTGTTGAGAGAGATAATGTATTAAGAAATTTTCTCAGGAATAGGAATAAATTGTATTTAGGAGGAAAGATATGGATATATTCAGATGTAGTTAGATCAACGTAAATACGTAGGAAAACATTTTTGAATTTGTGCACTAGAGCTCGTACCCTAGGAGTGCAGATTTTGATTAAATTTCCATGTAAATGTATTATGACGATAGATAATGCACGATACGTATTTTTGGAACCAGATCAGTTAGAGAAATTTTTGGCTTCAAAAGGAACAACAACCTAACACTGTTGTGAACTCAGTAGAAAAGTAATTATATCTCCACTACTTTCTAGTATTTGATAATTTAGAAGGAATGAATAAGTTGCTCTATTTACTTAACTTTGACCTCTCAGATTTTCACGGTAAAATAAGGTTATAGCATATAATGTTATGGAAATATAATGTTAAATTACTTATATGAATTTATATATGTAATGCTTTCCCTTATGGTAAGGTATGTATCCTTATTAGTATTATTTTGAAAAAATTAATAAAATATTAATTAAAGGAAAGGGCTGAGTATGAAGTTTAGCCAATGTGTCTGCTCTGCTGCATTGGATCCATAGTTGCATATATCATGCAAGATCCCCATCGTTTGCTCCGGTGTCAGCATTAGATGGATCAGAGGCTGTTGGGGCCTCCTGTGCATTGTCTCTGGGCACTGAAGTTACTTTGAGTCTGAAGAAACAAATATTCCCCAAATCCAAAGACAGTGGCTGAAAATAGTGGCATAGCAGAGAAAGTGTTATCTGAAGTGACGTTTACAGCAGCTCTGAGTGGAGGGGGATGTGCTGGTCCCTGGATTCTTGGAATCAGTGTGCTCCATCTCTACAGCGGTGAATGGCAATGCTAACACAAGTCCAGAGAAAGGAAACCTTATACAGACCATGGAGGTGACTGCAGGAGGAAGATATACTGCTAGTGCAGGTGTGGAAGAAGATGAAAGCACAATGGGGGCTGTTACCCCCTCAAAAGCCACTACAAGTTATATAGCAGGTGCAAATATGAATTGGGATGGAATGCCTGCAGGATTCAAATAATGCTTTTTTATTTTTTTTAACAGACTTAGGGGCAGATTTTATAAATCTGCGCACACGCGTACTTTTGTTCGCGCACCAGGCGCAAACAAGAGTACGCGGGATTTCAATAGATACGGGCGTAGCTGCGCGTATCCATTAAAATCCAGGGTCGGCGCGTGCAAGGCTGCCCAAAATCAGCAGCCTGCATGCGCTGAGCCGTGCAGCCTGCCTCCGTTCCCTCCGAGGCCGCTCCAAAATCGGAGCGGCCTCGGAGGGAACTTTCCTTCGCCCTCCCTTCCCCTACCTAACCCACCCCCCCGGCCCTATCTAAACCTCCCCCCTACCTCTATCACGAAAGTTACGCCTGTTCGAAGCAGGCGTAACTTTGTGTGCGCCGGGCCGGCTGCCGTGCTCCATGTTCCGGTCCAGGGGCTGGTCCAGGGGCCGCTGTCATGCCCCCGGAACGCCCCTGGGCCAGAACCATGCCCACGGACATGCCCCCGAAACGCCGTGTCACTCCCGACACGCCCCCCGACACGCCCCCAACATTCCCCTCCATGCAAGCCCCGGGACTTACGCGCGTCCCGGGGCTTGCGTGCGCCACCGAGCCTATCGGCGCGCGCAGGGGGGGGTTTGGGGTAGGTTTTTGGGGGGTACGCGCGTATCTTACGCGCGTACCCCTTTGAAAATCTACCCCTTAATCCTTTAGAAAAGCATCACCAGGAAAAACAACCTGGAATCCACATTTTCAACACATTTCTACTGTCCCCTCCCCCTCCTCTGAACTCGTTCAAGAAATATATGTGTGAAAATCCCAAAGAGGAAATGCCTCCCATCATCCAAGTATTTTCCTTGGTCTTGCCTAAATGTGCAAAGGGAGGGCAGGAGGTTATGAATGTAGGAATCTTTCATTGGATGGTCTGGATCTTTCTCAAGTCCTGGAATCCTCCCTTGATTCCTTTGCTTTTGAATCTAAGAACGATAGCCTTAGACTATTTTACCACAATAAAGATATTGCTTTTTTTCTGGAATGCAGTTATATGTTTTCCTTAATGTTTCCTGGATTACTCATCTAAACTGTAAAATATTTCTTGTCCTGTATCAAGAGGTGCTCCGAGCTGGCACAGAACATGTGGTTAAATTTACTTGTAAAAGTTTGGTGAAACATCATGGGAAAAAATACATATATTTTTTTTTTACTCTAATTTTCTTGTTACTTTTTTGGAAAGCAAGACAATTGTGAGCATTTACTCTGCTTCATAATTTAAGATTCAATGTCTGTGAATTTGGGGATTTGTTGGTATGAGATCTTTAATTAGTATTATAATTGTAGAGACCTTTTAGATCTCCATTAGACAGCCCTACAGCCTAGGCAAATTCTTTTCTACAGCACCTCTTTGTGCTGAATGCAGTGGTAGGCTCCAGCCTGCTGAAGTGCATGCTATGTCAGAGCTAGTTGTGGCAGTTTTAGTGAAAGGAGAAGGTGCTGATTTTCCTCTCTGGTTTCCCTATTTCTGGTGAGCTGTGGCTTACATCCCCGGCTCTCCAGGATAGGAAAAGAGAAGACTTGCTGCGCCATTTCACATCCAGTATATCGAGAGTTGTGACTGTTGTTTTTTTTGGGGGGAAAAGATCTGCTCTTCCCTCTCACACCAAGTGGATGGGCAGGGGTGATACTGTTGAGCAGCTGAGTATTTTTGTGCTTTGAGAGTAAATTTATTGTCATACTTCCCACCCAAGAGTGGGGAAAAGAAGATATTTTCCCTGCTTATTATCTGAAGGACTTTTTATCTTAAGGTCCAGGAACATCTGGAAAGGTGAATTAAGAGTAAGAAGAAATTATCTGGAGATCTCCAAGAAAAGAAAAGTTGAGAGAACTAGATTTTCTGGAGAACAGCTGTCCCTTAGATAATTTTGAAAAAGCCCTGTCCACCTGGGCTTTTTACTTTTCCGTGTCCTAGACAATGAGGTATTCCTGGAATCCTAAATACAGAGGGACACTTGCATAGATAAAGAGAAGTTGTGGAAATCTGAGTTTGGACAAAGAATGAATGTGCATGTGCCAGTTAATTACAGTGAAAAATTTGCAGCAGTAAAGTTTAATTTTGGAATACCCATCCAGAGAGTCCAGCCTGTACCTACACCTATCCAGCATACACCTACTGAGAGCACCTCCAGCAAGAGTCACCCTCTACTAGAGATGTGAATCGTGTGATCGATCGTCTTAACGATCAATTTCGGCTGGGGGGGGGAGGAGGGAATCGGATCATCGCAGTTTTGTTTTTTTAAATATCGTGTAAATCGGGGGAGGGCGGGAAAACCGGCACACTAAAACAATCCTAAAACCCACCCCGACCCTTTAAAATAAATCCCCCACCCTCCCGAACCCCCCCAAAATGTCTTAAATTACCTGGGGTCCAGTGGGGGGGTCCCGGTGTGATCTTCCACTCTCGGGCACACTAAAACAACCCTAAAACCCACCCCTGACCCTTTAAAATAAACCCCCCACCCTCCCAAAATGTCTTAAATTACCTGGGGTCCAGTGGGGGGGTCCCGGTGTGATGTTCCACTCTCGGACCACGGGTGCATTTGATAGAAATGGCGCCGGTGCTACCTTTGCCCTGTCATATGACAGGGCAAAGTTAGCGCCGGCGCCATTTTGGTTCCTGTCCCCCGATGTCGCGAGCGTAGGAGATCGCTCCTGGACCCCCGCTGGACCCCCAGGGACTTTTGGCCAGCTTGGGGGGGCCTCCTGACCCCCACAAGACTTGCCAAAATTCCAGCGGGGGTCCAGGAACGACTTCCTGCACTCGAATCGTGTTGCAGTAATGCAAAATGGCCATACGGCCGGCGCCATTTTGCAATACTCGTTGCAGTACGGCAATATGGCCATACGGCCGGTGCCATTTTGCAATACTCGTTGCAAAATGGCGCCGCCCGTATGGCCATTTTGCATTACGGCAACACGATTCGAGTGCAGGAGGTCGTTCCTGGACCCCCGCTGGACTTTTGGCAAGTCGTTGTGGGGGTCAGGAGGCCCCCCAAGCTGGCCAAAAGTCCCTGGGGGTCCAGCGGGGGTCCAGGAGCGATCTCCTACGCTCACGACATCGGGGGACAGGAACCAAAATGGCGCCGGCGCTAACTTTGCCCTGTCATATGACAGGGCAAAGGTAGCACCGGCGCCATTTCTATCAAATGCACCCGTGGTCCGAGAGTGGAACATCACACCGGGACCCCCCCACTGGACCCCAGGTAATTTAAGACATTTTGGGAGGGTGGGGGGTTTATTTTAAAGGGTCGGGGTGAGTTTTATGGTTGTTTTAGTGTGCCGGTTTTCCCGCCCTCCCCCTTCCCCTCCCCCTTCCCCCGATTTATTATTTTTCACAATAAATCGGGGGAATTCCTATTATATATCGCCTCTAACGATTTTTAACGATTTAAAATATATCGGACGATATTTTAAATCATCAAAAAACGATTCACATCCCTACCCTCTACACCTTCGGCCCTGGAAGTCTCACCCTCTTCCCTCCCCCCATCTGAGAATCCCTACTCCATGGCTATTGGGACTTAGCTCTGGGGCTGAGTATGACCTTCGTCTTCCTGGATAAATACCAGAAGAGGTACTATATTTTGATTGTACTGTGCTTACCTTGTTTCCAATTTACATCTGCTTCTCCAGGATGAAGAAGTTGTTTAGTTTCTTGTATTCTTTGGAAAGACCTTGTCCTCCATGATTGAGAAGTTGAAAAGCTGAGCTATTCATAGAAGTGTGTTTGGATGGATGAAAAGAATGTGTATCTTGAATATATTGATAAATGTATAAAGAAAGAAAGAAAATAAATAAATATGTTTTATTTACATTTTTTTCAAAAAAATGTTTTATATCTACTACAAATAGAGAAAATAATACAATACACTTCTAAAGAGAAAAAAAACAAGGACAAGGTGAATATTGCTACTCAAAGAAACTTACATCAGGCGTATGTACAATCCAATCCACATTACAGAGGGGCAGCATATATAATCAGGATCATTGCAATTTAAGCTCGCTTCGCTATATATGTAGCTAAGCCCCTTATATACTCAATGTTGTCTCTCTCTCTTTCTCTTTCTCCAGATTCCAAGTTGCTACTCTGTGCTAAATGTAACTATGCCTCCTGTAAATGACCTCTTGTTAATTGGTCGTTAACGAATGTTATCCTCCAGGTTCCATGTAAACTGATTTGATATGACCCATGTCATGAAGGTCGATCTATAAAAGAATTAAATAAATAAATAAATAAATTAATAACACATAAAGGTAAGAGGAGTCAATATAGCAGTGAGAATCATCAAAATCATAGAGTACCCCACACTTACAACCTGGAAGATAAAATTTTATATAAATCATCTACTCTCCACTTATATCTCCCAGAAATGTTTCCAAATGAGTAGGGTCAGTAAATACCAAATTTATTATTCTAATATGAAACTAAACATTTACATGGAAACCTAAAAAAGAAAGTGGCACTCAATGCTAATACATGTTGCCTCATCAGCAGAAACTGCTTCCTTCGGTACCGTGTAAAGTAAGACAGCAGGAAGCCCTTGCATTTTCTGACCACAAAAATTGAAAATTCTCATTCAGAAAATATTTCTGGAGAATAATTTCATTATCCTTCTCAGCACAGAAGGACACTAGATGAGTGGCTCTTGAGAAAATATAATCTATAGAGGATTCTAGAAAAAGAGATAAATCCAGGCTATTAGTAAATATATCTATCCCCCCTTCCTCCCTATTTACAACATTCTTCTTACTAGGAATATAGTATACCTGGGAGATAGCTGACTGCTTCTCCTAAGGGATACCAAAAATCTATCGAAGATATTTCTTAAACAACCCAAGCCAGTAATCTGCTTATGGGAAAATTTAAGAACTGAAGATTCTTAGCCCTCAATGAATTTTCAATATTTTCCAAACATTATTTATTAACCTAGTTTAAACAGAAGCTGCCTGAGAAGCTTGTACAACATTTATATGAGATTTCATAGTACTGACATCATTCGTCATTCCCTTCAAACCAACATCATACTCTTGTAATACAGACACTGTGTCTTCAGAAAATTTACTAATCTGAGGCAGAGTGGGTCATGTTCTTCTCCATTCTATTAACAACGCTCCATACATAAGGATATATGTACTGGCTCCACAGCAGACTCAGATGTCTCTCTCATCAAATTTATGGCAGATAGGAGGGACAATCCATCTGGTGTAGTACCAGCAGCCAAGGTTTCACCTAGAGATTGACTACTATCAAAGAGGTCATTAACGCACGGTTCACTAGATATCTTCAATAGTGAGTGTTTGGTTGCTAGTCTTCTTCTCTGGCCATCACCTTCCATGGTCCCAAACTCACCTTTTGCACTTCCACTCCTCTTATAGGGGAACTCTGCATTTCATTGTGGTCATCAGGGGCAGAGCCCCGCATAAGCAAGGAGAATACCTCAGGTTGTAATGTCAGTGTAATAGTGCTAGGAATAAGAGAGGTTCCCAAAATAGATGAAGCTTCTACTTCTGCACCTACAATGGCAAGGTTCCCCAAACCTTGGACGTGCAAGCCTATAGGGCCTTGGGTAACAACAGGAGAGGAGGAATAAACCTTACCTTTACGTTTCTTCCCCATAAAATTCAATACAATTGTCCAGCAATTTCCTGTCCAAGGGATGTGCCCCTTTGGCACATGGCTTCAGCCACTCGCCAGCCTGTCTCACCATGATGACATGGAGAGCCACTTTGAGAAGGAGGGGGAAGGAACCAAAAGCTGGCAACGTGTCTCTCTCATGCACCGTCCTCCTCAGTCCAATAAGCCCCTGCTCACCTCCACAAGCTGACTGGGTTTATGGGCCTGTCTGTCTCATCTGAATGACGTGGAGAACGGTTCCGGGATGGAGAGGGAAGGGACCAAAAGCTGACAACGCATCCCCTCTCATGGCTCACTGCACCATCCTCCTCAGTCTGGTAAACCTGAAAAGAAATATTTTCTAATGCTATTCCTGAATCTAACTATTGTATGTTAATGGCATAAGAATCCGCCCCTGATGCAGTGCAATGCAACATAATGTGATATCATGTCGTGTTGATGTTAAGTTAAAGGGAAGTTTCAAAAACTTTTTATATGCTATTTGCCAGACAAAATACTAAAAATATGATAATTGGACCAATGATTATATGTGGCCCTTAGTATCTGGAAGGTGAGGAATTTTCCACATAAGCAAATGTGGTATAATGGTTCATGTTTAAACTCATCGGTTTTATTAGTGCTGCAAAAATTGTCTTTTTTCATAAGTTAATTAAGTGTGTTTTGAATGCTATTGTTGGCATTTTTCTGATATAACATTTTTGGGCCTTCTTCTGGGAATTTAAAGTACAATAAAGCAGTGTGAAAAAATGGTATTTAAAAAGGTTGAATAGATGATGTTAATGCAGACAGCAAAATGAAAATGTCAATATTTATGATGCAGACTGCCAAACATTTACAGATACTTGTGAGTAATCTGTGGGCAGTTAAGGACAGTTTGTGGGCAATGGAAATACCTGTGGGAGCCTCTGGCTTGTCCACAGATTACCCATAGCAATTCATAGCTTCTTAATGGTTTGCAATGTATGTTGAGATAGTGATGCTAACCTGCATGGTAATATAACCTGGATTATACATATACGGTAGATAACAGTATGGAAAAACTCACAGAATTCTGAGACTCATTGTGTTAACAGTTTGTTTTTGAAACAGATACTAATTTTCAAATGAAACAATTTAGTCTTTTTCTCCTAAATCTGTATATTTTTTAAGAAATACTTGTTTGAGATTCCAACAATCCAACAGGTACTTGTTGCTGAGATGAGGTACCGGGCCTTCTTGATTGTGGGCCCGGCTTTATGGAATACTGTGCCACAATAAATACAAAATTTATCAGATGTGAAGGCCTTAAAGAAGGCATTAAAAACCTGGCTGTTCAAGGGGGAATTTGATACATAAGTTGTGCTGTCATACGTTGCCAGCAAATGTCAGAGAGATGGAATCAAGGCTTTTTATTATTTTTGGTTATTAAGTTAATTTTATTGTATGTATCAGTTTTATTTTAACTGTAGATGCTGATCTTGTGAACTGTCACAATCTTCTTTGGAGCAGGTGGTTTGAGAACAATTTTTTAAAAAATAAATAAACACTGAGATAGATGATGAGAGAGCTACTGAGAGGCCATAACATAGGGAAGCAAGACATGTGGCTCGCTTCAGCTTCCCCTCCTTCCCATACAAAAGACAGTATATCATTATGACTTATAAAACAAGGCTGCAGTTTATTGCATAATAGAACCTGAGCCCATCAATCTTAATATACAATCCCCCTCCCCATCTCCTTGTTTGAAGTCATTTACCACCACGTCCCAATGGTAAGGATAAGCCATTTCTCCCCTATCTCTTACTCTGCCGCGTCCCAGCAAGGGTAAGCTCACGGCTTGAGCATCAGCCCCCCCTGCTCATTGGCCATCTCATGTAGCAACCCCAAACTACACATGATTCTCCTCCACCCCCATCCCCCCAATGCTCTTTTACAATACAATACTAACACTTAACAACTTTGGGCTCGGGTTTCTACCACCACTGAGACAATTGACACCACCAAGAAGCAAAGACCCACCATTACAGAACACACTTACAGGAGGGGAGGGAGGGAGGGAAAGCAGTTTGTAGGGATGTGCATTTGTTTTCAATGAATGTGCAATCCGCAATGCATAAGTCCCTGATCGTTTGATTTGTGGGTTCACGAAACACATGACGATCCCCCACGAATAAAACATATCATATTAGTTTCATTCTTTTGGTTCACAGTGATTTCTTAGCGGCCATTTGAAATAGGAGAAGGCCATGTGGGAGTATCCATGGCAAAAAACAGCACTTTCTTGTGAGTCATAAGTGACCTCACTGCCCTGTCATAGAGTGGGTCAGACAGGTTGGCAAGGAGACGAGAATGCAGCCTATCAGAACTAAGCATTTTTCTAATGCAGCCAATCACCGCTCTTACTCAGTGCTCTGTGACGCTGTTCTTGATGACACTGTACTATTTATCACTTAATAAGTACAACCAGAGAGGGAAAAAGGATCCAATCCAAATATCCACAGAATTAAAGATGAATTAACCAACATCAAATGACAATATCATAAGCAAGAGCTCTAAAAGATTTTAATCTGCTGTCTCTCGCCACGCAATGGGCCATAGGCAGTTTTCAGCCTTTAGAGCAATTTTTCATTTAATCATTTATTGTCACTTGTTTCTATTTACCAAACAACCTATACTTTATTTTACCCAGAATTTTCACTTATATTTTAAGGTAAACACATCTTTACACAAAATGTCTCACCAACTATTACCAATTAAAATGGGAATACTTAGCCAGAAAATTAGATCTCTTAAACCACCAAGCTGGATTATTCAAAACTGCTCCCCATCTTTACACAAAATGTCTCACCAACTATTTCTAATGTAGCCAATCACCACTCTCACTCAGTGCTCTGTGACACTGTTCTTGATGACACTGTACTATTTATACCTTAAGCACGCAACGTGACACACTCTTTCATTGCGGGGGTTGTCCGGGGAGGTGGCTTTACTCAGAGCTAGTCTGAGTGTCTCAAATCTGTATTCAATTGCTAGCTACTTTGATAGAATTTTCCATTCCAGGCTTTTTTCCATTTCAGGCTTTTTTCCATTCCAGGCTTTTTTTGACTGCACATTTTTTTTATTGAACACAGACGGTCTCTCTGTCTCTTCCACTGAGACAAGCTGCCAGCAGTGATATTTTGCTGCTTATCTTACCCCCCTGGGGTAGGTTGCAGGCAGGGTTTGGGTAGTGTGGGTGGGAGATAGTATGAGTTGGTATTTTCAAACAAGAAGCAGCATCACTAGGAATTGTGCTTGCTCAGGCTTCCAGTCAAGTCTTTTCTCTGCTGTTTCATTTTTTTGTGCACACAGAGCAGTCTTAGTTGTAGTGTACATCAAGGCACTGCACTGCATCTGTAGGCAGTTTTCCAGACCCACATATATTGGGACAGCAGTGCTCTTTTACACCAAATCCCCAGTAGGCCTCTTTTGTAGTTAAAAGTTTGGTGTGTGCACATACGGACGGATTTTAAATGCCCTGCGCGCGTAAATCCGGCTGCATTTACGTGCGCAGGGCCCTCGCGCGCCTATTTTGCATAGGCCGCCAGCGCGTGCAGAGCCCCGGGATGTGCATACGTCCAGGGGCTTTGTAAAAGGGGCGTGTCAGGGGTGTGTCAGGGGCGTTCCGTAAATGACTCGGCGTTTCAGGGGCATGACGTGGCATTTTGGGGGCGGGCCCGGGTGCGTGGCGCCAGCCTGGGGGCATGGTTGAGGCCTCCGGACCCACCCCCGGGTCGGGTGATGGTGCGCCAGCAGCCCGCTGGCGTGCGCAGATTTACGTCTGCTTTCAGCAGGCGTAAATCTGCCAACAAAGGTAAGGGGGGGGGGTTAGATAAGGCCAGGGGGGTGGGTTAGGATGGGGAAGGTGGGGGGAGGGCGAAGGAAAGTTCCCTCCGAGGCTGCTCCAAAATCAGAGCGGCCTCGGAGGTAACAGGCAGCGCGCGCTGGGCTCGGCGCGTGTAGGTTGCACAAATGTGCACCCCCTTGTGCGCGCCCACCTCGGATTTTAGAAGATACGCACGGCTACGCGCGTATCTTATAAAATCCAGCGTACTTTTGTTCGCGCTCGCGCAAAATTATAAAATCTACCCCATATAGCGGTCTCAGTTGCAGTGTACATCAAGACACTGCACAATGTGTCTATGGGCAGTTTTCCAAACTCACATATATTGGGACAGAAGTGTTCATTCCCCAATAAAGAAATAATTATTTTAACTGAAATCCCTAGTAGGACGTGACATTAAATCCATGATACCAGGGAAAGGTAGACATGTTCAAGTGATTGGGACTGGCAGAGGAGGCACTTCAAAAGGCAGTGCTAGTCCCCCATTAAAGTTAAAAAGGGAGCTGTTCCAATCTAAAATCTGGAGGGGCAGGCAGTTCCATTCGGAAAAAACTGAAATTTAAAGATGATGCACTGCCACCACCTGTTTCTAACCCTGTAGTTTTGGAGGTGAGGGAAGGGGAGGCTGAGTCATGTAAAACAAAATGTCGACACCCAAAAGCAGCAGTGTGACAGCAGACTTGACTTAGAGTTGAAAATGTAGCACAGGCACTTTGCTTCTGATTCCGATGAAGAATCATCTTGTGTGGGATTCTCATCATCAGAAATGAAAGAAGTAATAGCTGAAGAAGGTTTAGAAGGATTGGTAATGTTCCATCTTAGCCTCCACTTCAGTGCTGCAGGGGAGAGATGAAAATGATGATGATGAGGAGGAAGAGCAGTCAGTGCAGGCACAGAGTGTGACTGATGCCCCTGGCATTGCTTCTCAGGGTGCACCCACTACTTCAACTCCAGTGCCAGCATCCACCCCGAAGGCTATAGAGAAGGGATCACGAAAGAAATCTGTGATCTGGAGCCACTTTAAAGTGACAGAGGACCAGCGTTTTACTCTGTGTAATTACTGTGCCAGGGCTACTAGCAGAAGCAAACAAATGGGACAACTAACTAATTTTGGCATGATGCATCATATGCAGAAGCAACACCCAACAGTACTGCCTTCTGGGGATGGTGGCAGTACCAGACAGGGGACCCCTTTTTCCAGGCAGCGTAAAGTGGTTGAAAAGGAGCAGAGTCACCCCACGCCCTCAGCCCCTTCTAGCAGTCAGGTGGCAGGCCAGCAGCCCCCTGCCATGTGTCAGAAGCGACAGCGTACCATGGAGGAAATGGGGTGGTGTTTGGTAACGCTACCCTGGGGAAGGAGGCAGGCATCCAAGCACTGCTATCTAAGGCACAGGGGAGTGTGCATTTCACCTGCGACACCTGGACCACCATGAATGCCGCACACTCTTACCTTTCCCTGACAGCACACTGGTGGGACCTGTCTGAGGTAGGGGAAGGCAGCAGCTCTATTAGTGAACAAGTATCAGGGTGGAGGTGGGGTTTACTGCACACCCACCTGACAGACGAGTCCCATACCTCAGCCAATATTCTAGCATGCATCAGACAGATGCTGGTGGGCTGGCAGCTACACCAGTGAGATAGGAATCTTCAGGCAGGGTTCTTTGTCACAGATAATGGTGCAAACATGGTAAAGGTAATATGTGACAGACGCTTTCAGAACATTTATTATTATTATTATTATTATTATTATTAAGATAAATATTAGTTTTTACCTTTTTTTGTTACCTATCCACTTGTTAATTGTAAACCGACATGATGCGATATCTATTGTGAATGCCGGTATAGAAAAACTTAAAATAAATAAATAAATAAATAACATCCAATGTTTTGCACATTCTCTACACCTGGTAGTGAAGTCAGCTCTGGGGTTAGAGTCCAATCACCAAGAGAATGAATACCTGCATATGTTAATACACAAGTGCAGGAACATAGCAGCACACTTCCACAGAAGTGTGAAGGCGGGGCAGGTTCTCTGACAAAAGCAGACTGATTTGGAGATGCCTCACAAGTGTCTCATTCAAGACATTGGCACCTGGTCGAATTCCACTTATATGATGCTGCAGATGTTAGTGGAGCAGCAGACACCCCTTCATGACCTTTCTCTGGAAATGGAGATAGGTGTGCATAGTCCCCTAGGGCATCATGATTGGTTAGTCATGAGTCAGTTGGTAAAAATCCTGCAGCCCTTCAAGAATGCCACGGAGGAGCTGAGTTTCAGAAGTTCCACCTTGGCTGACATCATCCCTATAGTTAATTTTCTGGAGGAGAGGTGCTGCAGTGTCTGGACTTTTTGCAGAAGTAGGTGCAAGAGCTATTACGACCTTTAACAAAAAACCACACATACATGCTCGCCACAGTCTGTGATCCTCATGTGAAAGGGAAACTCATCATACAGTCCGATTGTCTCACATTTGTGAAGGACCTGATGTTAGTAAAAGTCCATGAACAGGAGCTGCATAGGCAGAGACAGATTAGGCATGAAGCAGAGGAGGAAACAGTGGGCACTTTAGATAGTAGTGCTAGCCCAAGCAGGAGCAGCACTCTGTCAGCGACAGCTAGTACTTCCTCCTCTACTTCAGTATGCAAAAGCCATGTTGCCTATAAACAAGCATCTGTTCTGGAATGGGCTAGAGCGAAAGCAGCTGCCAAGAAGGACTCCCAGCCCACCCAAGCAAAGAGACACCAGCACAAATGTCAGTGACATGGTATCTCCAAGACCCCAAAAGAGGACATGCAGAGATCCACTGGCATATTGGGCACACAAGTCCACTGTCTGGCTACATCTAGCCAAAGTGGCTCAGAGATATCTGTCATATCCACCAACCAGTATGCCCAGTGAACGTGTATTTTCAATGACAGGGGAGATCAAGAGCTCCCACCACTCAAGGCTGGTACCAGAGTTGATGGAAATGCTAGTGTTTGTGAGTTGGAGGGTGCACAGAAAAGCAGTTTTTACTGCTTTTCTGTGCACTTTCCCGGTGCCCGAAGAAATTAGCGCCTACCTTTGGGTAGGCGCTAATTTCTGAAAGCAAAATGTGTGGCATGGCTGCACATTTTGTTTTCTGAATCGCGCAGGAATACCTAATAGGGCCATCAACATGCATTTGCATGTTGAGGGCACTATTAGGATCGGCGGGTTAGACGCGTGTTTTCGGCCCCTTACTGAATAAGGGGTAAGGGAAAACGCGTGTCCAATGGCGGAGCGCACTGTACTGTATCTGCCCGAAAATTAGGAATGAGGTAGAGACTTTCTTATATATGCATGGCAAATTAAAGCGTTATTGCATTGCTACTTTATTCAAAAAGTCTCTAAATTTGCTTTTATGCTGTGCTACTATTTTTTAATCATCAGTCCTTTCTTATTTATTTTTTAATTTTTTTGAAATTGTAGATAAAAAAATGAAGCTTTGCTAAATGCTTAATGAATTGAAAAACCTTATCTTATGTGGGGATTTGCATAAGCTGCTGCAAAGATCCTGAATGGCACATATAACACAATGCGATTTGTGTTTTGCAATCTCTTAAAGGTAAATTTTAAAAGCCATATGCATGCCAAAATTGGGAGATGGGCATGCATGTAGCACATGCATGTATTCACCCGATTTTATAAGACCCTCAAATGCACATACAAGAACTGCTGCAGGAATATCTTGTATCTGGAAAAAAAAGGGTGGAATGTGGAGAGGGAATGGGCATTCCAGGGTGGGCCAAGAGATATACGCGCAAATAACTATGTGCCTGGGTGTGAGCAAAGGGGTATCCTTCAATAAGGGCGAGCAGTAAAGGGTGACGGGCAAAAATGCATGCCAAAAAAAGCACCATGAAAAAAAGGTGCAATTTATAAGGGCACACCACAAAAAGGCTTGCCTTCATAGGGGCGAGGATTGATAAGGGCGTGCCCGTCACCCTTTCCTCAGTTTGAGAGCCCAGCCCGCCCTCTTTCCTCAGTTCGAGAGGGCATGTGCTAACCAGTGGCGGTGCCCTCCTGGATCGCCGAGTGGGGGGGGGGGGGAGAGGGGGGCACCACTTCCCCTTGAAGCTACATTAATGGGGGCAGGTGAAGGGCGATGGTCAAAAAGGTGGCACGGGGGGGGGGGGGGGCGGGCAGAGGGTGATGGTCAAAAAAGCAGCTTGTCACTCTTATTAAGGGGCACCTCAAAAAGGTGTGCCCTTAATAATCGTCACCCTTATTAAAATGTGCCTTTTTTCGCGGCACCGTTTCTGGCGCCCCATTTTGCCCATCACCCTTTCCTGCTCATTCTTATTGTAGTAAACTGAGCTGAAGTATAGCTGAGTTCAAATTTACTTCTGCTATGGAGGAGATGTAAGTCTTTATAAAACTATTTCCAGACATCTCAAGTGTTTGAGGGGTCTGGGTTAACTGGGTGGAGTGCATTCTAAAGAACCAGAGGGGTCTGGAGGCCCTAGTTCTCAATCAGGCAAATTGGTGGGCAAACTGGTGAAACTGGTCATGGGCTGGACATGAATCTGTTATAAAATTCCCAAAGCCATTCCAAAGCTGATTTATGATGCTGTGCATGCAGAAGCTTAAAATTAGGAGCACACATACACGCGCCAGGGCTATTATATAACATGTGGATGTATGTGCTTGCAAGATCTAAAATTGCTGCATATCTGGCTCGCGTGCTCAGTTGAAAGTTACTGTCTTAACTTTTGTGTCTGCACATTTTCATTTTTTTTCTCACTATTTAATCAATTTATCAAAGTTTCTCTTTTGAAAATTAAATGTAGAGCAGTATATTTACTTGAGGCCAGATTTTTAATGGCCCGTGCACATAAAATACAGGGGTTTCACATGCGGCTGGGCCTTGCGCATGCCATGCACATTTTAAAAGGGGCCCAGCCACGCGTAACTCCTGTTATGCGCACAAAAGCTGGGCCTTGGCAGAGGGGCGGTCCACGGGGCGGGGCAGAGCGGTCCGGGGGTGGGACGGGGCTAGAGGTGCCTGGTACAGCGGCCATTTTCCTCTGTGCTGGGGGATCACGCCAGCGAGGTGCCGGCGCATGCAACTTGATCCTGTTCCTTTGCAGGAGGAAAATGTAAGTTACAAAAATGGGGGACTAGGATAGGGATGGGGGAGGGTAGGATAGGGGAATGCGAAGGGAGGTTAGGGGCGGGGGGAGGGAACTGGGAAGCCTGATGATGCATCACTGCGTGAATTCGCTAAATTATACCTCCCTTGCGTGTGCTGACCGGGATGTCATAAAATCATGCGTTCTTTTTAAAAATCCATCCCTTAATGTCCTCCTTACATTTATTGTCCAATTTGATTGCATTATGATCACTTTTGCTGAACGGCCCCACTACTGTTACCTCTCACACTTCTCATACCACCTGTGTTCCCCTAAGAATTAAGTCTAAAATGGTTCCTCCTCTTGTTGGTTCCCAGATCAGTTGCTCCATAAGTCAGTTATTTATTTTACCGTCCTTCTGTTCCTTTTTGGCCAGGTGGATGGTGATATAACTTTACCACTATATTCTTCCTTATTGTACATGAAATTTCCATCCATAACGATTCCACTGTGTCAGAGGATCACGTGCTGGCAGGCTGCCAGCGTGCACAACTTGTACCTGCCCAGAGGCAGGTGCAAAAGGGTCAGGGGGGGTTAGAGTAGGGCTGAGGGGGGAAAGGTGGGAAGGTCAGGCTAGGGGGAAGGAAATGGAGGAAGGCAGTGCGATTCGGCGCATGCATTGTGCACCCCTTTGCTTGCGCCAACCCCTGACTTTATAACTTGCGCGTGCCTGCGCGCGCAAGTTATAAAATTGGGTGTACATTTGTGCGTGCTGGGTAGCACGTGCACCTGTACATCCGCGCGCACCCTTTTAAAATCTACCCCAGTGGTTTTCTCGCCATTAAGAAGTAAACCATGTGTGCAAAACCAGTTCTCTACAGGGACTTTTGTTCTATTAAACGTTTTATAAGGAAACTCATCCAATTTCAAACTAGAAATATAAAACTGCACATCATCTGCATACATTTTAAAAGGCAAATTAGGAAAAGATATAACTTCTGACAATGGTTGCATATAAATATTAAAAAGTTCCTTGAGGGATGCCCGCAGAACTTACATACCAATCAGAACTAGAATTATTCAATAGAACTTGCTGACTTTTCTCATATAAAAAGGAATCAAACCAATTAAAACCTTTACCACCAATATCAAATTGACATAGCATTGAAAGCGGGATATCATGACACACTGTATCAAATGCACATGCGATGTCTAACAGTATACCAGTTTTATTTAATTCCAAGTCTCAATGGATATCATCTAATAAGGTTTCAGTTCCAAAACCTTTTCTGAAACCATATTGTTTTTTTATTTAAAAACCTATTCTTAACTAAGAAATCATCCATCTGTGAAAATACTCACTTCTTCAAAACTTTACTAATAAAACCTGCATTAGAAATTGGCTGATAATTAGAGAGTTTCAAGGCTGAAATTGAGTGATCCTTCAAAATAGACTTAACAATTGCAGTTTTTAAATCTATGGGACCATCTCTTCTGATAATGACAGATTGATATTCTCAACCAAGGAAGTACCTAATAAAGAAACCATATTCTTAACAACCCAAATTAACAGGGATGACTATTTTTGGCAAAAACAATTACAGACTTTTATCTATTAATGGACAGAATTCAGATTATCTGATGGGAACAGTCTCATTATAGATTTTTGACACAAAAGGCTGAAATGAAGCACTCAGAGAATTATGAAACCTCATTATTTTCTTCTGGAAGAATGTTACACAGTCCTGACTTTCTGATACATGAGGTCCACCATCATTGCATCAGGCAAGCAAATTACCAAACAATTCTCACACCCAAGAGCCACCCAGATATCTACATTCCTATTGATTAAATCACCAACTATGATAGCAGACCTAGCCCTTACCTACTGGGCACAAGTTCCTGGAGACCCATCCTCTGTGTGGGAGGATAATGCAGCACCTGACGAGCAGATCCTAGCTACAGGATCACCTGCTATACCAACATGATACTTTCTATTCAGGAAACCATTTCTTTTCCAAAGCAATACAAGGGCTGCTAGAAGGGAGTTGGAACTTGGCTACTATGTTCCTGAAGGTCTCCTTTATATACCACTCTGCCTCAGCTTTTCCAGAGATTGGACTCGTTCTCTGAGAATCAAGAGCTCTTTGCCTATTTAAGATCTACACGCCTACCTGTGTAGATCATTCACAGATTTACTCATGTAAGTACAATTTACATGAGGAAATGTCTTTTGAAAATTGCTATGACAGTATTTGCATTTATGCACAAAAGGCCGGATTTTCAAAAGGTTACGAGCATAAATCCTCTGGATTTATGCGTGTAACCGGCCTTGCGCGTGCTGGGCCTATTTTAAAAGGGCCTGGCGACGGACATAAAGCCCTGGGATGTGTGTAAGTCCTGGAGCTTACAAAAAAGAGCAGGGAAGGGGGAGGGGCATGGGTGGGGCGGGGTCAGGCTCCTGGCACAGCGGCCATATTTGCCGCTGTGCCAGGGATCGCGTGCCGGCAGTTGACTGGCGTGCGCAACTTACTTCAGCCCCAGGGCTGAAGTAAGTTTGGGGATAAAAAAAAGAAAAAAGAAAAGGTAGGGGGGAAGGGGAGGGGAAGTAGGGGAAGGGAAGGTGGTAGGGGAAGTCTCCATCTTTAAAAATGGCGTGGACCATCCAGTGCTCCTACCATGTGACAGGGGCCGGCCAATGGCATGGATACCCTGTCACATACTAAGGGCAAAGGGCCATCATCGCCATTTTCTTTACAGGCAGCCGACAGCCTGAGAGCAGGAGAATGCTCCCGGGACCCCCACTGGACCACCAGGTACTTAAAAATATTTGGGGGTGTTGGAGGGGTCTGGAGGGTGGGGGGATACTAAAGAACTAATTTTAAAGGGTTGGGCTGTGTTTTTGTAAGTGCCCTTTCTCCCCCCCCCCAAATAACGATAAGAGAACCCACAAAATTAATCGTGGGGTTTCCTATCGCTATCGGGGACCCCCCGATATCTGACGAGATTGAAAATATCGTCCGATATTTCCAATCCTCAGATAAACGATTCACATCCCTATTAAGCAGTACTTCCTGAAGCACAGAGATGTGCTGACCTAACCCTGGTTTTATCTAGTACTGGAAACTTTGTTCCTGGTTAGAGATGAAGAAAGTTTTCTGGTGCTGGGAAACCAGCATTCCACCAAGATATTCTGCACAGACACTGCCTTTCTGCTCAGTGATGATCATGTCAGGATGCTGTTTCTCCATCCCCATACAAGCATTGGGGAGCTGATCTCTGGAGAGTGATGACAGCCATCCTTTCACAGAAAGTGCCACTTCTAAGGAAAATCACATAAACATGACGAGTACTTTTTACCTCTGCCTCACCACTCCGTATCAGTAGCATCATGTTCCCTGCAGTTAGCCATGTAGTCAGGGAGCTTTCACTGTTGAACTCATGTCCTTCCCTTGGCAGATGGATGGGAGGAGACCCGAGCTGATGCTCATTGCTCGCTGGCATGTGAATGCCAAAGATCCCCCTCCCATACTGGAGCCAGGCATCTCACCACAGAGTGAGAGAGCTACTGCTACTGCTGCCTGGTTCTCTGCCAATCGGCAAGTTCCTGCTGTGCCTTTGTGCGTTGTTTTGCTTTTTTCCATGCCAATGGCTGGAAGCCTTTACGCATTATTAAACTGCATGGGCAAGGGCAGGTGCAACAAAGTAGGTGGCTCCAAGTGAGACACCAAATTCCCCCTGGAATTAAAATGTGCATTTAGCCTGGGCTGTATGCATATTTTAACTCAGCATGTGCACTTTTTAACTCCTGATGTATTAACATAAGTGCAACTTATTGTATCTGGAGTTTAAAAAAAAAATAGTACCCATGTGTTAACAAACTGTGCACTGAATTTCAGTGTAGTTTCAATGAATAGGTTATTGCATCAACCTCTAAGTGTGCTGTGCTCACCTCACTGTCCAGAGACAAAAAAATCTCTAGAACTGCTGCAACTGCAGTCTCCACACTGTTTCCCACCCTGACCCTCCTTCAATGAAGAGAAAAATCAAAATCAGCAGCAGTGCACTGCCTCTCTTCCTGGACCAGTGAGTGAGACCTTTACCATGCCAAATCCAAAAGTTGCTAAATTTATAAACCCAAACAATATAACATGAAAAAACAGGTCTCTTTTTGAAATCCAAAAGTTGAGCATTTTTAAATCTCTCAGAGATCTTTCTCCAAGCATGTCTTTCTCTACAAAGAGATAAAGTGTAAATACAGACTACTTCTTGCACATTCTCCATCTTTACAGAGGGAAGACATCAGCGTTACTCGACACAGATAGCAGATAGAGGCCAGTTAAAAAGGTGTTGCTCCATCTCCTGGCTAGTCTCCTTGCCAACTTGTCCTGCTTTGGCTCTGACAAGAATCTGACAATGCAGTGAGATCACTCAGGCAAGAAGTGGTTGCAGTAGTCACAAGTTGTTTTGTTTTGTTTTTTTTCTCAGCAGTACACAGCCATAGACTTAATTAGACCATTTAAATAAATAGGAAACATAAATAAATTGGATGAAGTATGTTAATTTCATTTGTGAGACCCCTCTGTTTATTTCAGGAAGCCACAAATGGAACAAACATGGGCTCATTTATTATGTTTTTGCAAATTTGTTTCAAACAAATACAAATGTCTAGTTTTTATGGTCTTTATATTTGGAGGCCTTTTAGCTCTATTTTGAGGGGCTTGGGGGAGGGGTCTAGACTGCCAGGGACATGTTTACAATTAACTGGGGATGGGGGGATATTGGGCCGAGAGGCCCCAAACTAGAGTTGCCAACATTTCCATAGACCAGGATTGGACCCTTGAGGAATGGGGAGGAGGCGGGGGTGGAAGAGGAGAAGAGACATGGTGTCCCTCAGTTGCATAAATTGTAGATCCTGCCAGTGAACTGCCTAATCATTGTATCTGTGTATGCATTAAAGGGCAACAATGAATTTACAGGCTGCACACAGGCAGCGATTTCTCATCCAGCTTCTCAGTGCAGTGAAGAGAGGCGCTGCCACTCAGCTGCTCCCCATTCCTTATCTAGTAGATTATTAGAGGGTGGTGGTGGTTAGTGCAAAATGGTTCCCATATCCCTCTCTCATATACATACACGTTCATTCTGTCACGCACAAACACACTCGCTCATACGTGCTCCCTTTCTCTTTCACACATGATCTCAGAAGGTCAGAAGCATGCTGGGCAGGGAAGGGGGGAAAGAGGGGAGAACCAGGGCTGACAGAAGAGGCAAGCAACTGCCCAGGGTGCCAGGCCCAGGGGGTGCTGATGCACCTCATCAGGGGGCTGGCCAATGGTGCTGCATGGCATCATTGTAGTAGAATAAGCATTCCTTAGTTCCTATGTGGCTGCTAACTTAGCGGGCCAGTCATGACATCCAAGAAGGCACTGCCTGCCCCCCTCCAGCCATATTACCTATATTGCCCAGAGCATTGGGCAGCCCAGCAAAAGGTCTGAGGGGAGCAGTAAGATATTAGGGGGGGGGGGGGCAGGTAGAAGCCTGGGTTTAGGGCAGGGATTGCAGGGCATAGAAAAGGTCAAGAATGTGGTACAGGCATGGGCAGAGAAGGGAAGGGCATCATTGCAGTACACTATATATTTTTGTTTAACATCAGGTAAATTCCAAGTTGCTAAGGGGCAAGGCATGGGTCCAGAGTGAGACCTGAGGGAGGAAGGTACAGCCTATAGAGCAATTTCCCAGCCAGTCCAGCCAGCTGGACTGAGCAAGAAACCCTGTGACCCATTATCTCCCTCCATGCCTCCCTCTGTTCCTCAACCCTACCATTCTCCTCATGTGTCCATTTTGTCCCCTTTTGTCTCTGTCCCATCTGTGTCTCTCCCCTCTCCTCACCCTGTAACTCCATCTGGCTGTTTCTACACCTTCGCCCCTGTCCCTGTATCTGTCTCAGCTGGCTCACTGCACCCCTCTCTCTGGTCCTGGCCCAGCATGCTGTGAGAGGGGAGGGGTGGGTGGGACCAAAGGTTCATTACTATAGAAATCTGTTGAGCCACTGGTTGCTGAGGGCTCTGCAGTGCCCCATCTCCTCTCCCTGTGCTGACAATCACAGCATAAGAAAAGATGTGGAGGAAGGAATACAACACAATTTTCCTCTGAGAGGCTCTGACCTTGCCTTTCTCTCCCTGTAACTAAGAGACTCTGGGGAAGAGGAGGATCATCCAGTTGGTATTTCTGTCTGGACACTGCAAAGCATGCCTGAAAACATGGCTGTCCAGTCCAAAACTGGGCAGTTGGCAACTCTACCCCAAAACACATCTTTTTTTTTTTTTTTAACATAACATTGGCATTTTACTAGTAAAATGCTTTGAACAGAGCTGGTTAAGGACAGAGTTATCCAGGAACACATTCCGGGATAACTTAACATGTGCTCTCAAGCATGTCTGGAGATAGCCAAATAACATATAAATCCGAGTTAGCTGGATAAATTTTTGTCTACCTCATCCCTTCCCTGAATGATATCAACACATTCCTTTCTTATTTGGCTACATCTTAGCCAGATAATGACTTATCTGAATACATTTTAGCTGCATAAGAAAGGGGGATATCAAAAGCTTACCATTTAGATGAACAGTTTGTGAGTTATCTGGCTAAATGGCTTTGAATTTAGCAGAAAATCCATCCAGGCCAGGGTTTTATTGCCTTTAAGAGGGTAATGTTATAATGATGCACATTTGATTAAAGTCTAAGCATATCTTTTACGTGCTGATTTTACAATAAATTTGCAAAGCAAACATGATCATAAGTTTGCTTTGAAATTTCTGGGTAATTGCCTGATATGTGAACAGATTAAAAAAAATTAGTGTGCACTAAAGAATGAAAATGAATTAAATGAATGCTCATCCCTGGTGTATGGCTGTATGCTGCTGAAAAACATACAACAGGCAAGGAGAATAAGCAGAGGACCAAACATGGTGCACATTCTTTTTAACTAGCTTAAAGCTGCCATCTGAAACAAGTAATGCTAATGTCCCCCCACTGTAACATCTGAGAATGTGAAAAAGCAATCTGTATTTTCTCTCTAGCTATTTCAGAAAAGAACCTGCTAGGAGAAACTCTATAGGTTAGATTTTTAAACCCACGTGCAGACATCCATGTGCCGCGGTTCTTGGCCTGTGCACATGGATGTGCCAATTTTATAACATGCGTGTACGTTATAAAATCCACTACCCTTGCGCACATGCATGCCTGATTTTATATCAGTGTGCACATGTGCGCCCGAGTGCCAACTTGCGTGAGCAAGGGGGGAAATTTTAGTACATACACGCTGCAACATGATTCTTACCCTGCCTGCCTTTTCCCCTATCCTTCCCGACCCCTAAAACCCCCTAACTAACCTTTTTTTTTCAGTTCTGCAACTTACCTACTCTCTCGAGCAACAGTACGTTGCACATATCCAGCATTCACCAGCGCACGTGCAATGGGACAGTGCCTTAATGACGCTGTCCCAAACTACCACGCTTCACATACATTACACCCAGACCTCACTCCCCCTGCCTGCCCCTTTTTCTTCTAGCTTGTCTTTGGCGCATACTGGGAGATACGCGTGTAGCTGTGGGCCTTTAAAAATATGCATAGTGCGTGCACGGCCCGGCCATGCACGTTTATCCCAGTTTTCACGCGCAATGGCTTTTAAAAATTGGGCCTTAAGGGTTTTGAAAAAGTTTAACTTTTTGATTTGGTACTGGTAAAGGATTGTTTCTTATCTTCTCTAAGCTCGGTGCCAAGAAGAATGTCAGTGCACTGCTGCTGATTTTGATTTTTCTCTTTACTGGATGAGGGTAAGAGACAGGGCCTCATTTACCAATATCGCATTGGTAACGCATTAAGGGGCGTTTCCCATGCAAATGAGGCTTTTTTTGTGCAGCGGGAAAACTTCGCGTGCCGCGATGGTTTCGCCATTCGCAAATACATTTGTGCAATATCCCCGGTGCGCGATAAAACACCCAAAGAATCATCGCACTGCAAGATATTTCTAGACAGCCTGTGTCAGTATCCGAGAGAGGTTTATCCCTGTTTCAGTGTTGAGAGAGAGAGAGAGAGACTTGCTATAGATCCTCCTCCCTAGACAGGTATTTGTATCCCTATGAGAGGCCCACCTAGTAACTCGAGGTGGGGATTAGGTATTAGTGTAGGGGGTTGGGGGCTAGGGATGTGAATCGTGTCCTCGATCGTCTTAACGATCGATTTCGGCTGGGAGGGGGAGGGAATCGTATTGTTGCCGTTTGGGGGGGTAAAATATCGTGAAAAATCGTTAAAAATCGTTAAAAATCGAAAAATCGAAAAACCGGCACATTAAAACCCCCTAAAACCCACCCCCGACCCTTTAAATTAAATCCCCCACCCTCCCGAACCCCATCCCTCGCCGGAACATCGTTAAAAATCGAAAAATCGAAAAACCGGCACACTAAACCCCCCTAAAACCCACCCCCGACCCTTTAAATTAAATCCCCCACCCTCCCGAACCCCCCCCCAAATAACTTAAATAACCTGCGGGTCCAGCGGCGGTCCGGAACGGGCTCCTGCTCCTCAATCTTGTCGTCTTCAGCTGGCGCCATTTTCCAAAATGGCGCCGAAAAATGGCGGCGGCCATAGACGAAAAAGATTGGACGGCAGGAGGTCCTTCCGGACCCCCGCTGGACTTTTGGCAAGTCTCGTGGGGGTCAGGAGGCCCCCCACAAGCTGGCCAAAAGTTCCTGGAGGTCCAGCGGGGGTCAGGGAGCGATTTCCCGCCGCGAATCGTTTTCGTACGGAAAATGGCGCCGGCAGGAGATCGACTGCAGGAGGTCGTTCAGCGAGGCGCCGGAACCCTCGCTGAACGACCTCCTGCAGTCGATCTCCTGCCGGCGCCATTTTCCGTACGAAAACGATTTGCGGCGGGAAATCGCTCCCTGACCCCCGCTGGACCTCCAGGAACTTTTGGCCAGCTTGTGGGGGGCCTCCTGACCCCCACGAGACTTGCCAAAAGTCCAGCGGGGGTCCGGAAGGACCTCCTGCCGTCCAATCTTTTTCGTCTATGGCCGCCGCCATTTTTCGGCGCCATTTTGGAAAATGGCGCCGGCTGAAGACGACAAGATTCAGGAGCAGGAGCCCGTTCCGGACCGCTGCCGTTCCGGACCGCCGCTGGACCCGCAGGTTATTTAAGTTATTTGGGGGGGGGTTCGGGAGGGTGGGGGATTTAATTTAAAGGGTCGGGGGTGGGTTTTAGGGGGTTTTAGTGTGCCGGCTCACGATTCTAACGATTTATCGTTATAAATCGTTAGAATCTGTATTGTATTGTGTTCCATAACGGTTTAAGACGATATTAAAATTATCGGACGATAATTTTAATCGTCCTAAAACGATTCACATCCCTATTGGGGGCCACTTTCACATTCAACATGAGACGTACGAACAGAACAGTGGTCTCTTGTGAAGATTTGATGGCCTTCAGAGTGGGGAAACTCACTCCAAGATGAGATTTGGACAATGTTCTCTCCACCTAGCTTGTTGTTGCCCAGGTAGTGTCCATCAAGCTAGGTGGAGGGAACATTGCCCAAATCTCATCTTGGAGTGAGTTTCCCCACTCCGAAGGCCATCAAATCTTCACAAGAGACCACTGTTCTGTTCGTACGTCTCACGTTGAATGTGAAAGTGGCCCTCAACCCCCTACACTAATACCTAATCCCCACCTCGAGTTACTAGGTGGGCCTCTCATAGGGATACAAATACCTGTCTAGGGAGAAGGATCTATAGCAAGGTTCTCTCTCTCTCTCTCTCTCTCTCTCTCTCTCTCTCTCTCTCTCTCTCTCTCTCTCTCTCTCTCTCTCTCTCTCTCTCTGATATAAGCTGTTTGGAATTGTCATGGACCGTGATAAACCTTTACTGGCCTCTAGCGCACAATGTAACGCGAATGAAAGGGTTGTAGCTATTAGCCGCACTAACACTGCAGCTGTTTTGCGGCACACGATAACTGTTTCCCGCTTTACATATGCTCCGCCCCCTGAATACAAAATTGCAAATCGCGTTAACGGCTGTTAGCGCGATTTGTGAATTTATCTCCCGCAGTAACTCCTTGGAAAATGACCCCCACAGTGTGGTGATTGGAGTTGCAGCAGTGCTAGTGATTTTTTTTTTTTAATCTGAACAGTGAGGTGAACACAGCACACTCATAGGCTGAAGAAGACATTAAATTTATGGGTCTTGTTGCCACAAGTCTACTTACCATTCCCCTTATATACTTCCTTAGGAGTCTTTATTTTACTTCTCTTCCTACTTACTTTGCGCCTTAATTATCTAACTATTTATTTAAAAATGCTTCTATCCCATACTCTATATGAGATGCCTGAGGCAACTTACAATAAAAAAAACATGCACAGACAACATGTAAAATTATGCAAAAACATTACTAGTAGAATACAAGAAAAACATAATACAAAAGAACTCTGTGATTTACCATCTTAGGATTTCTTCCTTCCTATCATACCCAGAAGTACCACCTTAGGGGTCCTGCTCTTACTGCTCTATCTTGATATCATGCCCCTTATATACCAATATCACTCTGCCTACCTGCCGTGTTTCAGACTCATCACTTTATTGGTCTTTCTACCATATACCTATATGTCAATATTTTTTGTTTTTTTAAATAGTTATAATGAGTTGTGTAGTACCCAGAAAAAAAAATTGAAAAAAAATTACTAATTTCTCCTCCCATCTCATCTCTTTTCTGGTTCTATAACTTACTGTTTTGTGTATATCTGTAAGATCCCAGCCTATTTATCCTACCCTTCTTTTGCTTGATTATACTGGGATGTACTATTCCCAAAAACCCTTAGTCTGAAAGAAGAAATGCAGACACAAGAGAAAAGATGTACTGAAGAGATGTTTTACGTGTTCTGAATATGGTAAAGATTTCAGTAGGCAAAGAGAACTAATGCAACATCAGAGGAACAACAAAGGAGAAATAATATGCTCAGCTACATAATATAGGAAAAGCTTTCTTAATAAGCACAATCTCACAAATTACCAGGAAAATCACACTTAAGAGACCATTATATGTTCTGATTGTGAAAAAATTTCAATTGAAATGTAAGTTTCAGAAGAAACCCAAAATTCCACCCAGCAACCAAATGAATTTCTAGTAAAGAATGTATTAAAAACTTATGTCACAAAAGTAATACTGATGACAGATCATTCTCTTGTACTAAATCTGACAAGTGGCAAGTACTTCAACAGGAAGACAGACATACCCCAAATTCTATTCCTTGGGGTGTTCTGACCACTGCGAGGGTCTGCTTTGTACTTCTCATGGTGCCTTGGCATGTTTATGCCACTCTTTGCTCTGCCTTGTCTCTTTAATGGTGCCTTGGGGTTTTTCTGATAATTGTTATGCTTTGTTATCCCTTCATGATGTCTTAGAATGTTGATGCCACTCTTGGTGTCACTTTGCCTTTCATGCTGCCTTTGTGAGTTCATGCCACTGTTTTTTGAGCCCTCCTTTGAATCTCAGGGATGTTCTTCCCTAATTGCTGCTGCTTTTACTCTTGGAGTGGCTGGGGTACACTTGGAGTACCCCAGCCACTGCTTTTACTCTTGGAGTACCCCAGCCATTGCTGGTACCCCTTTGACTCTTTATGGTGCCTTAAGCTATACATGCCACTTTTTGTGCCAGGGTGACAGAGTCTTGGTGAGTTGGCATGACTTCATCCTTTTGATGAAGTCTACCCACCAGTTTTATTAGAATTGATGAGAAACCCCCAAATTTTAAGCCCAAAATAGGTTAGAGTTCTTTCTCCATAAACTTAAATGGTAAACACATGAACAAATAAAACAAATATTTGTGTTTTAAACTAATAAACAAACTATAGGAGCCCTATGAAATAAATAAATGAATCAACATTAAAATTTTTCTTCTGCACCCCCTAATTTCCAGTATTGTTATGGGGGTGTCAGGGGATGTTAAGAATTCTTTGACTACTCTTTTAAGCAGTTTTAAATTTATGTGTGTCTGTGTGTGTTTGATTTTGAGTGAGATCTTCAGATTTGATCTCTTTGAATAGAGCTCAAAGTATTCAGTGCATATTTTTCCCTTTTGGTTTGCTCGCTCTAGTTTGGTTTTGTTTTTAAGTACCTTATACATGTCCCAGAAGGAGTTGTTATCTATGGTCTCCTTTGTTTCAGACCATTTTTTTAATGTGTTCAAATTATTATGCATTTTAGGGTTGTTTTATAATTTCCAAGATTGTTAAAGCAGTTGCTTTTAAATCTTTTCCAAGCTCTCTCTGTTTGTGGTTAGAGAGTTGCCTTATCTTTTTGTCTTAATTTTTTGTGTTCCTTATCAACTCAGGCTGTTTTAGATCTGTTTGATTTAATTTTTTAAGTTCTTGTTTGATGGTTGATTCCCTTGCTAACTGTGAAAATTGTATTTATATTTATAACTGCTTGGTCTGTGTCCTGTTGGGTGTGACTTTAGTTCTTAGTCAGAATAGTGTGAATTTGGTGTTTTATAGCTCTCTTTTCTAAGGATGTCTGATAATTTGCATTATTTTGATGCCCCCAGATGTACTTTACCGGGAGTCTGTGAAAATTTGGGGTGGGACATTGGGTGCTGGCATTTGCTTTGATGTACTGGTTGTGTTCTGACAGTCAAGGTGTTAATCTTTCAAATGTCTAGGTCTGTTATGTCATAATCAACAAAACTGTGTCTCTGTATTGAGATATAAGTAAATTTATCAAGGGAGTTTCGCCTCACTCTGCCATTAAGATATATAGTCATGGAGATTTACATAGATTAAGAAGTCTTTTCTCATTTTTGTTAATTAAATTGTTATGTTTCCTTTGTTTTTCTTTTTTAAAATTCTTTATTTATATATTTTCCAAGAATTCCAATTTGAAATAGAAAAAGAGGAAGGAAAGGAAAAATTATTCATTACAAGCAATAAAGAGAAAAAAGAAAAAGGTTATACATCCCTTCACAACTATAAGTCCACAATGAGGGATCCAAGTAAGAAATAATTTAGAAAAAGATTTAAGGAAAAATTATAATAGAGCCATTATTAATACAGATGGAACAATATTCTAATAATAGAGTACTCAACCATCTAGAGGAGAGACGGACTGAGCAAGACCAGTAACTCCAGACTGGGGCACAGGTTTGTCACTAAGAAAAGCAAATAGTTGAGAAGGAACAAAAAATACATATGACAGACCATTATATTTAACAAGGCATTTGCAGGCAAATTTTAAGACAAATGTTGCTCCAATCTGCAATACCCTGGGACACATTAAAAGAAACTGACTTTTCTTCTTCTGTGTCTGCCAAGCAACATCTGGATAGATTCTAACTACTGACTAAAGAAATGGCTCAAGACGATGCTTAAATAAAAATTGCAAAACCCGTTCACGGCCAAATTCAAAAGTATTGAAGCCGGTAACTGCAGCATGGCCTTTTCTTCTTCCTGGCCCTGAAGCCTGAAAGAGGAAGAAATGAGTAGCAGGCATGCAGGAAGAAAAGTCCATGCTGCACTGAAAAGTAGAGGCAGTAGCGGCAGCATCGGCCCCCAGAAATAGTCCGCGATCAGAAAGGGATACAGCAGCATTGACCCCTACAGTCAATGCAATTCTTCTTTCTAAGGGTCATGGGTGTTGGAAGAGGTTGCTACAGCTACCATTTGTGCTCTGGGGGAGGGCGGGAGAGGAAGTGAGAGGCAGTCAGCCAGCCGCCAGCCAATGTATTATTGAGAGACAGAGCATGTGTGTGATTGAGAGCCTGTATGTAAGTCATAGAAAGCATGTGTGTGAGAGAAAGCATGTGTGTGCTGATTGAGAGCTTGCATGCAAGTGAGATAGAGAGAGCATGTGTGTGATTGAGAACCTGTGAGTAAGTGAGATAGATAGAACATGTGTGTGACTGAAAGCCTAAGTAAGAGAGAGAGAATTGTGTGACTGAGAGAGACTGGTCAGGGAGGTGACTGGTGAATGTGTGTGTGTGTGTGTGTGTGTGTGTGTGTGTGTGTGTGTGTGCGCATATGAGAGACTTGTCAGGGAGATAATTGGTATGTGAGAGACAGAAACTGGTCTTGAGGGTGTGACTGGTGTGTGTGTATGTGAGAGACTGGTTGTGGTTGTGGTCCCTAAGGAGGAGGACCATGATGACAGCTTCAGCAGTTACTGGTGTGTTCTACTGGCCTACAAGTATGCATCCTAGGGTTCTGAAGGAACTAAAAATTGAAATTTCAGATCTATTAGTTAAGATTTGTAACCTATCATTAAATTCATCCATAGTACATGAAGACTGGAGGGTGGCCTTGGCCAATGTACACCAATATTTAAAAAGGGCTCCAGAGGCAATCAGGGAAAAATAGTGAAAACTATGCTAAAGATCAAAATCACAGAGTATATAGAAAAACATGGTTTAATGGAACACAACCAACATGGAATTACCCAAGGGAAGTCTTGCCTTACAAATCTCCTTCATTTTTTGAAGGGATTAATAAACATGTGGATAAAGGTGAACCAGTAGATGTAGTGTATTTGGATTTTCAGAAGGCTTCTAAAAAAACTAAAAAGTCATAGAATAGGAGGCAATATCCTTTCATGGATTACAAACTGGTTAAAAGACAGGAAACAGAGAGTAGGATTAAATGGTCAATTTTCTCAGTGGAAAAGGATAAAAAGTGGAATGCCTCAGGGACTGTTCTTGGAACGGTGCTTTTCAATATATTTATAAATGATCAGTAAAGGAAAATGAAGAGTGAGATTATGAAATTTGCAGATGATACATAATTATTCAGAGTAGTTAAATCACAAGCAAATTGTGATACGTTGCAGGAGGACCTTGCGAGACTGGAAGATTGGGCATCCAAATGGCAGATGAAATTTAATGTGGACAAGTGCAAGGTGTTGCATATAGGGAAAAATAACCCTTGCTGTAGTTACACATGTTAGGTTCCATATCAGGAGTTACCACCCAGGAAAAAGATTTAGGCATCATAGTGGATAATATTTTGAAATAGTCAGCTCAGTGTGTGCAGCAGTCAAAAAAGCAAACAAAATGTTAGGAATTATTAAGAAGGGAATGATTAACAAAACGGAAAATGTCATAATGCCTCTGTATCGCTCCATGGTGAGACCACACTTTGAATACTGTTTACAGTTCTGGTTGCGTCCATAAACATCAAAAGGAGCGAGTACTGCTCTCCACAATCAATATCTGAATCACCACGGAGATGCAAGGACTACAGTCTCCTTGCCGAAAACGCCGTCTAAAATTCCTGAAGTTTAAAGTTTGAATGCCATAAAGAATTTACTGTTCCCCCCCGACGCAGCCGCGTTTGGCGAAACACGGGTCCGTGTCGGGGGACCCGGTGTTGAGTAAATTCTGTACTTTTGAGCAATGGAGTTGCCGACTCAATGAATAAAAACATTTATATAAAAAACATTTATATAAAAAATTTGGATGCCTTGGGACTGAATTAATTTTTCCTGCATCTCCGTGGTGATTCAGATACAGTTCTGGTTGCCACATCTCAAAAAAGATATTGTTGTGATGAAGAAGATACAGAGAAGGGTGACCAAAATGATAAAGGGGATGGAAGAGCTCCCCTTTGAGAAAAGGCTGAAGAGGTTAGGACTCTTCCGCTTGGAGAAGAGACGGCTGAAGGGGGATATGATAGAGGTTTTTAAAATAATGAGAGGTCTTGAACGAGTAGATGTGAATCTGTTATTTACACTTTCGGATAATAGAAGGAATGGGGGGGGCACTCCATGAAGTTAGCAAGTAGCACATTTAAGACTAATCAGAGAAAATTATTTTTCACTCAATGCACAATTAAGCTCTGGAATTTGTTACCAGAGGATGTGGTTAGTGTAGTTAGTGTAGCTGGGTTTAAAAAAGGTTTGGATAAGTTCTTGGAGGAGAAGTCCATTAACTGCTATTAATCAAGTTGACTTAGGGAATGGCCTCTGCTATTTCTGGCATCAGTAGCATGGGATCTTCTTAGTCTTTGGGTACTTGCCAGGTTCTTGTGACCTGGTTTGGCCTCTGTTGGAAACAAGATGCTGGGCTTGATGGACCCTTGGTCTGTCTCAGCATGGCAATTTCTTATGTTCTCATGTTCTTAAGTGAAAGGAGCAGGGAGCTGTTGGAGAGGGTAAGTAAAGGTAGCTTTTAAAGTTCATTTTTCTTGATTGACTGCCATTTTAATTATTGGGTATTATGTGATATGTCTGCTGTTATGAAATATTTTATTGGTGTTTGGATAATTTTAAATAATTTTTAAGAGTTTTTAATTGTTAGATGTTATTCTTTTCATCAGCTGTTTTGAAACATTTATTAGTATAGATTTACAATTATTTCTGTGTGGGGATCTATAGTAGCTTGGCTTGTTCTGTTTTTCTAATTGTAGATATATTGGTGTTTAGGGCCTGGTTTAATATTTGTAGTGTTGCCTTTTTAGAGATAGGGTTGTTTCTGTTTGAGTGAGTTCCATAATGCAGATGTAACTTTGTGCAAATTAGTTTGTGTGCATTATTGCTGATCCTGGTACTATGGGGGTCATTTTTCAAATTATATTAGGGCCTTGTCACAGGCATTAGGGTCCTAATGCCTGCAATAAATAATTATGCATATGCAAATTTTGTCAAATGGGAGGAGTTTATGGAAATAAGGGGCACTTAACATTGTGTGCAATAGCGTAATGCATTCTTTCTTGGGAAAATTTGTCATATTTATCACAAATCGAGAGAGAGTGAGAGAGCCACATATTAGGCATTGTTTTATTCCACTGTAACAGGAGCCATTCTGAACTTGGGGTGAGGTTTTTAGTGATGAGCTAGGTTTTTGAGGGGAAGTTTTACATGCACAGTCAGAGTATGAACAGCACAGTGAAGTGAAGATTTTATGTGATTTGGAGTGATGAAAGATACACAAAGATGAGATTTGTACAATATACTCTCGACCTAGCTTGATGCACTCTCTACCTAGCTGCAATCAAGCTAGGTCAAGACTAAAATGCGCGCATGTTATAAAATCAAACGTCCATGTGCGCGCTGGGTAGCACGCACATGGACGTGCATGTGTATTTTTTAAAAATCTACCCTTATATGTGTGCATTTAATTAAAAAAATTAATGTGTTGCTAATGTGTGTATTCTATGCCCTCATTAAAAGTGATGCAAAATACGCATAGGGATAGAACTTTAAAAGGAGGATGTGCACGTCCACATAAGCGCATATGTGGGTATGATCAGACATAAGCTGAATTTTAAATCATCTGTGCAAGTGTGCGTTTACTATTTAAAATAAGCCTATCATGCATATGTGTGCTCCTAATTTTAAGCAGTTATGGAAGGAAACGTTATTTACATATCTTTCCTTAGGACTTGTCAGCAAATGAGCACATTTTAAAACATGCGCACATGTAGGAAATAAGCAATTTGAACTATTAAACCACCAGTTTGCCCAGTCTATCTCTAGGTCAACAAGACCCATCTGTTTATTCAACCTTCACTCCCGCCAGTTTACCCAGACCTATCACTCAATCATTTTATGGCTAGAATGATTTTTTTTTGCATAATTATACCTGATAAAGAGCAGAAGTAAATATGTGCAGGTAACACTCCTACATGTGCTGTGTTTGCCACATTTAAAATTGGGATTTACATGAGTAAATGTTGGCCCCACCACAAATCCACCCCTTTTCTCACGTATTCTGTTGCATGCACACGTGCATATACATACGTAAATTGCCGGCTTTAAAACAAGAGTTGCTTCTTCTTGGTCCATAAACTTACATATATGGGCCTTTTAACAGAGCTACTCTTTCAGTATTTACCCCATACCCTTTATTCAACAACCCAATCCTGAAACAAAAACTATGCTGCTACTTTTTATGTGAAGATCATATTGGTTTATGCTATCTGAAAAGAATGTGTATACTTTGACTTAGGAGACTTATTGGAAACATTGGTTGTTCAATATTTTGTGGCCAAACTTTTTCAGGAAAGTGTAAATTTTATAAAACATTATAAATGTCTCAACTATTTCTTTTGGAAGACAGCCTGTCCTTCAACTCCTGCCTTTTATGCTACTAATATTTATTTTGTTAGCTTGATTTTTAAAGTACAGAGCTAACAGGTTGTCAATTTTATTGCCCTTTTTCTAGGTTTGCTTATGGCTTGGTAAATTATGTTCCCATTTTTCATGAAATCAGCCCTGATGTTTATTTCTTGCTACAGGTTATTTAAGTTCTGCTCTATCTCTATTATCTTTATGCTTCAGCTCCAAATGTTTAATTTGTGATTTCAGATTTTCTTTGTAGTATTTAATATTTCTTAAGGCAGGGAACATGTGTCATCAGACAACCTCCAGTTACAGCTGTAGAGCATCCCAAATTACAGATTGTGAGGTCTCACCATTGTCATTTCTCGCAAAGTAATCTTTGATTAGTATTTTAATGTCTTTTCCAACTAATGCATTTGTTAGCAGCCAGTCATTAAGCTGCCAAAAGCTACTTTCACTCTATTCTATTAAATTCTGCAAGGATATTGTCACCTTGGCATGATCAGATCATGTGGTACTGCTAATATATTACAGTAGAATATATTTGTCTAATATCTGATAGCATGCAATTAATATGGGAATAATTGTCACATGGATGGCAATAGAATGAATAATCTTTATCACTAAGGTGCAGAATGCACCAGAAATTCAGTGATCCCAGAACTTTTTTTTTTACATAGCCCCTCAAGCTTTTCTTTTAATTATTTGTTTTATTTAGTTCACTAACTTATATACCGCTTGCCAACGTTTCCAAGCGATTCTTATGTTAATAAGATAATATAAAATACAGTTAATATAAAATACAATAAAGATAATATAAAATACAATAAGATAATATAAAATACAATAAAATCTATACTTTACATTAAAACAGCAACATGTACAAACAGAACAGTGTTCTCTTGTGAAGATTTGATGACCTTCGGAGTGAGGAAATTCACCCAAACATGAGAGTTGTGCAATGTTCTCTCAACCTAGCTTGATGTTACCCAGGTAGAAAGTCCATCAAGCTAGGTTGAGAGAACATTGCACAACTCTAATCTTTGGGTGAGTTTCTTCACTCTGAAGGTCATCAAATCTTCACAAGAGTCCACTGTTCTGTTCGTACATCTCACGTTGAATGTCAAAGTGGTCCCTAACCCCCTACACTTATACCTAAACCCCACCTTGAGTTACTAGGTGGGCCTCCCATAGAGATATAAATACCAATCTAGTGTGAGGGAATTAAGGCTAGTCTCTCTAATGGCATGTGCAAAAAACATTACAAACTGCAATAAAGCCCTACCACATGGCTTTACACAAATGAAAAAGGTATAGTTAAAGCCATGCAATACTGCTTTACAAAACTGTGAGCCCAGCCCACTTGGCCAAAATTCCTACCTCATTTGCATCACACCAAAAAGTATGGTGCTTTCACATGCATTAATGCATTTTTTGCATGCGAAAACACCATATAGCACCTTGTTAATGACCCCCTTAGCTGGCTACTGCTAATTTTCAGTGATAGCTAGCCAGTGATAGTTGGCTAGGTTTAGGCAGCCATGTCTGAGCACCCTAAATCTAATTGGCTAAGTTTTAGGAGGTTTTTCAGTTCAAACATGGCTTAATTTAGGTTGGCCAAATGCTGGTTATTAGAGAGATTTCCAAAACTGCAATATTTTAAAATGGGATGAGTCATACACTCTTACCTAATCCCCACCTCGAGTTACTAGGTGGGCCTACCATAGGGATACAAATACCTACCTATGGGCCATGACATTAGGGCCAGTCTCTCTCTCTCTCTCTCTCTCTCTCTCTCTCTCTCTCAACCATTAACAATGGTCCCCTGGTGGTTGAAAGAAGGAAATACAACAGGTCTGGCACTTATCATGGTATCGCAATCTTCACACAGGTATTTAGCACAAATTGTGATAAATGCTATATTAGCATAAAACACACCCCTTTTGCTATCGCATGCAGTACTTACCGCATTTTGATAAATCCACCCCATTGTGTAACTATAGCAGGGGTTATTTTCCAGTCTTACAAGGTCTTCCTGCAATTTATCACAATCTGCTTGTGATTGAACAATTTTGTATCATCTACAAATTTGATTATCTCACTCGTCGTATTTCTTTCTAGATCATTTATAAATATATTGAAAAGTAAGGGTCCCAATACAGATCCCTGAGGCACTCCACTGCGCACTCCCTTCCACTGAGAAAATTGTCCATTTAATCCTTCTCTCTGTTTCCTGTCTTTTAGCCAGTTTGCAATGCACAAAAGGACATCACCACCTATCGCATGACTTTTTACTTTTCCTAGAAGCCTCTCATGAGAAACTTTGTCAAATGCCTTCTGAAAATCCAAGTATACTACATCTACTGGTTCACCTTTATCCACATGTTTACTAACTCCATCATAAATGGAACCTTCTCTGAAGAGAGAGCGGTTTTAAGTGGTGTACCGCAAGGATCGGTGTTGGGACCGGTCCTGTTCAATATCTTTGTGAGCGACATTGCGGACGGGATAGAAGGTAAGGTTTGTCTTTTTGCGGATGACACTAAGATCTGCAACAGAGTGGACACGCCGGAAGGAGTGGACAGAATGAGACGGGATCTAAGGAAACTGGAAGAGTGGTCGAAGATATGGCAGCTGAGATTCAATGCCAAGAAGTGCAAAGTCATGCATATGGGGAGTGGAAATCCGAATGAACTGTATTCGATGGGGGGGGAAAGGCTGATGTGCACGGAGCAGGAGAGGGACCTTGGGGTGATGGTGTCTAATGATCTGAAGTCGGCGAAACAATGCGACAAGGCGATAGCTAAAGCCAGAAGAATGCTGGGCTGCATAGAGAGAGGAATATCGAGTAAGAAAAGGGAAGTGATTATTCCCTTGTACAGGTCCTTGGTGAGGCCTCACCTGGAGTACTGTGTTCAGTTCTGGAGACCGTACCTTCAAAAAGACAAAGACAAAATGGAGGCGGTACAGAGAAGGGCGACCAGGAAGGTGGAGGATCTTCATCGGATGACGTACGAGGAGAGATTGAAGAATCTAAATATGTACACCCTGGAGGAAAGGAGGAGCAGAGGTGATATGATACAGACTTTCAGATACTTGAAAGGTGTTAATGATCAAAAGACAACGACAAACCTTTTCCGAAGGAAAAAAATCAGCAGAACCAGGGGTCACGATTTGAAGCTCCAGGGAGGAAGATTCAGAACCAATGTCAGGAAGTATTTCTTCACGGAGAGGGTGGTGGATGCCTGGAATGCCCTTCCGGAGGATGTGGTGAAGACCAGAACTGTGAAGGACTTCAAAGGGGCGTGGGATAAACACTGTGGATCCATAAAGTCAAGAGGCTGCCAATGAAGAGTGGGTGACTCGCCAGAATGATGGCTACTGCCTGGAGTCAATACCCTTATTAAATAAACATACACAGGCTTACGGTGACTCCAACATCGCTCTAAGCTTCAACAGCAAGAGGAAATGTGGAAAAAAGGATTCACACTCACAAAGAGGGGAGTAGCTGGCTTGTTACGGCGGTTACTACCCCAAATCAAATAAGCCTGATACTTCACTTTCAATGCATATACAGCAAAGTTCTCTGATTCAACGGCAGGGGAGAAGAAAAACTGATACTTCACACATCCAGCAGAGCTCTCTGCTTCAACGGCAGGGGAGAAGAAAAGAGGGTTCGCACTCACAAAGCGGGGAGTAGCTGGCTTGTTACGGCGGTTACTACCCCAAACCAAATGTGCCTGATACTTCACTTTCGATGCACATCCAGCATGGCTCTCTGCTTCAACGGCATGGGAGAAGACTTATACGTCACACATATCCAGCATAGCTCCCTGCTTCAACGGCAGGGGAGAAGAAAAACAACCAATAAGGGCTAATAACATAGTCTGGGTAAAACAAATAAGCATGGGTGCAGCTTGCTTATTGCGGCGGCTACTACCCCTAACGAATCAAGCTAGATATTTCACTTGGATGCAGCTCCATCACTACTCTCTACAGTAAAGGTGGGGGTGGAAGGGAAATAGAACCAAGAGCTAAGAGAAACAGATAAGTATGAGAGAAAATATGTGTGAAGCTTGCTGGGCAGACTAGATGGGCCATTTGGTCTTCTTCTGCCGTCATTTCTATGTTTCTATGTTTCTATGTTTCTATGTTTCTATAAAAAAGTGAAGCAGATTTGTGAGGCAAGACTTGCCTTGGGTAAAGCCATGCTGACTTTGTTCCATTAAACCATGTCTTTCTATATGTTCTGTGATTTTGATGTTTAGAACACTTTCCACTATTTTTCTTGGCACTGAAGTCAGGCTAACCGGTCTGTAGTTTCCCGGATCACCCCTGGAGCCCTTTTTAAATATTGGGGTTACATTTGCTATCCTCCAGTCTTCAGGTACAATGGATGATTTTAATGATAGGTTACAAATTTTTAGTAATAGGTCTGAAATTTCATTTTTTAGTTCTTTCAGAACTCTGGGGTGTTTACCATCTGGTCCAGGTGATTTACTACTCTTCAGTTTGTCAATCAGGTCTACCACATCTTCTAGGTTTACCGTGATTTGATTCAGTCCATCTGAATCATTGCCCATGAAAACTTTCTCCAGTATGGGTACCTCCCCAACATCCTCTTCAGTAAACACCAAAGCAAATAAATCATTTGATCTTTCCGCGATGGCCTTATCTTCTCTAAGTGCCCCTTTAACCCCTCGATCATTTAACGGTCCAACTGACTCCCTCACAGGCTTTCTGCTTCAGATATATTTTAAAAGGTTTTTACTGTTTTGCCTCTACGGCCAACTTCTTTTCAAATTCTCTCTTAGCCTGTCTTATCAATGTCTTACATTTAACTTGCCAATGTTTATGTATTATCCTATTTTCTTCTGTTGAATCCTTCTTCCAGTTTTTGAATGAAGATCTTTTGGCCAAAATAGCTTCTTTCACCTCCCCTTTTAACCATGTCGGTAATCATTTTGCCTTCTTTCCACCTTTCTTAATGTGTGGAATACATCTGGACTGTGCTTCTAGAATGGTATTTTTTTAACAATGACCACGCCTCTTGCACATTTTTTACTTTTCTAGCTGCTCCTTTCAGTTTTTTTCTAACAATTTTTCTCATTTTATCAAAGTTTCCCTTTTGAAAGTTTAGCACAAGAGCCGTGGATTTGCATACTGTTCCTCTTCCAGTCATTATTTCAAATTTGACCATATTATGATCACTATTGCCAAGCAGCCCCACCACCATTACCTCTATCACCAAGACCTGTGCTCCACTGAGAATTAGATCTAAAATTGCTCCCTTTCTCGTCGGTTTCTGAACCAATTGCTCCATAAAGCTATCATTTATTGCATCCAGGAACGTTATCTCTCTAGCGTGTCCCGATGATACATTCAGTCTCAGATCTTTCTCAGATTCAGTCTCAGATCTTTCTCTGCTCCTTTTCCAGACCCTCCGTTTACAAACAGGCTGATTCAATAAAAAGTGCTGGAGAGCTGGTGCTCCATGTTGAGTGCCCGATCTCCCAACGCATGCCCAGGCACCTCTCCTAGGTGCACAATTCTCTATTTAAATGAGGCCACATTATAAATAAGGAGGTGCTAGGGACAATAGCATATCCCTAGCATTTCATTAGCATTAGGGATGGCTGTCAGCGGGTCTGACAACCGAAGCTCAATTTTACCGGTGTCAGTTTTTGAACCTGCTGACAACCACAGGTTCAGAAAACGGATGCTGGCAAAATTGATCATCCATTTTCTAACCCGCCAACCAGCAGGCAGATTTTTTTTTTAATTACATTTTTGGTTCCTCCGACTTAATATTGCTAGGATATTAAGTCGGAGGGTGTACAGAAAAAGCAGTATTTTCTGCTTTTTCTGTATACTTTTCAGGGTCGCTTGGCCACACATTTTATTTTCTGTATTCCAGGCGACTAACTAATAGGCTCATCAACATGCATTTTCATGTGATGAGAGCTATTAGTTTTGGGGGCTGGCTATGTGTTTTCCATGTTCTTTTACCCCTTTCAGTATAAGGGGTAATAGACGCTGGTGGGAAACGCGCTGCCAATTGCGTATTAAATGGTGCCCTCGGCTGAGCGCCCCATTCTGTATCTGCCTGAAAGAGTTTTCAAGGAATAATCTCCTTCTGTTATTCATCCCACCCCCTTTCTTCTGTGAATGAGGGCAGGAAGCAGTGAAGTGAATGAGGCAGGGGGCGGTAATGTTGAAGGAAAGAAAAAAAATGCAGTCAAAATATATGATTCCTCAAAGATATCTTAAATCCTTATCAAACCAAAGCTGATTTTTATAAAATTCCTGAATAGAATGCTGCCCCTTTAGAAGAATTTCATTCTTTATACAAAGGTTCTTGTACCTGCATGTGTGCTCAACTATAAACCTGTTACAAAGACTTGGATGTGTTTTTTGGAAGTTTGAAACTGCTGGTGTCCCATAGCTGACAGAGGACATTGATTTCAATTCAGAGAAGCCATGTCTGGCACTACTGCTAACAAGTTTCAAACTTGTGTTAATTCAGCCCATTTTTGTATCTATCACCTTGTGCCTAATATAAATATACATATTTTTCTGAATAATTAACAGCATGAAAAAACTACTGCTTAAGAGGGCATTTTCAGCATTCAGAAGCTAATATACTCTGAAAGATGACAAGAACTTTCTCAAGAAAATATAAAAAGGATGGTTGCACAGTATTTCAATTCAAAACAAAAGTAACATTTCATAGTTAAAAGTTTTAAGATAATTCTTTACTTAATAGTTAGTTAATATTTGTCCTTGGTGAGGTAGATATTTAGCCACTATCCGGCTGTGATGATTAGATGGATAAATATATCCGGCTACCTTAGCCAGAATATTCTGTGGCATGGCCTCACCACTGAATATACCTGGTTATCTAAAGTTGGCTGGTTAAGTTATCTGGCTATCTTTATACCTGCTCAATGGTAGGTCTAACTTAGGCCTGGATTTATCAAAATGCACTAAATATCGCATGTGATAGGAAAAGGGGTATTTTTTATGGTAATAGGCAGTTTATTACAATTTGCACTAATACCTATCTGAAGCACTAAGTGTTGTGGGAGTCTCAGTTTAGTGGGCCGACCTGCTGGAGACTAGGAAGAGATGGACAATGTCTCTGATGAACAGCGGGCCGGGAGGCAGATGTTCAGGCGGGACGTAGATGCTCTTCATCCTGGAAACTGGTGCTCCCCCGGGAGGAGCCCGTAGGAGCCCAACTGCTGGGACTTAGGTGGCTTCACCCTTGGAAGCCGAAGGCCCCCCCCCCCGGGAGGAGCCTGTAGGGGCCCGGCCGCTGGGACTTAGGCGGGTTGTGGATCAGGACAGGTAACTGGAACCAGACTAGGACAGTAGTGATACTGTAACTGGGTACGGGTTCTGGAACCAGGCAGGAACTGTAGCAAGACTCGGGTACTAGAACCAGGAAGAAACTTTAGCAGGCAAGCAGGAACCAAGCAGGTACTGTAGCAAGCAGGCAGGAACCAAGCAGGTACTGTAGCAGGAACGGAGCAACGTAGCCAAGCGGGTCACACCGGAGCACAATGCAACAGGAAACCAGAATGCTAACCCATTGCAAGGCAAGGGCTGGATGGCCACGGCCGGCTTATCAAGGCCGCGGCTTCTGACGTCAGGAACTGGGCAGAGTCTGTACTGGTGGGAAATGGGCTACAAAGGCGCCCAAGTGGCGCGCGCGCACACCTAGGAACAAGGCGACCACCGGAACCTTCCCGGCGGCGCTGCCCCAGCGGGGACTCCGCCAAACAGGCTGCAGGCCAGGACTCCGGAGGCGGGAGCAGGTCGGGGAATCAAGAGGTAAGGGCCTGGCCGCGGTGCTCGCGGCCAGGACCACAACAGTACCTCCCCTCTTATGCCCCCTCTTAGCCAGCCGGGTTTACTGGGGTGGTCCAAATGAAATTGCCGTAATAAGTCTTTGTCGAGGATATTACGGGCCGTCTCCCAAGAGTTGTCCTTGGGTCCGCAACCCTCCCAGGCAAGCAAGTATTCCCATCGGCGTTGATGGAACCGGACATCCAAAACTTCATGTACTTGATAATTAACCTCGAGGGTTCAGGAGCCCTGGAGTGGTATCTGAACAACACAAGAGGCTTCAGTAATGACACGTGGAACACATCATGTATGCACATGGAGGAGGGTAGGCGTAGACGGTATGAGACCGCTCCCATTCGTTCGGCATTTAGGAAAGGCCCAAGAATTTCGGGGCTAGTCTTCGAGAGGGAATACATATCTGTAGATTTCTGGTGCTAAGCCAGACACTGTCTCCTGGGAGGAAGATAGGTGCTGGTTGATGATGCCTATCCGTCCACTTCTTGGCGGACAGGGCGGCTTTATGGATCTTTTCCTGGGTAGATTTCCACAAAGTACGGAGCTGGTGAGCTGAGAGTTGCACTGCCAGGAGTGCACTAGGTTCAGGTGAATGTAGGGGCGGACGAAGTTGCTTCCCATAAACAATGAGCAACGGGGAACTTCCCGTAGCAGCATGCGTGTGATTATTAAACGAGAACTCTGCCCAAGGGAGTAGCTTGGCCCAATTATCTTGTCATTCGTTCACAAAGGCACGGAGAAACGCCTTCAGGGTTCGATTGGTTCGTTCCGTTTGCCCATTGCTCTGAGGATGGAATGCAGACAAAAGACTAAGTTGCACATTAAAGCGCTTACATAGGGCTTTCCAATAGCGGGCTGTAAACTGTGGTCCTCGATCGGAGACGATATCCTGCGGAAGGCCGTGAAGTCTAAAGATGTGCTGAGCGAACAGACCAGCTAGGTGAGGGGCAGAAGGAAGTTTTGGCAAGGGAACGAAGTGCGCCATCTTGGAAAATCGGTCCACGGTTACCCAGATGACCGAATTACCTCCTGAGACAGGAAGATTCACGACGAAATCAGTGGAGATATGTGTCCAAGGATCCACCGGGATGGGCAATGATTGCAACAAGCCCCTAGGCTTCCCGAGGAGCGGTTTTTGAACCGCACAAGTAGGGCATGAGCCCACAAAAGCTTGGACGTCTTGTCTCACCATTGGCCACCAGTAGAAACAGTTTAACAAATCTAATGTCCCTCTCCAACCAGCATGGCCCCCAGTGTGGGAGTCATGGGCCCAAGCGAGGACTGAACTCCTGGAGCAATGCAGAACGACAGTCTTCCCTTGGGAGGACACCAAGGTTGCAGCAAGGCTGACTTTTTCAGGGTCCAAGATATACTGAGGTGTATCCGGGGTCTCTTCGACCTCAGAAGAGCGTGAGAGCGCATCAGCTCGAACATTCTTAGAGCTGGGTCGATAGCGTAAAGTAAAGTCAAACCGATCAAAAAACAGCGACCATCGGGCTTGTCTTGGATTCAGGCGTTGGGCTTGCTTCAAGAATGCTAGGTTTTTGTGATCGGTGTAAATCGTGACCGGGTGGTTGGCTCCCTCCAACCACTGTCTCCATTCTTCCAGGGCAAGTTTCAAGGCTAGCAACTCTTTGTCACCTACACAGTAGTTGCTCTCAGCTGGGGAGAATTTCTTTGAGAAATATGAACAGGGTAACAGCTGTCCAGAATCAGAGTACTGGCTCAGTACTGCCCCCCCACGGCCACATTGGAGGCATCAACCTCCACCACGAAGGGCCGGCTGGGATCCGGATGACGAAGGCAGGTATCTAGTAAGAAGGGTTCCTTGAGGGCCTCAAAAGCTTGGCAGGCAGAGGGAGGCTAATCCACTGTGTTAGCCCCCTTTCGGGTGAGGGCAGTTAATGGAGCCACAAAACAGGAGTAGTTGGGGATAAAGTGACGGTAGAAATTAGAAAAGCCGAGGAAGTGTTAAAATGCTTTAAGACCCCTGGGCCAAGGCCAATTCTTAATAGCCGCCACTTTCTCAGGATCCATTAGAAAGCCTGCTGCAGAGACTATGTAGCCTAGAAACGGCAGGGAGGTCTTCTCAAAACTGCACTTTTCCAGTTTCGCGTATAGGCCATGCTCCCTAAGTATCTGGAGCACTTGGCGGACATGTTGACGATGTGATGGCAGGTCCTGGGAGTAGACTAACACGTCATTGAGGTAAACAATTACACAGGTGTTCAGAAGTCCCACAACACCTTATTAATCAGGTGCTGGAACACCGCCAGGGCATTACATAAGCCAAAAGGCATTATGAGGTACTCGTAATGCCCGTCTCGGGTATTAAATGCGGTTTTCCACTCATCTCCAGGATGGATTCTGACCAAATTATAGGCTCCTCGTAAGTCCATCTTTGTGAAAATCTTCGCTCCTTGAAGCCAATCAAGGAGTTCCGGGATTAATGGGAGCAGGTAGCGGTCTCGCTTGGTAATCAAATTTAGGCCTCGATAGTCTATACACGGCCTCAGTGAGCCGTCTTTCTTGCTGACAAAAAAGAAGCCCACCCCTGCAGGTGACTTGGACGGGCGGATAAACCCCTTGGCCAAATTCTCTGCAACGTACTCGGACATGGCCCGGGTCTCAGGTATGGATAAGGGATAAACCCTTCCTCGAGGGGGCATGGTACCAGGTAGCAAGTCAATAGCACAGTCATATGGACGATGCTGCGGAAGGATCTCTGCCTTGGTATTGGAGAATACATCAGTGAAGTCCTCATAAAGTGCAGGGGGAACCACAGCTGACTGCATCTACGGAAGTGAAGGGGTCTTAGGCACCTTCATACAATTAGCTAGGCAGAAGGGACTCCATTTAACAATCTGTACCATATCCCACTGAATCGTGGGCGAGTGTTTCTGTAACCATGGCAACCCTAGCACCACAGGGTGGACAGCCTTATCCAACACTAGGAAGGCTATCTCCTCCAAATGGATTGCCCCGGTGTGGACCGTAATGGGTGCCGTGGATAGCTGGACAGGACCAGGAAGAAGCGTCCCCTGGATCAAGGTAATTCGTAACGGGGCCTCCCGTCTATGCGTAGGGATTTGCAACTGGGAGACTAAGTCGTGCAGGATGAAATTACCTCCAGCTCCAGAGTCCAGGAACGCCATAGTCTCTAAGGAACCTCCGGGGTATTCCAGAGTAACAGGAACAGTGCATTGAGGAGCTGTAGCACAGTCTAGGAGGAGCACTCCCGACCTCCTAGGCGGCGTTTTCCGCACGCTCTTGGCAGCATGCCAAGAAGTGGCCCTACCTTCCATCGCTGGCCCCACCCCCAAGGCGCGTGCGTGCGCCGGGGCTCCAAATTTAAAGGGGCCAGTGCGGGAGATTGAGGACAGCCCCAATGATGATGTCAGATGCTGCTGGGTTATTTAAACCCTGCAGCCACCTCTAGACCTCAACTTGCAACGAGGTTCGTTCTTCGGAGTTGCTAGTTGCTGTCCCAGGACTCCTGTCTACCTTGACTTCTGACTTCTGACTTCTGGCTTCTGACCCTGCTTCATCCTTTGACTCTGTCTTCAGCTTCCGCCCCTGGTTTTGGCTTCGGAGTTCTGACTTCTGGCTTCCGACCTGCTTCGTCCATTGACTCCGACTTCAGCTCCCTCATCGTCTACAGGTATCCAGTTCTTGCTAGCCCGGAGGATTCTCCTAAGTCCCAGCGGCTCAGGCTCTCATGGGTTCCTCCCGGGGGAGCTGCTGGCTTCCAAGGGTGAAGACTCTTCTGGCCTCCGGGGCCCTACTACTCCCATCGACTATCTCTTCAACCACTTCCTTGATCCTTGGTCGCATAGGGTCACACCTAAGTCCAAGAGGCCTGGGTCACTACGGGCTCCTCCTGGGGGGACCTCGGGCTTCCAGTGGTGAAGCCTTCTTTGGAACACCTCTTCAGCCCTGCCTCCCGGCGGCGATGCCCACTGTGGGTCCCCACAGTGCAACACCTGCAGTCTCAGCTGGCCCAAGGTTCCACTACCCTAACAGTTTGCAAGACCATGGACCCAGTCGAAGCCACGGGCATGAAAGCCATTCCAGGCATTGCACAGAGGTTGCAACAACAACAAATTTGCATTGACTACTTGATGACGATGGTCCAGAGATTAGCAAATCGGATTGACGGAGCCGCCACACTCAGCTCCCCGGTCCCCGTAGCTGTGGCCAACGTCGTACCGGCCATTCCTACACAACTACTGGCACCCACACGGTACTCTGGGGACGCCAAGCTATGCCGGGGACTTCTTAATCAGTGTTTCATCCAGTTCAACCTACTGCCAGCTCAGTTTCCCATGGATCAGATTAAAACCAACTACATTATTACCTTGTTGGACGGGAAACCCCTGGCGTGGGCCTCCTCCCTATGGGAGCATCAGGGCTCTCACCTGGATAACCTGAAGTAATTTGTTGCAGCCTTCCGTCAGGTTTTTGATGAGCCTTCCCGCAGGCCCACCACCACTTCGGAGTTACTGCAGCTATGTCAGGGCAGCCGGCCCCTGTCTGAGTATGTCATAGAATTCCAGACACTGGCAGCTGAGCTGAACTGGGGAAATGACAGCCTTCACGGCATTTTTCTGGAGGGTCCCTCCCCAAGATTCCAAGATAAGCTGGTGGGCAGGGACATCCTAGACGATCTGAACAGCCTCATTGACCTGGCGGGTCACGTGGACCACCAGATCCAACGCCGCTTCCAGGATGGGAGACCTGGTCGGAGGCCCGGACACTCTGGAACCCCATGTTCCCGACCAGTACCCTCTTCTTCGGCCTCTACAGGAAATCAAGATACAGAACCTATGCAGTTGGGCCAAGGCCTGATTTCTCAGGAGGAGAGGAGAAGACGCCGGTCCCAGTGTCTGTGGTGGTAAGGGCCACTTCCTTGCTCAGTGTGATGAGCGGCCGGGAAACGCCCAGACCTAGGGATAGTCGGGGAGCTAACTCTAGGTAACACCACTTCTGCCTCCCCATGTACTGTTCCAGTGACCATACTTCTTCCCGAGGGAAGCTGAGGGCAATTTTATCCTTAAGAACTTAGTCCAACAACTCCAGATTGGGGTCCAACCCCAAAGACCTCCTGTCCGGGTGTCTTCCATCCATGGGACCCCTCTTCCAGAGACTATCTATACTTGTGCCTCTCACCTTATGCACGGGTCTTCTGCATGTGGAGGAGATCTCATTCCTCATCTTGGAAAAATCCATGTACCCGCTCATCTTGGGACTACCCTGGTTGCGGAAGCACCCCCCGGTTATTTGTTGGGATACTCTCCAGGTGGCGTCCTGGGATTCGTTGTTCTTCAACTCCTGTCTGACCACTGTTCCGCGACATCCGATACCTCTTCTGACCACTTCAGTAGTGCTGCCGCCCCAGTATCAAGACTACCAGGATGTTTTTTCGAAGGAGAAAGCCGAGCTCTTCCCAGAGCATCAACCCTTTGACTGTGCCATTAACCTGCTCCCGGGTACCACACCCTCTCGAGGATGGGTGTATCCGTTGTCACTCCCGGAGACGCGAGCTATGTCTGCATATATCCAGGAGAACCTGGACCGAGGGTTCATTCGACCGTCCAACTCCCCGGCGGGAGCCGGGTTCTTCTTCGTAGCAAAGAAGGACGGGGCTCTCCGTCCTTGTCTAGATTATCGTGGTCTCAAAGTATTACCCGACGCGACCATTATCCATTGCCCTTGATTCCGGAACTACTGGACCAACTACAGGGAGCCAAAGTCTTCACAATGCTGGATCTCCGTGGGGCATATAACCTGGTCAGGATTCGGCTAGGAAATGAGTGGAAGACCGTGTTCAACACAAGGGATGGCCACTACGAATACCTGGTCATGCCCTTTGGTCTCTGCAACGCTCCTGCGGTTTTCCAGAACCTCATGAACGAGGTACTAAGGGACATATTACATACATCGGTCATTGTCTATCTAGATGACATGCTGATATACTCTAAGGACTTGGGCACGCACCGCCATGAGGTCCACAGGGTACTGCAGAAGCTTCGGGATAACTGGCTCTTCGCAAAAATGGAGAAGTGTCAATTTGAGCAGGAGTCCTTACCCTTCCTGGGGTATATCGTGTCCTCCACAGGTTTCCATATGGATCCTGAGAAGGTGATGGCCATCAAGGACTGGCCTCAACCTGTGGGAATCAAGGCGCTCTAACGCTTTCTTGGCTTCGCCAACTTCTACCGGCAATTTATACCACACTACTCCATGATGGTGGCGCCGCTTACGGCCCTCACCAAGAAAGGGGCTGACGCCCGGAACTGGCCGGCTGCGGTGGTACAAGCATTCCAAGAGTTGAAGGCAGCCTTCCTCCAGGACACCTGTCTCCATCACCCAGATCCCCGATGTCAGTTCATTGTGGAAGTTGACGCCTCCGACATGGCGGTCGGAGCTGTTCTGAGTCAAATATCCAGCAACATCAAATCCCTGCCATGTTCCTACTTTTCCCGGAAATTCTTACCTGCAGAAAAAAATTATAGCATAGGAGACAAGGAACTTCTGGCCATCAAAATGGCCTTCGATGAATGGGACCAGTGCTTGGAAGGGGCCCAGCACCCATTGGTCGTGTATACTGACCACAAGAACTTGGAATCTTTATGCCACGCCCAGCACCTCAACCCTCAACAGGCCCGGTGGTCCCTCTTCTTTAGCCGCTTCGACTTCCTCCTCTGCTACAGACCAGCAGACAAGAACATCCGGGTGGATGCCCTTTCCCGTACGGCAGAGACGGAGGACACCCCTAGTTCACCACAGTACATACTTGACCCAGCTAAGGTGCTCCTCGCGGCATCCAACGTGGTTCCTATGGGAAAGATGGTATTTCCACTCTGTCTCCGGAAAAAGGTATTCTCTTGGGCCCATGACTCCCTGACCGCAGGTCACACAGGGGTAGCTAGAACCCAGGAATTACTCTCTGAGTTATACTGGTGGCCCCACTTGAATAAGGATGTCCGGCTCTATGTCAGCTCCTGCCCGACTTGTGCCCAACAGAAGACTCCTACCAGCCTCCCCTGGGGCCTTCTTCAGCCACTGCCTATTCCTACTGAGCCATAGACCCACTTATCCACGGACTTCATCGTCAATCTACCCACTTCTGAAGGGAAGATGGTGATCTGGGTTACAATTGACAGGCTCTCCAAGATGGCTCACTTTGTTCCCCTCGCTAAGCTGCCCACGACTCCTGAACTTGCGAACCTGTTTACATCTTTTGCCTTCATGGGCTCCCTCGACACATCGCCTCAGATAGAGGCTCTCAGTTCACGGCGAAGTATTGGAGTGCGCTCTGTAAAACGTTTGGGGTCCAGCTAGATTTCACGACCACCTTCCACCCCCAAGGTAACGGCCAAGTGGAACGCACGAATCGGACATTGAAGACGTTCCTCCGGTCCTTCTTGGGAGATTTGCAGAATGATTGGGTGGCCATTCTCCCGTGGGCGGAGTTCTCATACAACCACCACAAACACTTACCACCGGCAGTTCTCCCTTCTATACAGAATATGGGAAATGCCTTCGACATCCCTTGCCCTTGCCGTTGGAAGTGCCATCTCCAGCCTTACAACTCACGGCTCAACAGTTGTGCCAACTGTGGAGATCCACCCGGGAGAAACTTCTGCACACTGTGGTGATTGCAAATAGGTTTGCAGACCGCCTACGACCTCCAGCCCCGTCATTCATCCCCGGGGATAAGGTGTGGCCAAGCACCTAACACCTCCACTTGCTGCTTCCTTCAATGCGCCTGGCCCCAAGGTACATTGGTCCGTTCCCCATCATGGAACAGGTAGGGGAAGTTTCCTACCGCCTCCGTTTCCCGCCTACGCTCAGGGTACACAACGTCTTCCACGTTTCCCTGCTGAAGCCACTGGTTCTCTCCCTCTTCCATAGGAAGACACCTGCGCCGGCCTGAGGCACATGATGATACAGTCTATCAAGTCAAGGAAGTAACAGACGTGCGGTTACGCCTCAGACACTAGGAGTACCTCCTCTCTTGGGAGGGCTATGGTCCCAAGGAGAATTCCTGGGAACCAGTCTCCAACATCTTGGACAAAGCTCTCCTCTACCAGTTCCATGTGGATCATCCAGCTAAACCCAGGCCTCCAGGAAGGGGGTGTAGGAGGGGGGGGTTACTGTTATGGTCCCAGGCCATGCCCCGGGACTTGAACTCACCTTGCGGCCAAGCCTGGCCGTAGGAACCTTTCCCCGGCTGTCCAGGCACAAAGCCCAGCCTGCTGCGGCGTCCCCTCTGCGAGGGAGACGCCGTCGACCTCCCATCACTGGCCCCGCCTCCTAGGCGCCCGCGCACGCCGGGGCTTCAGATTTAAAGCGGCCAGCATGGGAGATGGAGGACAGCCCCAATGATGATGTCAGACGCTGCCGGGTTATTTAAACCCTGCAGCCACCTGTAGACCTCGCCTTGCAACAAGTTTCGCTCTTCGGAATTGCTAGTCGCTGTCCCAGGACTCCCGTCTATCTTGACTTCGGACTTCTGGCTTCTGACCCTGCTTCGTCCTTTGACTCCGTCTTCAGCTTCCACCCCTGGTTTTGGCTTCGGACTTCTGACTTCTGCCTTCTGACCCTGCTTCATCCATTGACACCAACTTCATCTCCCTCATCATCTACAGGTATCCAGTTCTTGCTAGCCCGGAGGATTCTCCTGTCCCAGTGGCTCGGGCTCTCTTGGGCTCCTCCCAGGGGAGCCGAGGGCTTCCAAAGGGTGAAGACTCTTCTGGCCTCCGGGGCCCTACTGCTCCCATTGACCATCTCTTTAGCCGCTTCCTTTATCCTTGATCGCATAGGGTCACCCCTAAGTCCAAGAGGCCTGGGTCCCTACGGGCTCCTCCTTGGGGGAGCTCGGGCTTCCAGTGGTGAAGCCTTCTTCGGAACACCTATTCAGCGCCGCCTCCTGGCTGCGATGCCCACTGTGGTTCCCCACAGTGCAACACCTGCAGTCTCAGCCATCCCAAGGTTTCACTACCCTAACACTATTAGCGATATATACAGTCATGTAGAAATGTACATACTTATATATTCTAATATACCTGTATATATTTGCACATACTGCCAACCTTGTTCACAGTCCCATTTGTTTTCCTGTGGTGAAGAGAGGGAAATCTCAACCACTAACACCTTCTTCCCCAGGTGGAGGCACCAGGCGCCAAGAATGTGAAGACTGACAGAGTCTGCCCTAGGGGGAGCTCTTTAGAGTCTGTCCCGGACCTAGGAATGCCCCGCGAGGTACATGATCAAGGGGACTTTACAGCTATATTTGAATATTGCTAGGTAGGTTTTTAAGTTATTCAGCCTTTTGTGGCTGGATAACACACTACTTACTTAACCGAATACTTTTTAAAAGATATGCAACTGAATAGCTCTGTCAAAACTTTAAAAATAAATGAAGTAAAAGGCTAGCATCTTGATCCCCTACCTCCACCCCAAAAGTCTCTCAAGGTGCTGTCAGGCTGTGATTCCTGAACCCCTCCAAAGCTTTCATAAAACAGAAGTCACCAGGTTGGTAGGCCAGGCTCCTTGCCCCATTTATTGCCAAGTATTAAGATCAGGCTATTCCCCTTCCCCCTGATCCTCCCCATCCACCCAATACATGAAATTTCCTTGCCAGACGTGAGGGAATGACTTCCTCTTTTCCAGCTCCTCCAGCACTGCTCTGACAGAGGCAGTTCTCAAATGTAAACTTGAATGTAAGCTTTCGCTTCTAGTGCTGTTTCTGTAAGAGTAGTGCTGGAGATGCTTGGAGCAAGGAAATGGGTCTCTTTCTCATCACAGGGTAAATTTAAATATTTGGGGAAGGAAGAAGAGAGGATCAGCAGCAATGGGGGAGATGGCGCAAAATTTTAGCACGGGGGTGGGTGAGCAGGAAGTGGGGGGCAGCCCTGCAGGGCATACAGAAATTATAAAACAACAGGGCTATGTCAGACCTTTTTTGGGGGGAGGGGAATAGTCCATTGATGCTTTAACTTCATTTTCTTTAAAGGTGTTGACAATGCTACTTAGTCGGATATCTTTTAAAGATATACAGTATCTTCACAGAATGATGAATCCAGTGAAGAAGGGGGTCGGGGGCTAAAGGGGGGGGCAGGCCTGCGAAAGGCCGCAGCCGTTCACACCACGGCGGCGCGATTTTGCCGGCCTTGGTGCAGCCGGCTGCAGCCTATCATGTGAATAGCGCCACCATGAAAGTTGGTGCTATTCGCTGCGCTACTACCGGCGATAATGTTCCTCACATTATCGCTGGCAGTGGTATTGCATCGGACTCCTCCCTCTCCCTGCCCTGACTCCTCCCCTCCCTGCCCCTTCTCCTCCCCTCCCCATAATTTGCATTATATTGCATGCGAAAAGGCCCTTTCCCATGCGATATGGGCTTATCGCGTGCATTAGGGCCTTATCACGTGCGATAAGGCCCTAACACATTCGATAAAGCTTTAGTAAATAACCCCCTTAGCCAGATAACGAAATCCCTCCTCAGAATGCCCCCAGAATGCCCCTTTTTTATCCGGCTAAAATATAGCTGAATAATTATTTACGAAGATATAATTTAATCGATAATTAACTAAATATGTTAGTTTTGCCATTTAGATGGGTAACTTGTAAGTTATCCATCTAAATGGCTTTTCAATATTGACCTCTACAAGTCCATGTATGCCATGAGGTAAAACCAGGACTGGATCAGCCTGACTTGATAAATTTGAACCAATTGACAAGCAATCCATTTTTGGAACTTTGATGAGAACTAACTTTATTGCCTCTCCATTTATTCCAGTTTGCCCCTGAGAAAAAAATTCTGAATCCAAAATAGTTTTGACTAAACAGATTTGTCAACCAGTATGAAATATTATTTGCTCTCCAAGTGGATTGGATTGTGTGCAGCACACTGAAAAATAGGCTTTTCATTTATACTGAGTAAAGAACTTTTGGGTATCATTTATACTATACTGAAAATAATCTGACTTGTGCATGGTGACAGAATATCTAATTTATCTTTTCTCATTTAAGATAGTATTGTTTCTGCCAAAAACATAGGTGATAGGTGAAGACAGGAACATAAAATCATAAATGGAATGAACCAAAGAAAATCAATGAAAATCAATACAACTTTGTTTTACTGGAGTTTTTTTGAGATGCCTGCTGTGAAGGAATTATATATCATGGGACAGAAAGTGAAAGCCCAGTCAACTGCTTTGCTTGCTTAATATCTTTATGAAGCATATTTTTTTAAATAAATGACAAAAAAAAATGTTGCTTTCATAGGGATTTATCAGTTAAGGTTTTACCAGATAAAGCAAAAATTAATGGCATTGCTTCTGTTTCATGAGAACTGGCTTTAAGCGAGCCTGAGAATTTGCGATGCAGCATCTCAGTGTTTTAGAAGCTACCAAATCTTCCCCAGAGTTAGCATTACTTTCTCTATAATCAGAATGAGTATCATGTTTCAAGGTTAGTCCTTCACTATACAGGGGAAATGTATTAAAGGCTTAATTTTGAAAGCCTTTGAAAATTAATTTCTGCACAAAATCATGGCTCTCATACAAAAACTTGTCATTTTCAAAGAAATGAAAAATTATTGTGCTTCTCAATGAGATATGATGTCAAACAACCTTCATCTACTCTCTGTACTTATTATTCCTTTTAACATTCTTTCCCTCACTCTTATTAAAGAAGTATGTTTTTTTTCAAACAGTTCAGATGATACTGGTAGTTAAAGCAAATGTGGAAGTCAATTCACCTCCAGATGTTTAGAGGCAAAGATTGGATGATGCCATTTTGAAAGATGGCCAACCTTCAGACTATGAGGGACACCCTCTAGACTACCAGCTATGGCCAAGTGGGGTGGACGAGGGTAGATAGGGGTTACGGGAGGAGGGGGATGTGGCTGGCTTTTATTTGGGGAAAGTTGGCTGGCTTCCATGGAAAGGCGTAGGAAGGGGGGGGGGGGATGACTTTTTTGAAAGGATAGTGCTTTATGAAGGGGTAGAGCTTCACCAAATGACTTGGACAAATATTTTTTTACTGCTGGGCCACCTCTAGACCCCTGGGGATTGGTTTGGACCCATTAGAAGTGGGTTATTTTAGTTCAATGTTGCACTTTAGATTTCATGCTGGAAACATCAGGGCATGAGTTAACATCCGGATGCTCCTGCAGAAAGTTAGCTATAATGCCTGGGTTGTAGCTAGCTTTCCAGAAAATAAATTGGCTTGCGTTATTTGAGGAAAACCATGTTATTTTATTTGCATGAAATTAGATATTTATGAACTGCTTGGCATGCATTTTCAAAACTTATGCTTGCAAGGCGGCTCATTTAAGTACATGGGCGTAGATATTGAAACCTTGGCCAGCTAAGTAACTTAGCCGATAACATTTATCCGGCTAAGTTACAAGGATATTCAGCGTCATGGCTATGTCATTGAAAATCTGTGCACAAAGCGCTATGCAGGCAGATAAATTTTATCTGGCTAAGTCTAGTTGTGCTCATTAGCAGGTCTAGAATTAGCCAATTAACTTAACTACGGGCGCACATGTGAGTGTGTTCGTCGCCCCTAACCTAAGGATGTGGCATATATATGTGCATATGTTATGTGCATGTTATAAAATAGCCTGGCCATGCACAAATGTGTGCAGAATTTTAAGTGGGCACATGCCTATGCATGCAAATCCCACTTCTACTGCACAAGTGGGGGGATTTAAAAAAGGATGTCCACTGATACATTTGCCAGTTTTGCCAGTTCATTCCCAGTTTACCCAGTTAACAGATAGGTCCTCCAACTCCCCTGGTTTGATAGCCTGTACTCCTCTCAGTTACCCCAGACTCTTTAAACCTCTGAAAAATGGTTATTTATTTGTTTGTTTGTTTGTTTATTTATTTATTTATTTATTTATTTGGAGTTATACTCCATCCATAGCTGAAGTAAAGTTATGTGGCAGGGGCCTTAGCGTGTGCCAGATCATATAAGTATTTATGTGCACATTTCTGGTGAAAGTACTGAAATGCCAATGTACCACCACTGTCCCGCTCAGACCATGCCCACATCCCACCCCTTTTTGAAAGTTCCAAGATGTGTACACAGCAGCATTTATGCATTTATCCAGGTGGCTTTTAAAATCCGATTGGCACATTTGAGCCTGAAATATTCATGCATCTGCTAATTTTGGTGCATGTTGGGCTTGTAAAATTCACCGTTATGCATATATCGTAGGGGGTGGGCATTCGTTTGTAATGACATAGGAAATACTGATATTTCCTGTTTCACTGCATTTCATAATTTAAAAAAATGATAGGAAAAAATAAGAAATGTCCTGTTATTTTTCCAATCATTGTTTGGAGATACAAAAAAAAGCAAGTTAAAAAAAAAAAGAACACAGAAACATTCCCAGCCTTTCCTATTTATTAAAATATTGAGGCCTCCCACCAGCGGACTACCCCCCACCTAACCTAGATAACCCTCCCAACCCTTCCAGGACTCACCAAAAACACATGCAGGCCGATACAGGCCACTCTCCTGTGCGTGCGATACAGTATTTTAATTTATTTAAATTAGGCCCGGCAGTAAAAAGAGGCGCCAGGGACACTACCGCATCCCTAGCACCTCTTTTTTGATGGAAGCGGCGGCTGTCAGCAGGTTTGACAGCCGACGCTCAATTTTGCCGGCGTCGGTTCTCAAACCCGCTGACAGCCACGGGTTTGGAAACGGACGCCGGCAAAATTGAGCATCCGGTTTTTGACCCGCCAGCCGCGGGCCCATTTTAATTTTTTTTTTTTTTTAATTTTTTACTTTTTTAAACTTTCGGGACCTCCGACTTAATATCGCCATGATATTAAGTCGGAGGGTGAACAGAAAAGCAGTTTTTACTGTTTTTCTGTGCACTTTCCCGGTGCCTGGAGAAATATTTCTGAAAGCAAAATGTGCGGCTTGGCTGCACATTTTGCTTTCTGAATTGCGCGGGAATACCTAATAGGGCCATCAACATGCATTTGCATGTTGCGGGCGCTATTAGGTTCGGGGGGGTTGGACGCGCGTTTTGGACACGCTATTACCCCTTACTGAATAAGGGGTAAAGCTAGCGCGTCCAAAAGACGCGTCCAAATGTCAGCTAACAGTGCGCTCCATCAGAGCGCACTGTACTGTATTGGCCCATTGGTTGTCTAGTGGGGTGCCTGGAAGTGACCTACCATTCCTGGGCTAGTGGCTGCCATTAGTTAAAATGGCGCTGGCCGCTCTTTGCCCTATCTTGTGACAGATTCTATTGGTGCAATTGGGCAGCCCCTGTCACATGAAGGGGCAAAGGCTTGCCTCACTTCATTATTCCTATTTATATTCAAGACCTTTGGTTCTATTTCTCCACTATGAAGTTTGAGATGTGACAGTTTACATAAGACAACAGTCTCTGGATTACGATGTCATGTGTAGCCCTTGAAAATCATTATTACGTGAAACCACGGCCGTTGTTGGGTCTGTGGAAGTGGATTAAGACTGTTTTTCATTTAAACATGTACTTATTTAAAAATTACACTTAACAAAACACACACAAAGAAGTGGATGATTGATAAGACCGAGTGGCCCGTATGGCAATTGGACACACTGTCTGGCTTGCTGATACTTCTTCACTTTAGAAATAAAAATAATTTTTTCACTGCTTACACTAAAAAACCTGTACCTATATAGACTTTGTTCGGTTCTCATCTGTTGGGTTTACTTATAAAATTCACAGGGCACAGAATGAAAAAGAAATATCTTTTTATTCATTATATAGTTTAATTAATTCATTCTGTGGCTTGTGTGTTGTTATAAATAGGAATACTAAGGTGTGAATGTGAATGATGGTGCTAGTAAGACATAGTAGTTGATGGCAGAAAAAGACCAATTAGCCAATCAAGTCCACCCAGGTATCTCTGTCTACAAAGCATAATTGTTTCCCAACCAGTGCATCATGAGACCTGATCAGGTGTGCTAAACAAACGTCAACCCTGCTTGATTCTCAGATCGAGGCCAGCACCTAGGCTCTGCTTTCAGCAACTTGCAGCAGCAAGAAACACTAGTGGTGGCTCTTAAATGTGTAGAAGCGCCGTTCTGAGAACATATGTAATAATGCTTGCTAGTAGGGATGTGAATCGTGTCCTCGATCGTCTTAACGATCGATTTCGGCTGGGAGGGGGAGGGAATCGTATTGTTGCCGTTTGGGGGGGTAAAATATCGTGAAAAATCGTGAAAAATCGTGAAAAATCAAAAAGGGTTCCGGCGCCTCGCTGAACGACCTCCTGCAGTCGATCTCCTGCCGGCGCCATTTTCCGTACGAAAACGATTCGCGGCGGGAAATCGCTCCCTGACCCCCGCTGGACCTCCAGGAACTTTTGGCCAGCTTGGGGGGGCCTCCTGACCCCCACAAGACTTGCCAAAAGTCCAGCGGGGGTCCGGAAGGACCTCCTGCCGTCCAATCGTGTTCGTCTATGGCCGCCGCCATTTTTCGGCGCCATTTTGGAAAATGGCGCCGGCTGAAGACAACAAGATTCAGTAGCAGGAGCCCGTTCCGGACCGCTGCCGTTCCGGACCGCCGCTGGACCCGCAGGTTATTTAAGTCATTGGGGGGGGGGGTCGGGAGGGGGGGGGGATTTAATTTAAAGGGTCGGGGGTGGGTTTTAGTGTGCCGGCTCACGATTCTAACGATTTATAACGATAAATCGTTAGAATCTCTATTGTATTGTGTTCCATAACGGTTTAAGACGATATTAAAATTATCGGACGATAATTTTAATCGTCCTAAAACGATTCACATCCCTACTTGCTAGCTAAAGTATGAGTCCCAGAATAATTAAGGGTCAGCATGCAGGGTATGGATAGATGAAGCCCATTCTATGCAGCACATAACTTGTACTCAGTACCTCCTCATCTTTTCCCTCTTCACCATCCTCCTTTGATCCCTTCTAGCCTCAGTCTTATTCCTAAATTGAATGAGAGGGGGATAGCCCTGGCCCTTGTAATTTTCCTGGTAAGTGGGACAGATGGGTGGGAGGCACAGTTTGGCCCCATTTTCGTTTTTTTAGTCCATTTTTGTTTTTTTAATGTTTGATTAAATTTTTTTTCACACAAATGAAACATATCAAATATTTCATGAAACAATGAATTTCTTCGTGGGAAAGAAACCTCCTAAAAACCAACCAAAAACGAAAACACATTGGGGCAGATCTTAAAACCTGCGCGTGGGCGTAGATTTGTTCGCACAACCCGGTGCAAACAAATCTACGCCCGATTTTATAACATGCGTGTGCAGCCGCGAGCATGTTATAAAATCCAGGGTCGGCGCATGCAAGGGGGTGCACAATTGTGCAACTTGCACACGCCGAGCCGCACAGCCTTCCTCCGTTCCCTCCGAGGCCGCTCCGAAATTGGAGCGGCCTCGGAGGGAACTTTCCTTCCGCCACCCCCCACCTTCCACTCCTTCCCACCTTCCACTCCCTTCCCCTACCTAACCCGCCCCCCAGCCCTACCTAAAACCCCCCCTTACCTTTGTCGGAGAATTTGCACCTGCCTCCCAGCAGACATAGCTTATGCACGCCGGCCAATGGCCGGCCCGCGATCCCGGGCACAGCGGCAAATGGCCGCTGTGCCTAGCAGCTCCGGCCATGCCCCCACCCTGCCCCTAGACTGCCCAGGACCACCCATGCCCCGCCCCTTTTCGCAAGCCCTGGGACATACGCGCATCCCGGGGCTTGCGCGCGCCGCCAAGCCTATGCAACAGGCTCGGCACATGCAGGGGCAGGTTTTTGGGGTTACGTGTGTAACCCTTTGAAAATCTGCCCCGTTATTTTTCTTTGCAGACCCCTATCATTTGCTATAGATACTAACTGTTAAAATTACCATATATAACAAGGAAAAGAACTTTTTCTGTTGCCGGTTCTTCACTGTGGAACCATTAACCTGATGCTATACACATAGCACCATCAACAAGTATCTTTAAGAAAGCTTAAAAAAAAACCTATCGTTTTGAACAGACTTATGTGAATTAATCCCAGATTCTTTTTGCCTTGTTATTTGATGTATTATTTATTTTTGTTTTTATTACTGTGTATTTTTATTTTATTTTGTAAGCCACTGTGAGCATCCAAAGGAATATGTAAGTTATCAGATTATTTCAAATAAATAAATAAAATGTTTATTTATTTATTTTGAATTTTTCTATACCGGCGTTCATGTGGCAAAGACATATCACGTCAGTTTATATTGAAACAGTTGTTGAATACTAGCATTACAAGTAACAGGGTTTGCAACTGAGAGGCAGGGAAAAAACTGGGTACAGACAGTCTGCAACCATAACAATCAAGAGTTGCAACAAACATTAATTTGCGATTACATTAAAATTAAAAAGATTGCAATAAAGTCAAAAAATGTAACACTGGATGGAGGAATAACATAAGGAAATTAAGAATTTAAAAAATTAAAAAAATTAAAAAGGTTAACTGTTAATAATGTCAGTTAGCAAGTGGAGGGTAAGACATTTATCTGGAGGGGGGCGTACATAAGGAGTGCTGTCCAGGGCATATTTTACAGGAGGAGAAGCGATCAGAGGGTTATGGGAAGGCTTGGCTGAATAGCCACGGTTTCAGTTTTTTCTTGAAAGTCTGTGGGCAAGGTTCTTGGTGGAGGTCCATGGGGAGAGCATTCCATTGAGGGGGACCAGCTGTGGATAGAGCGCGTTTCCTTAGTAAGGTCTTGGCTGGGGGGGGGGGGGGGGGGTGTAGAGTGTATCTTTGTAGAAACTTCTAACCGGTCTAGAGGAAGAGTGGGATTGAAGAGGGATACTTAGGTCGAGTGGTGAGAGATTGTGAAAGGCTTTGTGGATGATTGTTAGGACTTTATATAGAATTCTGAATTTGATAGGTAACCAATGGAGGTTCCGGAGGATAGGAGTAATGTGCTCTCTTTTGTTGGTGTTGGACAGGATCCTGGCGGCTGAGTTCTGTACCATCTGCAAGGGTCTAATGTAGTTGGCTGGGAGACCAAGAAGGAGGGAGTTGCAGTAGTCGATTTTTGAAAAGATGATGGATTGCAGTACCATGCGGAAGTCCTGAAAGTGGAGAAGTGGTCTCAATTTTTTTATGACCTGTAATTTGAAGAAACATTCCTTTGTGGTATTGTTGATGAATTTTTTAAGGTTTAGATGGCTGTCCAGGATGACGCCCAGGTCTCTTACTTGGGTGGGGAGGCTTGATTGAGAGTTGGGTAGAATATTGGCTGATCCGTGGCTGTCGTCCTGAGTGATGATGAGGATCTTTGTCTTGTTGGTGTTCAAGACTAGGTTAAGACTGGAGAGCAGGTGGTTGATTGCCTGAAGGCAGCTGTTCCAGAAGCTGAGAGTCTTGGGGAGGGACTCTGTGATTGGGATGAGTATTTGGACGTCGTCTGCATAGATATAGTGAGTCAGCTTCAGGTTAGTGAGTAAGTTACAGAGTGGGAGGAGGTAGATGTTGAACAGGTTTGGTGAAAGAGAAGATCCTAGAGGGACTCCCAGTGTGGAGCTGACCGGGTGAGATTCTTTGTTGTTGATTTTTACTTTGAAGAATCTGTTGCTTAGGAATGATTTAAACCAGCTGAGCACAGCTCCGGTGATGCCTATTTCTGCTAGACGGTCTAGAAGCATTGAGTGGTTAACTGTGTCGAAGGCCATCAAAAGATCTAAGAGAGCGAGAAGGAGCAGTTATTTGGTTTCTAGATTCAGAAGGATGGTGTCTGTTAGCGAGAGTAGGAGGGATTCGGTGTTCAAAGCTTTGCAGAAACCGAACTGCGATAGGGCGAGGATCCTATGTAAATAAATAAGAGTGGGGCAATTAGAATGGGGGCAGTATTGACTGCGAGTCTGTGTGGGATGAACAGTATTTGGGGAAGATGGGAAGTGCAGGGATTCAGAGATTTAAGAGGTGGGAGCTAAACTGGGACTTGGGGATGGTGAGGAGAGTAGGGACTTGGAGACTAAACAGAAAATAAGGTAGTGGGACTATGCTTTGGGTGGGGAGTATAAGGTTGGCTGAGAGTTTGAGTGGGTGGTGTGAAGTGGGGATGTGGAGGGTCAATCTGGAAAAAAGTAAAGGTTTTCTCAGAGCTGCACAAGTGGTTAAAGCAGCCCTGGAACCAACACAGGAGGAGTACTGACTACGAGTGAGGGGAGTGAAGCAGCCAGGCCTGGGCAGGCAGGATAGAAGAGGAGAGAAGGCCTTCAAGGAGGGAGGAGCAGAGCTTCATTTGTTGGGGGACATCCAGGAAGGAAGTTCTGGCACTTCTTTTCAGGCTTAAGAGGCAGAATAGCAGGGATGTTCTTCTCCAGCCCCTCCCCTCCAGGGGCAGCCTGCAGGGAAGTGAGATGGAGGAGGTATCTCTTTTCCCCCTGTCCTGCTCAGTGCTGCCTCTCATCTTTCTGGTTGTGGGACACAGAGTTGGGGTGGCAGTAGGTTCACTTTTCTCTGTTCTTCTCAATTTCATGATATCTTCAAGGATTTATGTTTAAATCTGTTTTATTGATTATCCAATACAAACCTTCAAGCACTGCAGAAAACAACAACTCGGGACACTGGGTGAGACTGAGCAGTACCCCAGCAATATCAAAACCCCCAACTGCCTTCAAGGATTTAATTTCTCTACAACTTCAGCAAGAGGGAAAATAACCCAACATCTTTCAAGCAAGTAAGAGTTCTTCCACTTTAACACTTTCCACCTGAAGGAGGCCATTCACACCTGCTTAGGACATTTGAGGGTTGTTCTCTAACCACAGTTATCCAAGCAAAGTCCTCCTTATTTTTGGAGGTTCTTTGTGAAGCAAACCAAAAATATTCTTACATGATCTGGGAAGATTTGATTTATTTTTAACTAGGGTTCTATTTTGTATTAAAAGAACAAGTGGGCTCTAGTTATTTTCACTCTATAAGTCAGAAAACAAGTTTTGTGATGTCCTTTCACAGAAGACCTGGGGTGTGGAGTCACAGATGATGCCGACATGGGTTGTGTTAATGGTGTAGAGCCATTAAAATCAGCTTAACTGTGCTGCCCCAAGAACACAAAGGTCCAATACCAAAGTTAGTAGAAACATATTTAAGTTTATTTCTGCATATAAAAGCAATTAGAGGACCTTTGGAAGACACGGAGTAACAGCTCCATCTTTTTCAGAGCTATTCCTGTGTGTCTCCATGTATGTCAGTGAGTGCTGACTTTTTATAGGTAAAACATACAATAATCCCTAATAGGACTCCATGAATATACCACGTGTCTTATGTTAAAACAAGATAAGTTGAATCTAAGTTGCCCTGTCCCGCCTCCCACCTTAAGGCCCAATTAAGAACTAGTTGAGACCCACGTGGCTGCCGCTTACTGTCAATCTTCTGTTAGTACTTTGTCCTGTCAATCTTTTCCAGTCTTCTCCATCCTCAGGGGAAATTAGCAAACTCTGATTTCAGTTGGGCCCCTCGAATGGAAACCAATCCTTTGAGAAAGTGACCTCAGCCATTTGCCCTTTGTAACCTCATGACCTTCCATCATAGGTTTTGAGCAGCTCCAAATGTATTCCAGATGTCTCTCAGAGTCTTGAATCTAAGGTCAGTTAAAGGGTTTATGGCTAGAGTTTGCAAATAGGCCAGAGAGAGCAAAGGATTCTGGGTAAGCTGAGTGAACAAAAGTCTGAGCAATAGTCTTCATGTTAGCCTTCCCATATATCAGTTGGCAGAGACACAGGAACTAAGGAGTACATTAAGGAGTACATTAAGATGAGGGGAGAAATTGGAGGGAAATGACACAGGATGAAAGGTTGATTGGAGTAGGAAGATGAGAAGGGTTTATGGGAGTGAGAGCACATAGGAAGAGCTGGGACAGCTAGGGTTTTATTCTGTATTAAAACAACAAAGTAGGTACTAATTATTTTCACTCTGTATGCCAGGAAGTATGTTTTGTAATTTTCTTTCACAGAAAACTCAAGAAGCCAACACCCCATACATCACTATATCTCTGGGTCAGGTGCTTATGGTTTCTGCTCTGGCCCATTCCTTTAACACTTGAAAGTCAGCAGAATAGTTCATTAATGATATATTATCAACAGATTTTTTTTTTTTTTACAGGGAAGAATGGGACAATATAATGTACACATGAGGAAAAATAAATCAAAGAGGTGTCCTAATTGTGTAAGACCTGTGCTACAGATTTTAAAAGCACTAGTGCACAAAAAAGTTATTCCCCCTTATTTAATCTTCAAAAGTTGAGCTTTGTTTTCTAATGTTGAATTTAAATCACTTAAAAACCCACATTCCTAGCAAAAAAAAAAAAAATAAATAGTCATAGTATTTTAAATTATATGCCCAACCAAACGTCAGGAAACACACTGACCCGATATTTCAATAGCAGAAGAGTAATATGATAAAATGTGTAACCTGACTGAAAAAGCAATGGGGAAATTATTGTGGGATAATTTGGGCTGTGTTAATATCCTGTGCTAAAATAGCATGGGCTAATTATCCCATGCTAATTTAACACGGGATAATTAGCCCACACTATTTTATCAAGTGATAATTATTCTGTGCTAACTTCTAATTTTAGGAAGGATTATTAGGTCATGCAGCTTTCGGGGGTCATAATGAATCCATGGAAATAAATAGAAAACCCTATGAGGCTCAGAGGGCAATATCTGCTGTACAGAATGAATAGTGCCACAACACAGGCTGAGCTTAGCAGAGTTTGCTGAGTGGAGAAGGAAGAAGGCAGTGAAACTCCAGGCACTGGGCTGTCTTGAATTTCTGCATCAGGGAAGGGGAGAAACCAAAGGGTTGGTTTGTTTTCCACATTGTTGGCACATGCTAATTTTGGGAGTGATAATTAGTGCGTTCTAATTCAGCGCAGGATAATTAGTCCCTGCATCCCTTTCAGCAAAATGTCTTTGGAAATAACTGTTTTTTGCCATTTGCTGAGGATGGTTTCTTTGCTTCCTGATACACAAACCCTCACTCCTCTCCTCCCAGCATAAGCTTCCTGTTAAATCAAATGTAGGGTGCAAAATACTGAAATACAATATTGAAATGATGCCAAATATTTGGCGAAGGCGAAAGAAATGAAGGGAAAATGGTAAGTCAGTTCCGATTGTCTTCTGATTACTGCTGTGGATTGGGGGAAGATATTTACACCCGGGGATATTGTTCCCACGCTCCATACCTTTAATGTGAAGTCTGGTAAAACCCAATTGGGACAGAGTGGGACCACAAGCTCAAGTTTTACCTAAAAAGAAAAAAACATGCCAAACTCTTCTCCGTGATGGTGTGCATCTATCACATTATTCAGCATACTGGAGGCTTTCACAAGTACCAAGACACAAAATCAATCAGCTTCTTACTGAATCATATGTAGGGTTTAAATTAAAACAGTGAAAAGCAGCAGTCTTGCTCTGTGGCCTTGACCATAGGTGTCGGAAAGGGGCAGGCCACCTGTGCCATGGCCCGACTAAATTGTAGCGACTGGAAGTGCATGTGTGCAGCACGTTCCTCCAGGCCAGCCTTTTCTGTATAGGGGGACATGCTGCCTGTTGTACTGTGTGCTTTTTTTTGCATGCCTCATGCTGGTCTCATGGGACAAGGAAGAGAAGCCTGCCATCCCCCCCCCCCCCCCCCCGCCCATGACTCCCACACTCACTCTATCATACACACTCTCTTCCCCCTCCCTCCCCAGCCAACACAAATTCCTGAGACTGAGAACTCATCCCATTTTACCAATGATGCCCCTAGACAAAAGCGTTTTCGGGGCAAACTAGGAAGGGGGAGAACAAAAATGGCCTTTCTACACATCACACCAAAAGCTCAGCCCTTGCCCTTACCGTTAAAATAGCTATAAAAGATACTATTATAAAAAGTACCAATGGCGTTCTATGCATAAAGAAACCCCTGACCAGCTTCAACACCCATAAAACTACAAAAAATTATTTAATAGCATAATTGAACCAATTCTTCTAAATAGGAGTGATGTTTATAGAGGATGGGACCAAATTTTAAGTTAATCACTGCACCTCCATTTCTGAAACACATACTCCAGATTACCCAACAATGGGGCTAGGTTATTTCCTCTTACAACTCACCATGCAAAGCAAGTCTAGAATTGCATGGCCACTTCAAAAAATATGCTTTATGATTCCATAATCTGTAAATATTCAACTGCTCTTTTCTGTGGGTGAAGGAGTGTGGAAGTGGTGTTGGTAGTGACAATGCCGGCAGAAGCCTTAGGCGGGTAAGCCAGGGGTCTAGGGCACCAGAATTGGGCAGGGCGTCAGAGTAGCCTGAAAGGGCAGAAGATTTGAAAGGATGGATGAGATGAGAAGTGGCTTGGGTGAGGCACAGAGATTGAGGGTGTTGTCCATTTTGGGGTATGTATTTCTTTGAGGAGCTCACGATCATGCGATGAGATCACCGTCTAGGGTAGCTGAACACCCTTCCACCAGCACTGGGTAGTCGGCAGGAGTTGTTGGATATTACTCATTTTTCCACCCTCTCTATTTCACCTGACCCAATGATCTCTCCCTCAACCTCACACTCGCTCCACCCTCCCCATCCCCCTCTCATACCCCAACTGTCATTTTCAGCCACCTTTCACAGACACACTACACAACCCCCTATTTATTCTCCTTCCCCAGCACACTCAACTTTCCATTCACTCTTCCTCACCCACTGCACTTGCCCTGCTCTCTTCTCTCACCCACTAATATGTCCCTACTCTTTTTCCATTCCCTCATCATACACTCTTCCCCTATTTACCCCATGCTCTTCCTCCTCCATGTTCTCCCTACAACCTCACCTCCTCTCTCTTCCCCTGTTTACCCCATACTCTCTCAACCCTCCACTTGCTCTTCCTCTCACCCACATGCTCTCTCTCCCACTCCCTCCTTCTAATGAATTCCCCCTTTCTCATTATCCATGCTCTCTTTCTCTCTTACTTCTGCTGTTAACTGCACATCAGACAATGCATTCAGCAGCTTGAGAGAAGCTTCAAAGCAGAGAGAGAGGCAGCTAAGGCCCACACAATGTGGAAAATTGTGGTTCTTCTGGGTCTTTAATGATAGGGTCTAGGGTTTCCTGACAGCACTTTTCTTTCCTTTCCAGGGCTCTTCTCTGAATAGTGGGTCCAGGCTGTTTACCAAACTGCATCTTCATTTTCTTCTCATTGGGTCACAGGTCCCTGGATCCCCTCCAGCTCTTCAATTTCTATGGCACCCCTGATTAGCCCAATGGGTGAAGCCAGCAGTACCAAGGACACCCCTCAACTATTGGTGGCCCAAGCTATCTCTCAGTTTCTCCTACCTAAAAGCCAGCTCTGACCTTATACACTAAACCAGTGATTCCCAACCTTTTTTGTATCGTGGCACACCTGACTTCGGGTTCACTTCATCATAGCACACCATCACCATCACCATCATCATCTTCTCTTCCCGCTCCCCCCACTTCTGGCATCATCACTTTCCCTCTGCCACTACCTCCTAGTATTCTCACTCTCCTTTTCCTTTCCCTCCACCCCTGGCACCATCACCTTCTCTTCCCATCCCTCTTCCTTCCATCCTATAGCATCATCATCACCTTTTCTTCCCTTCCCTTTTCCACACTACCTTGGCATCATAACCTTCTTCATTTTCCTCTTCCTTCACAACCCCTAGTATCATCATCTTCTTTTCCTTCCCAATGGCATCATCATCCTCCCTCTCCCTCCACCCACCTGGCATCATTACCACCTTTCTTTCTCTCTCCCTGTGCCTCCACCCTTCTGGTATCACCACCACTTTCCTTCTCCCTTCACCCATATGGCATCATCACTACCTACTCTTCTCTCTCCCTATCCCTTCAATCTTCATTATCAGCATCATCTTCTGTTCCCTCTCTCCTTGAATCATCACCTTCTTTCCTCCCCACTCCCAAAACTCTCTCCCTTCTCCCACTGGCATCATTTCCACCTTCTCCCTCCAACCATTGGCATTATCACCACTTTTTGTTCTTTCTCTCTCCACCCCTCTGGCATCATCACCTTCTGTCCCTGGCATCATTAACACCTTCCCTGTCCCTCTAACAGCCCATCCCCTAATATCATCAGCACGTTTACTCTCCACACCCTGGCATAATCACTTTCTCTTCCCTTCCCTCTCTTTCTACCCTTCTGTCATCAACACCACCATCTCTTCCCTCTCCCCTGGCATCATCACCTTCTTCCCTTCGCTTGTCTTTCCCTCTACCCCCTGGTATCACCATCACTTTCTCTTCCTTTCCCTCTCCTTACACACCTCTGGCAACATTATCTTAAATGTTCCTTCTCCCTTGGCATCATCACCTTCTTCCTTTCTTTCTATCCCCCTTGGTATCACCTACCTTGACTCTTTACCAAGTCCCTCTAGCTCTTGTCATCATCACTTTCCCTCTTCCCCAACCTCTGGCATCATCACCTTCCCTTACCTCCCCCTGCATAAACTCTGTGGCACATTCATATTCTCCTTAACTTCACATTCAGCTGTTGCTTCTTCCTGTCCTTTCCCTCCCCAGAACTGGCAGAAGTCTGAGTAGCACTTACCTGCTGCTGTTTCTTCCTCCTCCCTTCAGTAAAGTCAGCAAAATTAACCCAAGTGAGAGAAAGGGCTTTATCATTGGCTGGGCCCATACTATGGAACACGATGCCCCCTGAACTCAGATTACAGAGTAATCTCAACACTTTTAAGAAAAATTTAAAAACATGGCTCTTTAAAAAAGCCTTCACTAAAGAGTCTGGAGGGTAGAGAATGAAAGTACAGGGTAATGCAGATAAGAATGAATTTACTCAATCCTACATTTAAGAAGTAATATCTCAAAGAGATAGTAACTCAATAATATACCTGGACTTGACCAACAATACTCAAATAATGATTTTATTTATGAAATTGTAACTGAAATTTATTGGCACCTGTTAGAATGTACGATAACCTACATTTACTTACCTTAATCTATGTGCCTATTTGTAAACCATTGCGATGGTATATAACTTAGCGACGTTATAGAAAAGTTTTTAAATAAATAAATAAATAAATACATTTAAATTGGCTGGTGGAGTCAGAAGAGGCAGAGGCCCAACTGGAGCTTCGCCTATACCATCCCATGTTCCCCTCAGGTTGAGTCTTTGGGTGCCGGTGCCAGCAGGTCTTAGGTTGGGACCTCTGATGACAAATTGAAAATCCAAGATGAAGTTGAGGTGTGCAGGTGAAGTCAAAGGCAAGTTTGGGTCAAGGCTGGTGGTGTTCAAGGAATGTACTGAAGTCAGGTAGTGGTCGGTGGCAGGAGGCAATCAAGAGATGTCTAAGAGCCAAGCCGAGGCCAATACCGAGTACCTGTCCAATGGCAGGAAAGGATGGATAGGCAAGACAGGGAGACAAGGAGAAACACAAGAGGCAAGGCACACAGAAGAACTGAAGACTGACCACAGGGACTGATGAGAAGAAGGTCACAAGAACCGAAGACCTGAATGAAGACCAGGAACTAAAGACATGGAGAAGACCAGGAACAACGATCAACAACACTGCAGCAACTTACACAACAAGTATGATGCTAGTTGCCAAGGCAAGGAGTGCAGGGGGAATGGGACTTTTATAGGCCAAGATTTGTGAAAGAGTCATCCCTTTCAGTCATACTCTTCAACATGTACTTGGCGCCTTTGTGTAGATTGCTAGCTGGGTTTTGTGAACGGTATAAATTGTACGCCAACGACATCCAGTTTTTTGTTCGGGTTCATTCTTTCTGTATAGAAACAATCGATCTAGTGAATCTGTGTGTATCTACCATTAAGCAATGGCTTTTTTTCAACAAGCTATATCTCAATGTTTCCAAAACCCTGTGTCTAGTGATTCAGCATCCCCTTTCTAAAACTCCACACATTTCAATTGCAATAGAGAACATTTTGTTCTCACTTAACGCCTGCATTCGGAATTTAGGTGTCTTAATTGACCTGACTTTATCATTCCGTCTTCATATAAAAAAAAAAGAATAAAATCAGGTTTTTTCAAACTCTGCATACTTTGTGGTCTGAAACATCTGTTAGATACAGCGGATTTTCATACAGTGGTACAAGCTTCCATTCTTCCCATCATACACTACTGTAATTCCATTCTCTTGGGTCCACCCGCTGGTACTCTTAGACCTCTTCAACTCCTGATGAATGCTGCTACATGACTCATCGCCGGTGCCTGCAGGCATGAGCACATCACCCTCATGCTCTTTGATTTACATGAATCAAATACAAGGTCACAATCATCACTTTCAAACTGATTTCCTCTGTCGACTCACCGTGGTGCAATGCTTTGCTATGGTTTTTCTGCCTGACTCGTCAGCTCCATTCATCACAAAGGGGCCTTCTAGATGTGCCCTCATCTTTGCATGCCAGTCTTGGTGTTCTAGAGACTGTGCTTTCTTAGTTGCTTTCTGAAGTACTGCACCTTGCAGACAGCATGAAGTCTTTTAAGACCTCATTAAAAACTTGGCTTTTCAGACAGGCATTTTACAAGTCCTGTAGATGATTTTTGATTGTTTGGTATTTTTCTCTATTGCTGTAATTATTGTTTTGGATTATATATATGTACTGATTTGATGCTCTTTTTTTTCTACATCACCTAGGTTATAAGCGATTAATAAATTCAAATAAAGATATACATGACATCGTGAGGCATCGCATAGGATTTCCTACTGCAGGCCCTTTAAGTTTAGGCAGGTCGGCCATATTTGTGTCTAGGGATGGCCATGCTGGAAGTCAGCGGTGTCCTGCTGCGCATTGTGTCGGGCCCATGAGGACGTGGTGGCATGCCTTGACTTTGTGCCATCGTTCTTCATCGGCGTCAGGACAGGAGGTAAGCATGGCAGTTCATGGGGGAACCTGTGGACCAGCAAGTCAACAATCACATATCCCTGCATTACTGTAGTGTTTTTTTAAAGTAATGCTTCCAAAGGAAAGGGACAATTCAGTTGACTATTCAGTTAGAAACTATTGCCTTCACAGACAAAGAAGGCAGGAAGAAGATCTAGCATGGTGGTCACCCAATGTTTGTTTACAATTGTTCAGATTCTGCTTTAAATCTTTAACGGGCAATAATCAAAGGATTTTATGGGTAAATGTATGTTTACACAATTAAAAATGATGTTTGCCTATTGACCTCTCCCCGTATGTGGGTAAACTATGCACTACTTTTAGCACATGTGCATTTCTACCTCCACAAAAAAGTAGGCATAGTTAGATTGGGGAAGTGAAAGTACTCTGTGTATACTTTCATATGCATACTTTCCAATTGCAAAATATGCAGATAATGTTGTACTTACATTGTGTGTGCTAGCTGAATTTTCAAATGGGATTGCAGTCCCATGGATACAGAGGGTTTCCAGGCTTTGCAGGGATAAGAAAACTGTCCTTCCCATTTAAGGTGCCAGAAGAATGGATCGAGGAAGTGGTGCCAGGGGAACTGAGCAGCATAGCTGGCAGGGAGCCCAAGCTCCACTAGCTGAAGAAGAGAAGAAGATGCTGCTGTTTACTGAAGAGAAGGTTTTCATGGGTGATGAACTGAACCAAATCACGGTGAATCTGGAAGATGTGGTAGGCCTGATTGACAAACTGAAGAGAGTAAATCACCTAGACCAGATGGTATACACCCCAGGGTGCTGAAAGAACTACATAATGAAATTTGAGACCTATTTGTAAAAATTTGTAATCTGTCATTAAAATCATCCAATGTACCTGAAGACTGGGAGATGGCCAATGTAACCCCTATATTTAAAAAGGGATCCAGGGTGCTATGGGAAACTATAGATCAGTGAGCCTGACTTCAGTGCTGGGAAAAATTGTGGAAACTGTTAAAAGAATATAATCACAAAACATTTAGATAGACATGGTTTGATGGGACACAGCCATGTATTTTCGCAAGGGAAGTCTTGCCTCACAAATCTACATTTTTTTGAAGGGGTGAATAAACATGTGGACAAAGGTGAACTGGTAGATGTGGTGTATTTGGATTTTCAGAAGGTGTTCGACAAAGTCCTGCATGAGAGGCTTCTAAGAAAACTAAAATATCATGGGATAGGAGATGATGTCCTTTTGTGGATTGCAATTTGGTTAAAAGATAGGAAACAGAAAGTAGGATTAAATGGTCAGCTTTTACATTGGAAAAAGGTAAACAGTGGAGTGCCTCATGGATCTGTACTTGGACCGGTGCTTTTTAATATATTTATAAATGATCTGGAAAGGGGTACAATGAGTGAGGTGATCAAATTTGCAGATGACACAAAATTATGCAGAGTAGTTAAATCTCAAGCGGATTGTGATGAATTGCAGGAGGAGCTTGCGAGACTGGAAGATTTGGCTTCCAAATGGCAGATGAAATTTAATGTGGACAAGTGCAAAGTGATGCATATAGGGAAAAATAACCCTTGCTGTAGTTTCACAATGTTAGGTTCTATCTTAGGAGTGAACACCCAGGAAAGATATCTAGGCGCCATAGTGGATAATACATTGAAAATGTCAGCCTAGTGTGTTGTGGAGATCAAAAAAGCAAACAGAATATTAGGAATTATTAAGAAGGGAATGGAAAATAAAACAGAGGATGCCCCTGTATCACTCCATGGTGAGATCACACCTTGAATACTCTGTGCAGTTCTGGTCACCACATCTCAAAAAGGATATAGCTGCACTGGAGAAATTGCAAAGAAGGATGACCAAAATGATAAAGGGAATGGAACAGCTGACCTATGAGGAAAGTGTTGGAATCTGTGGGAGGGAGCGCAAGGGAGTGCTCCAGATTCCATGGAGATGTGTGCCTTTGGACCATTTTCTAAATACCATCAAGTTAATAGTGCTTGCTGTAGCCTGAATTTTTGTAAACAGTGAGACCTCATAAAATGTGGCGGGCTCACCGTGTGAGCGCCCGGAACGCCACTTTCAAGGTAGTGCGGTGATAATTTTTCGAATACACCGTCAAAGAAATTCAAATCATCGGTCTCTCTGTTTAAGATTTACAATGGGGTAATGGCAACTTGTGTCAGTTTGCTACAAGGTAAGGCAGTGAAAATTCAGTATCATAGCGTGTCACTTATCGTAGCGTATTGAAGCGGAGTATGCAGTAGGGATATGGAGCGTTGGCACTGGCCCGACACGGCTCGTGTTTCTGTCAAAAGCTTCCTCAGGGGCCGCACAATGCCACTACTGGAAAATGAAAAACAAGGTAATCAATTCCTTGCAAAACTGCATTTTAAATGAAATCACACAATGTTTAATACCTACGATTCCCAGACACTGCCGCTTGGCTCTGCTACTAGGCTGCAGCTTTTCTCGGGCAGCCGGATCCGCCATTTTACACATTAATTATATACCTACCGCAATAGGCGGATACAATTAATTATGACGTCAAAGTAATTAAGTTGAAACAGATGGAATAACTAGAGGAGCGATGTCCATTCAACAGAATCGTTAAGGCCATTAGGGAATGTTGATGCTAAGGTGAAAATCCACCATTGTTCGCGTGCATTCAAAATTTGATTGATATCGCCTCCCCGAATGTTGGGTACAATGTGCTCAAGGATAGTCCAACGGAGTTGGTCAAAAGTATGTCCGGATGAAGTGCAGTGGGTCACCATGGGTGCCTCCATGTTTAGAGTGTTCAGACGGCTCCGATGTTCAAAAAGCCGAGTTTTGATTTTTCTGCTAGTTCTGCCAACATACACGAGTTTGCAGGGGCACTGTATTAGATATACCACGAAGGTAGAATTGCAGGTTGTAACTGATCGTTTGTAAAATATGTAGCCCGTCTTGGGATGTTGCCAAAACGATCCCTCCATAGTGATGGGACACATGTTACAGTTGCCACAGGCGGTATGTTTTCCTTGGGAGCTGGTAGTATTATATGGAGTGACAGCGGCGTGCACTACAAAATCTCTTAAGTTTTTACTCCGCTGGTGTGGATTACTTACACATTGACGGTGTATTCGAAAAATTATCACCGCACTACCTTGAAAGTGGCGTTCCGGGCGCTCACACGGTGAGCCCGCCACATTTTATGAGGTCTCACTGTTTACAAAAATTCAGGCTACAGCAAGCACTATTAACTTGATGGTATTTAGAAAGTTGACATTATAAGATTCCATCATTTGTTTTGTACAGATTTTGTTTTCTACGTGTAAAATAATACTGTTCTTCATTATGGATCCTGCCAAACTTAAAGACACGTTCAGCTACACAGCTGATTACGTCACAACATTAGTGCAAAGTCACTCATTATTATGCGAAGACGTCGGTGTTTCTAAACTGAATACAGAAACGGAATACATGGAGCTTCATAAGCAACTGATAAGATCTCAACTTCATTCCGCTACTTTAGTACAGTATCTTCATCAACAGATTATTCCCCGCGGTCTGCGGGTGAATAAATCTCCTTTAGTTTTCAGAGAGGATGATGCATTTGTAGCCCGATGGGTTTCCATTTTAAACAAATGCTCCATAGACCTAATGGTGCTAATAGTGGAGCGCACCAAGGCATCTATTGACGAAACTACGGAGAAAATAACATCATTAAAAGAGCAGATCACTCGTGAATACTCTGCTGAACACCTTCAAGAGATCATTGACAAACACAATAATAAATTGGATGAGTTCAAAACTTCTGTCAGACAACTCAAACTCAAAACTTTGAAAAGGGATGAAGATGACTATGCAACCAATAACGTCTATCGTTGGCTCAATAAAGAGGATAACCCATCGGACAGGCAAGTCACCTTTGAGGATACAGAAGGAAGCGGATCGAGTGGGTCGGATGAGGGTGAAGCCCCGAGATATACAAAAAAAGGTACGCAGCCGCAGCCTTTTTTAGGAAGAGGCCGCCGAGGGAGGTGGCAACGTCAGACACAGCGCAGGCCGTACCGGTCGGATCCGGTGACCCAGGCATATATACACACCGGGATTACCGGGAAACAACATCTTACCCAGAGGGGCCACAAACCCGATCGAAGACCAGGTACGATCCGCAGTTATAAACACGTCCCATCATATCCTCACTGAAGCACAAGAAAAAGTGCTAAACCTGGGGCTGTCTTTTGTCCCACATCAGAGACATGATCCATTCCAGAGCCGGATAATGTTAATGAAATTTATTCGCAAACTCCAAATTAAATTATATTGCACCACCAATGAAATCTCAAGTGACAACATTTCCATAGTAAGAGGGAAGTCCAAGTGGATACCACCGGGTCCTATGGACAACAACATTTCAACTTTTCGAGACCTAATATTGAAAGATATTGCTTCATTTGAAAACAGCAAAACCCATCCTTATATTAATTTTTCAAATTGCGATCGTCAAGCTTTACGGTCAATAACGTCAGACCCCAATACAATCATAAAACCCGCGGATAAGGGGGGCGGTATAGTTATGTTGGACCGAGATCAATACATCACCAAGCTCAACACCCATCTTTCTGACACCAAATATTATAGCCCTCTTGAAGGAGATCCTACTAAGGACTTGGTTAACATCATTGAAAGCTTATTGGAAGAAAAAGTAACTCCTTTTCTCACTCGCAAGGAGCGGAACTTTTTATTGGTACAACACCCACGGACTCCCATAATGTATGGGATTCCCAAAGTTCATAAATCTGCAGTTGATCCTCCATTGAGACCGATAGTGTCGAGTAATGGGTCGGTGCTGGAGCCGCTGGCAATTTTTCTGGATAAATTTCTGAAACCCCATGTTCAAAAAATGAGATCATTCATTAAAGACACTACAGCAGTGCTTAAAATCTTGGAAAATCACACAACATTAAAGGACCCAACAATTCTGGTAACAATGGATGTTGTTTCTTTGTACACAAATGTGTCTCATGCCACAGCTTTATTGACCATTGAAGAAACATTTAAGACCAATATGAAAGGTTCCAGGATTCCGTTTTGGTTCATTTTTGAAGTAGCCAAATAAGTCATTCAGAAAAACTATTTTTCTTTCAATGCCCAATTTTACCTGCAAATCCATGGTATAGCAATGGGGTCATCTGCAGCCCCTTCTATTGCTAACCTCGTCATGGATAGATTAGAAAGACTCCACATTTACAGTTCAAGATGGTTTGATGCGGTCTCCTTGTGGATCCGTTACATTGATGATCTCCTGATTTTTTGGAAACAAGATGTTGTCTCACTACAAACATTTTTTCTTTGGGTTAACACAATTGACAAGGATCTACAATTCACCACACAATACAGCAGCAAACAGATAGCTTTTTTAGATATTGCCATTTCCATCCAAAATCAGCATCTTCACACATCCATCCACCGCAAACAGACAGAAAGAAACAACCTCCTTAGATATCATAGCTTTCACCCCAGAGCATTTAAGCATGGCCTTCCTGTGAGCCAATTTTTCAGGCTTAGACGCCTATGTTCATCAGACGGCGATTTTAAATTTCAATCGGGTAAATTAGCAGAGAGATTTTTTTCCAGGGGATATCCATATAGTGCAGTTTATAAAGCTTTCAAGAGAGCATGGCACTCTCCGCGGTCAGCTTTATTGGAATATAAAGTTCAAGAACCAGTAACCACAGACATCTGTGTACTCACACACACAGATAAATCGTATTTAATTATGCAGAGCATTAAAAGACATTGGCATATCCTTCAGCTACATCATATATTCACTGAACTCCCGATGTTTGCTTACCAGCGGAGTAAAAACTTAAGAGATTTTGTAGTGCACGCGGCTGTCACTCCATATAATACTACCAGCTCCCAAGGAAAACATACCGCCTGTGGCAACTGTAACATGTGTCCCATCACTATGGAGGGATCGTTTTGGCAACATCCCAAGACGGGCTACATATTTTACAAACGATCAGTTACAACCTGCAATTCTACCTTCGTGGTATATCTAATACAGTGCCCCTGCAAACTCGTGTATGTTGGCAGAACTAGCAGAAAAATCAAAACTCGGCTTTTTGAACATCGGAGCCATCTGAACACTCTAAACATGGAGGCACCCATGGTGACCCACTGCACTTCATCTGGACATACTTTTGACCAACTCCGTTGGACTATCCTTGAGCACATTGTACCCAACATTCGGGGAGGCGATATCAATCAAATTTTGAATGCACGCGAACAATGGTGGATTTTCACCTTAGCATCAACATTCCCTAATGGCCTTAACGATTCTGTTGAATGGACATCGCTCCTCTAGTTATTCCATCTGTTTCAACTTAATCACTTTGACGTCATAATTAATTGTATCCGCCTATTGCGGTAGGTATATAATTAATGTGTAAAATGGCGGATCCGGCTGCCCGAGAAAAGCTGCAGCCTAGTAGCAGAGCCAAGCGGCAGTGTCTGGGAATCGTAGGTATTAAACATTGTGTGATTTCATTTAAAATGCAATTTTGCAAGGAATTGATTACCTTGTTTTTCATTTTCCAGTAGTGGCATTGTGCGGCCCCTGAGGAAGCTTTTGACAGAAACACGAGCCTTGTCGGGCCAGTGCCAACGCTCCATATCCCTACTGCATACTCCGCTTCAATACGCTACGATAAGTGACACGCTATGATACTGAATTTTCACTGCCTTACCTTGTAGCAAACTGACACAAGTTGCCATTACCCCATTGTAAATCTTAAACAGAGAGACCGATGATTTGAATTTCTTTGACGGTGTATTCGAAAAATTATCACCGCACTACCTTGAAAGTGGCGTTCCGGGCGCTCACACGGTGAGCCCGCCACATTTTATGAGGTCTCACTGTTTACAAAAATTCAGGCTACAGCAAGCACTATTAACTTGATGGTATTTAGAAAGTTGACATTATAAGATTCCATCATTTGTTTTGTACAGATTTTGTTTTCTACGTGTAAAATAATACTGTTCTTCATTATGGATCCTGCCAAACTTAAAGACACGTTCAGCTACACAGCTGATTACGTCACAACATTAGTGCAAAATCACTCATTATTATGCGAAGACGTCGGTGTTTCTAAACTGAATACAGAAACGGAATACATGGAGCTTCATAAGCAACTGATAAGATCTCAACTTCATTCCGCTACTTTAGTACAGTATCTTCATCAACAGATTATTCCCCGCGGTCTGCGGGTGAATAAATCTCCTTTAGTTTTCAGAGAGGATGATGCATTTGTAGCCCGATGGGTTTCCATTTTAAACAAATGCTCCATAGACCTAATGGTGCTAATAGTGGAGCGCACCAAGGCATCTATTGACGAAACTACGGAGAAAATAACATCATTAAAAGAGCAGATCACTCGTGAATACTCTGCTGAACACCTTCAAGAGATCATTGACAAACACAATAATAAATTGGATGAGTTCAAAACTTCTGTCAGACAACTCAAACTCAAAACTTTGAAAAGGGATGAAGATGACTATGCAACCAATAACGTCTATCGTTGGCTCAATAAAGAGGATAACCCATCGGACAGGCAAGTCACCTTTGAGGATACAGAAGGAAGCGGATCGAGTGGGTCGGATGAGGGTGAAGCCCCGAGATATACAAAAAAAGGTACGCAGCCACAGCCTTTTTTAGGAAGAGGCCGCCGAGGGAGGTGGCAACGTCAGACACAGCGCAGGCCGTACCGGTCGGATCCGGTGACCCAGGCATATATACACACCGGGATTACCGGGAAACAACATCTTACCCAGAGGGGCCACAAACCCGATCGAAGACCAGGTACGATCCGCAGTTATAAACACGTCCCATCATATCCTCACTGAAGCACAAGAAAAAGTGCTAAACCTGGGGCTGTCTTTTGTCCCACATCAGAGACATGATCCATTCCAGAGCCGGATAATGTTAATGAAATTTATTCGCAAACTCCAAATTAAATTATATTGCACCACCAATGAAATCTCAAGTGACAACATTTCCATAGTAAGAGGGAAGTCCAAGTGGATACCACCGGGTCCTATGGACAACAACATTTCAACTTTTCGAGACCTAATATTGAAAGATATTGCTTCATTTGAAAAACAGCAAAACCCATCCTTATATTAATTTTTCAAATTGCGATCGTCAAGCTTTACGGTCAATAACGTCAGACCCCAATACAATCATAAAACCCGCGGATAAGGGGGGCGGTATAGTTATGTTGGACCGAGATCAACACCCATCTTTCTGACACCAAATATTATAGCCCTCTTGAAAGAGATCCTACTAAGGACTTGGTTAACATCATTGAAAGCTTATTGGAAGAAAAAGTAACTCCTTTTCTCACTCGCAAGGAGCGGAACTTTTTATTGGTACAACACCCACGGACTCCCATAATGTATGGGATTCCCAAAGTTCATAAATCTGCAGTTGATCCTCCATTGAGACCGATAGTGTCGAGTAATGGGTCGGTGCTGGAGCCGCTGGCAATTTTTCTGGATAAATTTCTGAAACCCCATGTTCAAAAAATGAGATCATTCATTAAAGACACTACAGCAGTGCTTAAAATCTTGGAAAATCACACAACATTAAAGGACCCAACAATTCTGGTAACAATGGATGTTGTTTCTTTGTACACAAATGTGTCTCATGCCACAGCTTTATTGACCATTGAAGAAACACTTAAGACCAATATGGAAGGTTCCAGGATTCCGTTTTGGTTCATTTTTGAAGTAGCCAAATTGGTCATTCAGAAAAACTATTTTTCTTTCAATGCCCAATTTTACCTGCAAATCCATGGTATAGCAATGGGGTCATCTGAAGCCCCTTCTATTGCTAACCTCGTCATGGATAGATTAGAAAGACTCCACATTTACAGTTCAAGATGGTTTGATGCGGTCTCCTTGTGGATCCGTTACATTGATGATCTCCTGATTTTTTGGAAACAAGATGTTGTCTCACTACAAACATTTTTTCTTTGGGTTAACACAATTGACAAGGATCTACAATTCACCACACAATACAGCAGCAAACAGATAGCTTTTTTAGATATTGCCATTTCCATCCAAAATCAGCATCTTCACACATCCATCCACCGCAAACAGACAGAAAGAAACAACCTCCTTAGATATCATAGCTTTCACCCCAGAGCATTTAAGCATGGCCTTCCTGTGAGCCAATTTTTCAGGCTTAGACGCCTATGTTCATCAGACGGCGATTTTAAATTTCAATCGGTTAATTTAGCTGAGAGATTTTTTTCCAGGGGATATCCATATAGTGCAGTTTATAAAGCTTTCAAGAGAGCATGGCACTCTCCGCGGTCAGCTTTATTGGAATATAAAGTTCAAGAACCAGTAACCACAGACATCTGTGTACTCACACACAGATAAATCGTATTTAATTATGCAGAGCATTAAAAGACATTGGCATATCCTTCAGCTACATCATATATTCACTGAACTCCCGATGTTTGCTTACCAGCGGAGTAAAAACTTAAGAGATTTTGTAGTGCACGCGGCTGTCACTCCATATAATACTACCAGCTCCCAAGGAAAACATACCGCCTGTGGCAACTGTAACATGTGTCCCATCACTATGGAGGGATCGTTTTGGCAACATCCCAAGACGGGCTACATATTTTACAAATGATCAGTTACAACCTGCAATTCTACCTTCGTGGTATATCTAATACAGTGCCCCTGCAAACTCGTGTATGTTGGCAGAACTAGCAGAAAAATCAAAACTCGGCTTTTTGAACATTGGAGCCGTCTGAACACTCTAAACATGGAGGCACCCATGGTGACCCACTGCACTTCATCCGGACATACTTTTGACCAACTCCGTTGGACTATCCTTGAGCACATTGTACCCAACATTCGGGGAGGCGATATCAATCAAATTTTGAATGCACGCGAACAATGGTGGATTTTCACCTTAGCATCAACATTCCCTAATGGCCTTAACGATTCTGTTGAATGGACATCGCTCCTCTAGTTATTCCATCTGTTTCAACTTAATTACTTTGACGTCATAATTAATTGTATCCGCCTATTGCGGTAGGTATATAATTAATGTGTAAAATGGCGGATCCGGCTGCCCGAGAAAAGCTGCAGCCTAGTAGCAGAGCCAAGCGGCAGTGTCTGGGAATCGTAGGTATTAAACATTGTGTGATTTCATTTAAAATGCAGTTTTGCAAGGAATTGATTACCTTGTTTTTCATTTTCCAGTAGTGGCATTGTGCGGCCCCTGAGGAAGCTTTTGACAGAAACACGAGCCGTGTCGGGCCAGTGCCAACGCTCCATATCCCTACTGCATACTCCGCTTCAATACGCTACGATAAGTGACACGCTATGATACTGAATTTTCACTGCCTTACCTTGTAGCAAACTGACACAAGTTGCCATTACCCCATTGTAAATCTTAAACAGAGAGACCGATGATTTGAATTTCTTTGACGGTGTATTCGAAAAATTATCACCGCACTACCTTGAAAGTGGCGTTCCGGGCGCTCACACAGTGAGCCCGCCACATTTTATGAGGTCTCACTGTTTACAAAAATTCAGGCTACAGCAAGCACTATTAACTTGATGGTATTTAGAAAGTTGACATTATAAGATTCCATCATTTGTTTTGTACAGTTTTTGTTTTCTGCCTTTGGACCATGACATGACTGCAGAGAGGAGCTCTGTGGAAGCGCCATGGCAGGCAACACATGTCCAAGTATGGGAGGAGTAGACTGACCACCGCCCTAACCTCCGCTGAACCTGCAGGCACCGGTAGAGACCCAGCAACGCTATCCTGGTCTCTGGGGTAGCCCTCCTGCCACTTGTTAGCCCTTTCGGACCTGTCACTGGGTAATGGCAGATGCAGCAGGACGGACAGAGGTTGAGGAAAGGCGATGGTACTGGAGCTTGGAATAAGACAGGGCCTCAGCCTTGGAGTAGGCTGAAGACTTGAACAAGACGAGGAAGCTCAGAGGCTCAGATGAGTTGAAGACATGTGGAGCTTGGAGCTCAGAAAAGACGAGGATACTTGGAGATTCAGACAAGACGAAGACGCTTGGTACTTGGAGACTCAGATGAGGTGAGGATGCTTGGAAGCTTAGACGAGACAAAGATACTTGGTACTTGGAGGCTCAGATAAGAAGAGGACATGAGGAAACTTGGAACTCGGGTGAGATGAGGACACTTGAAAACTTGGAACTTGGAACTCGGAACTTGGAACTCATATGAAACAAGGACAAAGGTAACTTGGAACTCAGACGAGATGAAGACATGAAGCAGCTTGAAACTCAGACATAAGGTGCTCAGATGAAGGTGAAAATCAGAAGTGGATTCTGGAGAGTCAGGCAAGGATTCTGGATACTCTGATGAGGACTTAGAATTTGGGAAGACTCAGGCAAGGAAAAAGACTCAGGATACTTGGAGACTTAGACAGGCGCTGCCCCTCAAGGTGCCCTACACAGCCGACGTGGGCTGGTCATGGACCACCCTGTCCCATGGCACACCCTATGCAACCTAAGGAGGCTGGTCGCAGACCACGCGGAGAGTGGAACAAGCACAAGACTGAGGCTCAGGACGAAGGAGGAATCCGGGCAGTGCTTGAAGACAGATCATGCCAGAAGAGGACTCTAGCCACCAGGAAACGGACACCAGATAGATACAGATTTACTCCCAGGAAAGGTCAGCTGGAGACAAGGTCCGGGGCGAGCGGGCTGAACCTGGAACTTGAGGACTGACGGTACTTCAGGATCGGAACCTGACAAAGGGCATCAGAAGTGAGACTTGGAACATCAGGGTTGGAATGTAGGACATCAGATATGAATGGTCCCCAGTACCTCAGGACATCAGAAAATCTATGGCATCTGGACATCAGGGGACTTCAAGAGAGGAGGACCACAGAGATGACTGGAACATGACGGACGAAAAGATGAGAAGGCTGAGACATCCAAAGACAAGGGGATGTCAGGACATCCAGAGATAGGGAGATGTCTAGACATGGAGACATCAAGACATTTGAAGATGCGGAGACATCAGGACATCTGAGGACAAAAGGAAGGGATCCGACGAGAGAACAGAACATGGAATGAAGATGACGACGAAGGTTCAAGAACATTGAACGAAGACAAGGAGGACCAACGAAGAACCAAGTGCCTTGAAGAAGTGAAGAAGGATCATGGAGGACTCCTGGAATGAAGAGCTGGAGCTGTAGATCCAGGAGAGGTCTGACTCCATGAACAACTCCTTGCAAAGGCGAAGAGGAACTGAAGGCTGAGCCCTTTTGTAGTGCTGAAGAGGAAACGGCTTGGAACGTCAGCAGGAGGAGCCCAGGAGGATTGGCCACTGCTGGCCCTTTAATTCAGGAGAGGAGGCATGGCCACGCACCTAAGGAGGTAGGAGGCAGGACCATGGAGAGTGGCTTCCTGCTGCACAGGACGAAGCAGGCCCTGACTAGAGCGGCTCCCTGCCGCGAAGGAAGAAGATTGATGGTGGCTTCCCACCGCATGAAGAGGAGCTATGGAGCAGACTCCAGGTCGTGGAAGAGGACATCAGAAGCAGCCTCCAGGCTGTGAAGAATACGAGGAGTTGGGGGCCACCTCCAAGCTGCAGAAGAGGAACATTGTCAGCGGCCTAGCAGAGAAGAGATGGCGGTGTTCGGCGGTGGCCTCCAGGCCACAAGAAGAGGATAACGGCGGCTTCCAGATTGCATAGAAGACCTGGATGGCGGTGGCTCCCGGGCCACGTAGAAGGCTTGGATGGCAGTGGCTTGAACCGTGAAGAATGGGAACTTCAGCGGTCTCCTGGCCGCGAAGAGAGATGAGGGCAGTGTTCGACAATGGCCTCTGGGCTGCGAAGATGATGGTGGTTCCCAGGCCGCAGGAAACAGTGTCTGATGGCAGGCTGGTGGTAGGGGTGGCAGGGACAGCCTTCTGACCTTGCTACCGGCAAAAGGTATGAGGCTGCTTGTGAGCTAGTCTCACAAGCAGAATTGCAACAGAAAGGCTAAAGAAGTTAGGGCTGTTCAGTTTGGAGAAGAGATGACTGGGGGGGGGGGGGGATATGATAGAAGTCTACAAAATCATGAAAGGACTGGAACAAGTTAATGTAAATCAGTTATTTACTCTCTCAGATAATAGAATTTTCTTTGATTTGTTTTAAATGAACTGCTTGATAACTTCATGGAGTGCCCCCTGGTCCTCTTTTTCATTCAGCGCATAGTTAAGCTCTGGAATTCATTGCCAGAGGATGTGGTTACAGCATTTAGTGTAAAAAAGGTTTGGATAAGTTTCTTGGGGATAAATCCGTAAACTGTTATGATGGTAATAATAAGCAATATTAACTTGTGATCTATCTAATGTTTGGGTACTTGCCAGGTACCTGTGACTTAGATTGGCAACTGTTGGAAACAGGTTACTGGGCTTGATGGACTCTTGGTCTGACAGTATGGCATATGTTATGTTCTTATGTTATGACAAGACAGGGCTGTGAAATGGGAAGGAAAGAGAACATATATTTGGGTCCGAGGGCTTCTAGAGGCAAAAAAAAAAAAAGTGCCTCTCTGAGTGAATAAGTATGAACGTGTCTCTGGGAGAAGTGAATAGTATTAATGGAACACTAATGGTAGCTTCTCCTGCACCCATTAAATATCTTTCCTGAGGACATGAGAAATATTTCCTTTTTCACGTCAAGCATATTGTGAGTATCTCCTTTTATGACAGATCCTATTCAAAAAAACTAGAATATTTTCCACTTTCTTCCTTCCAGAATGAAAAAAATATTGAATGAATGAATCCCTGAATGATTCAATTTTGTATTTAGGAAAGTACTATATGTGGATTATAAACTAAGCCATGAACTCATCATAAAATATCTCCGCTTTGGACAATATTTCAGGATAATATGCTTTTGTCCCACTAAACTACAAGACTTTGACAAATAGGGCATTGCAAGTCTGAAAGTAGTAGGACAACAATATGTGAAAGGGAAAATTTCTGATTTTGATTCAATGAGAAAAATACAAATTAAATTCCAAAGAAAAAGTCAACTCTCCAATAGATTAAACATTTTACCAAGAACCCTGAAAGAAAAAAAGGATACATCCGAGAAACCTAAGACATTTGAGAGAATCTGCAATGTGAAATCTTGCATCAAAGGTCTAATTTTCACAACATATAACATATTATTAGGGAGGTCTTATAGTAAGGGAAATTACATGGTGCAATTGGAAAAAATCTGGGCAAAAGCCTATCATATAATCAATGGCAAAGAATCTGGACAGGGCTTAGAAGGCCTCCATCTGCACTAAAGTTAAAGATAATCATTATAAATACTGTAATAGATGGCTTTTAACCCAAGATAAAGTGAAATTAATGAGTCTAAGTGTATCTGGTATATGCTGGAGAAAACAGACTAAGCTTTTCCTTCTATGTTCCATGCACAGCAAACAAGCCCAAAGATTGGGATACCCTAGCAAATGGTTCTCTGCCAACCTGTCTACTCAGGGTGCTAATGGTAATCATACCGGTTTTACCCATAGAAAATATCTATTCTTTAAATTATTAATTACATACCTATCAATGGTGGCAAGTTACTGAGCAAAGAAGTGGGGAAAGCATACAGAAGTATAGTTTTGGTAGTGCTTTAAAACATAGGTGCTTAGATTTGTAGAAGCGGGTGGTAGAAATTTAACATTACATACTGAGTATATGCAACAGTTCAGTATCAGGTCAATTATAAAAAAGGTGCGCACGGGGAAAACCGGGCTACGTGTGTGGCGGCCTTGCACATGCATCACGCCTTTTACAAGCGGCCCAGTCGTGAGCATAATCCCCATTACGTGTACAAGAACCAGGCCTCTTCCAGGGGGTGGGCTGGGAGGTGGGGCAAGGGTGGGGAGGGATGGGGCAGGGGGCAAGCCAGGACAGCACCATTGTTCAATGTCCAGGAACCTCAGGAGCTGAAGTCAGTTGCTCAACAAAGGTAACAACAACAAAAAAAACCCAAAACGGATTTAGGGGTTGGGGAGAAGAAGGGAAGGGGAAGGGAGGTTAGGGTAGGGGGTAGTGAAGTTTCCTCCCAGTCCGATCCTTAATTGGAGCGAACTGGGAGGAAACTGGGGGAGGCTGCAATGCGTCGCCATGCGAGCATTACATAAATCCCCTCCCCCTTGAGTGCACCAGTCGCACATGTGCGCGCGGATAACAAAATCCATAGCACATGTGCGCGCGGCCCAGCAATTTTATAACATGTGCGCACCGACGCGTGCATGTTATAAAATTGGCACGTCCATTTGTACATGCCAGGAAGCGTGCGCACATGAACGCGCATGCATGTATTAAAATCTATCCCTATGGTTCTAGCATTTGTTGCAACATTTTCTACTTTTTGCACCCACAGGTACAGGAAATGAAGGGATGAGTTGCTTGGAAGATCCTTTGTGAGTGCATATGCTTATGGGGCGGATTTTCAGAGCCCTGCTCGCGTAAATCCGCCCAAAACCGGGCGGATTTACGCGAGCAGGGCCCTGCGCGCCGGTGAGCCTATTTTACATAGGCTCACCGGCGCGCGCAGAACCCCGGGACTCGCGTAAGTCCCGGGGTTTTCGGAGTGGGCGTGTCGGGAGGCGTGTCGGGGGGGCGGGGCCGGAGCGCGCGGCGTTGCGGGGGCGTGTCGGCAGCATTTTGGGGGCGGGTACGGGGGCATGGCTACGGACCGGGGGCGTGGCCGCGCCCTCCGTACCCGCCCCCAGGTCGCGGCCCGGCGCGCAGGAGGCCCGCTGGCGCGCGGGGATTTACGCCTCCCGGAGGGAGGCGTAAATCCCCCGACAAAGGTAGGATGGGGGTTTAGACAGGGCCGGGCGGGTGGGTTAGGTAGGGGAAGGGAGGGGAAGGTGAGGGGAGGGCAAAGGAAAGTTCCCTTCTAGGCCGCTCCGATTTCGGAGCGGCCTAGGAGGGAACGGGGGTAGGCTGCGCGGCTCGGCGCGCGCAGGCTATACGAAATCGATAGCCTTGCGCGCGCCGATCCAGGATTTTAGCCGATACGCGCGACTACGTGCGTATCTACTAAAATCCAGCGTACTTTTGTTTGCGCCTGGAGCGCAAACAAAAGTAGGCTGTTCGCGCTCGTCTGAAAATCTACCCCTATGTGTATATCTGTGTGTATATGTATATGTGGCCTTACACAGGGCTGTTGCATATGTAGGAGACATTTAAATGCTGCAAAATATTGAAAAGTGCTCCATTCAAAAGTCTCTCCCCATCCAAATGCTTGACCCAGAACAAAACTAAAGCACTATCCCAATTTACTTTGTTACCAATAAACATTTCAGTGTATATAGGCAAAAAACAAATAATAAACACTATTTTATAGAGATGTGAATCGGAACCGGAATTGGTTCGGATTCCGGCTCTGATTCACATGTGTTTTTTTTTTCATCGGGCCCGATCGCGGTTTGTTTATTGGCTGCGCCTGATAAAAAAAAACCCACCCCGACCCTTTAAAACTAATACCTTAGCTTCCCCCCCCCTCCCAACCCCCCAAAAAACGTTTTACAGGTACCTGGTGGTCCAGTGGGGGTCCTGGAGCTATCTCCCACTCCCGGGCCGTCAGCTGCCAATAATCAAAATGGCGCCGATGGCCCTTTGCTCTTACCATGTGACAGGGACTGACCAATGGCACCGGTAGCCCCTGTGACATAGTAAGGGCAAAGGCTATCGGCGCCATTTTGATTACTGGCAGCCTATGGCCCGAGTGCAGGAGATCGCTCCCAGACCCCCCGCTGGACCACCAGGGGCTTTTGGCAAGACTTGGGGGACCCTCCTGACCCCCACAAGGCTTGCCAAAAGTCCAGCGGGGGTCCGGACTTTTGGGGGGTCGGGAGGTTAGGGGAAGCTAAGGGATTAGTTTTAAAGGGTCGGGGTGGGTTTAGGGGTTATTTTTGTGTGCCATTTTTCCCGCCCTCCCCCAAAATGATATCCCCCACAATCAATATCGTGGGGTTTTCCTATCGTTTTGGGGGAGCCCCCGATTTCTGACTATTTTGAAAATATCATCCGATATTTTCAATCGTCCGAAGCCCGATTCATATCCCTACTATTTTAAGTACATTCAAAGCAAAAAGCCTAGTTGAGCTACTAGATGACAAAGGGGTGAAAGGGATACTCAAGGAGGACAAGGAAACAGCAGGAATATTGAATGAATTATTTGCTTCAGTGTTTATGGAGGAGGATATTGGGAACATACCTGTAACAGAAACATTCCTTAATAGTGGAGATTCTGAACAACTAAAACAATATCTGTGACAATGGAGGATGTAATAGATCAGATTGAGAAACTAAAGAATAACAAATTACTGGGACTGGACAGCATCCACCCCAGAGCTCTAAAAGAACTAAAACATGAAATTGTTAACCTGATATTTGTAATCTGTAAACTATTATTTAAAACAATCATGATTCCTGAAGACTATAAGGTGGCCAATGTGAGGATGATTTTTAAAATGGACAGCAAGGGTGATCAGGGAAACTCTAGACCAGTGATTCTGACATCAGTGCCCAACAAAATGGTAGAAACCATTCTTAATTTCCAGAGGCGGGCACCTACAACTGAACAGAACACCAGTGCTGTGCATCCTAACTTTGTCATACTCGCTAACTACAGATGCCAATCCCAGGGAGCTTACCATTTGTTCAGTTAGCAGTAAATGCCTGCTATAGAGAGCAAATCCTTGCATCCAAGGACATTTTGGCAAAGAATGGAAAGTAAATTCAAAGTATAAGCTCTTTTGGGTGGGCACCTACAGCTAGTTTAACAAAGGATAACTGACCAATGATTATTCATAAAGCTATAAAGGCAAAATAATGCTGGTAGAGCCTATTAGGTCTGTGGCTTTGTGGTCCTGCTTAATGAAGATAATGCAAAGTATCTAAGAGACTATAATTGTGATTTACATGTTAATTTTCTGAGGATCTACATCTTGATATTTTTCATTCCTCAGTTTTCAGACATATATTCACTTTGAGTTATTTTACAGCAATAGAATATCATGGCCACCAGAAATGTGAACTAACCTTTACTCCACTTCAAGCTAAGGAGTTAACCAAACACAGGAGAAATGAGGAAAGTACTTGAAGTTGAAAGGAGTGTGACCAAAATGGTCTTACATGCAAGGCTGCCACTGGGCATCCCAGTGGCAGCCTTGCATGTAAGACCATTTTGCATGCCCAAATGGCCTTGCATGCAAGGCCATTTGGGCAAGGCATGCCAAGTGAAATCAAAGGGCAATTACAGCTATCAGGGATGCACATCACCAAAATATGTACTGTTCACCTGTAGGTAGAGAGTTTACCCTTTGATTTCACTTAGCACTTAGCAGCCTTGCTCAAATGGTCTTGTATGTGAGATTGTGCCCAAGTTGGGATGCCCAGTGCCAATCTTGTATGCAAAGTAATTTTGGTCAAAAGGTTTGCCTCTCTGTATATTGTTCCTTTGGCTGAGGGGTTGGGGCATGAAAGGTGTTTGCCTCTCTGTATATTGTTCCTTTGGCTGAGGGGTTGGGGCATGAAAGGTGTATGTGAGGAAGGGTGTATGGGGAGGCAAAAAGAAAAAATCTTCCCCAACAATCCTTCTATTATGTTATTCACAAAAATGTTGAAAAGAACTGGTCCAAGGTTCAATCCCTAAGGCACACCATTAATAACAGCCCCCTCTTCAGAGAAAACTCCATTTACCCCACTACCGTTTGTTGCCTCCCAGTCAGTCAATTTCTAACACAGTCAGTCATTCTAGGTTCCATACCAAGGGTATACAATTATTTATATGTCTTCTGGTTGGAACCATGTCAAAGGCCTTGCTAAAATCCAAGTACACTATATCTAGTGCTCTCTCTTGATCCAACTCTCTGGTCAACTAATCAAAAAAATTGATCAGATTCATCTGACAAATTTACCTCTGGTAAAAAACCGTGCTGTCTTGGATCTTGTAATCCTTTGGATTCCAAAAAATGTACTATCCTCTGTTTTAGCAGCAATTCCATTAGTTTGCTGACCCAAAAGTCAGACTAACTGGCCTGCAGTTCCCAGCCTTCTCCTTACTTCCACTTTTATGAATAGGAACCACATCTGCCCTTTTCTATTTCTCTAGAACTACTCCAGACTTTAAAGGAGCATTGAAAAAGTCAGCCAACTGAGCTGCCAGGACATCTCTATGTTCTCTTAGTAACCTTTTATGTATCCCATCTAGCCCCATGGCCTTATCTACTTTAATTTTAGTTAGCTCCTCATCAATACACTGTTCTGAAAACTGATTTGAGGTTTACTTCACTTCCAATCTTATTTGCTTTTATTTTATGTGGTCCTGCATCAGGCTCTTCCACAATGAACTATTTGTTAAAGAATTTTGCTTTTTCATAAGCCTTTACATATTCCTCCCCTTCACTTTTGAGTCTCACAATGCCACTTTTGGACTTCACTAACATATCTAAAAAAAATGTCTTGTCCGTGTTTTTACCATATTTACTATTTTTTGTTATATTTGAATTTTCGCATTCTTGATTACTTTCCCAGCTTCTCTTAATTTTTCCAAATATTGTCACCTGTCTTCCTCTTTCTGCTATCTCTTGAGGTTTATGAATGCTAACATTTTCTCCCTTACCTTTTCAACTACTTTAGAAAACAATAATGGTCTATTTTTCCTCCTCCCTTTATTTACATTCCTAACAAAAAATTTAGTTGCCCTTATGATATCTCCTTTTAGTTTTGCCCACTGCTCTTCTACTTCCAATAAATTTTCCAATCCAGGTAATGACTCGTTGAGGTACTCTCCCAGTTTGAGAAGGTTTTTTTTCCTGAAATCTAGGACCCTCACCTTAGAATGAACCTTCATTTCTTGTTTTCTAATATAGAACCACACCATCCGGTGGTCACTGGTTTCAATATCAGAATTACTGTCCCCATTGGTAAGCACCCCCTCCCATGTGGGTTCTGCTACCAATTGATAGAACAGTTCTCCTTGCAGAGAATCCAGGATCTCCTGCATCTAGAAGATATTGCAGTTGGGATGTCCCAATCAACATCTGGAAGATTAAAATCCCCTAGCAGCAGCACGTCTCTTTTCACAGCAATCCTGTGAATATTCTCCATTAAATTTCTATCCGTCTTCTCTGACTGATATGGAGGTCTGTATATTACATTAATATAAACAAAAATGTTCCATTTCCTCTTTCCAAATTAACCCACAATCCTTCCTCCTTACCTCATAAGCCCAGCAATGTTGTTGATTTAATATTGTTCTTTATATATAAAGCCACACCTCCTCCTTTCCTTTCTAACCAGTCCTTACTGAATAGATTGTAGCCAGGCATAACTGTATTCCAGAAATGGTTTTCCATGAACCAGGTCTCTGTGACAGCTATTATATGTAAATCATCTTCTTCCATGACTGCAACTAGATCTGGGACTTTATTCTCCATACTGTGTGTACATAGCTTTACAAATATTGCCTTATATTCCCATATCTCCCATTTTTGTATGAATACTTAATGGTTTACTTACCTTAGGGGCGGATTTTCAGACTCCGCGAATAGGCCTACTTTTGTTTGCGCTCCAGGCGCAAACAAAAGTACGCTGGATTTTAGTAGATACGCGCGGAGCCGCGCGTATCTGCTAAAAACCTGGATCGGCGTGCGCAAGGCTATCGATTTTGTATAGCCGGCGCGCACCGAGCCGCGCAGCCTACCCCCGTTCCCTCCAAGGCCGCTCCGAAATCGGAGCGGCCTTGGAGGGAATCCTCTAACGCCCTCCCCTCACCTTCCCCTCCCTTCCTCTACCTAACCCACCCGCCCGGCCCTGTCTACACCCCCCCTTACCTTCTCCGGGGATTTACGCCTCCCGGAGGGAGAAGTAACTCCCCGCGCGCGAGCGGGCCTCCTGCGCGCCGGGCCGCAACCTGGGGGCGGGTACGGAGGGCGCGGCCATGCCCCCGGACCGCCCCGGGCCGTAGCCACGCCCCCATACCCGCCCCCAAAACGCTGCCGACACGCCCCCGAAACGCCGCGACGACCGGGCCCGCCCCCCGACACGCCCCCGACACGCCCCCCTCGGAGAACCCCGGGACTTACGCGAGTCCCGGGGCTCTGCGCGCACCGGTAGGCCTATGTAAAATAGGCTCACCGGCGCGCAGGGCCCTGCTCGCCTAAATCCGCCCGGTTTTGGGCGGATTTAGGCGAGCAGGGCTCTTAAAATCTGCCCCTTAGTGTTTTGTTCACCCATCCTCGAAGATTCTAGTTTAAAGCCCTCCTCAGTAGATTTGCCATTCTGTGTTGAAAGATGCTGCTCCCTTTCTTCAAGAAGCGAATCCAATCGTTTAAATATCATCTCATGATCCAGGAAGTCAAAATGCGTATGTTATCACATCTACACAGCCATTTATTTATGTACAGTAGGCAAGCTTCCCTGCCTAGACCTTTATCATTAACTGGGAGGATTGAGAAGAATATCCCCTGTGCACCTATCTGCTTTCCCCTCTCTCCAAAAGTCATGAAGTCACTTTTGATATGATTCTGTGTAGTACCTCGCAGTATCATTCATACCAACATGGATGAGCAGCAACTCCTCCTCCTTTTTCCATATAGCATTTCTTCAGTTCAAAAGAAATCAGAACTGTGGAGTAGGCTCTAGTAGCCTTATTAATCTTGGTCCAGCTGTCATCTTGTGAACAATGTCCACCTTCCACTCTGGTTGAGTTCTCCATCTTAGATGCCATGATAAGCATTTCATCAATGTAGTCCTCATTCTCCCAGAAGCTTCTTAGTCTCACCACTTCCTCTTTGAGTTCTGCAACCTCTTTCCTGAAGGAGTCGATCTGTTGACATCTTTCACACTGAACCAGTTCCTTACTGTGGCTCAGGCCATTTGTATGGACAGTGGTAGAACTGGTAAAAGCGGCAACAGGTTTGGTGATATGAAATTTCCTGACCATCCTTCAGTTGCTGGTAGCTTCTGGTACTTGTTGCAAGAAATAAGAAAGACCTTTTTTATTTTTGTTTTGAATTACATTTCTTCTGAATAAAACCTGTAGTAAATTTACAGTAAGGAGCTGTGATATGCACATGCTTCCAGTCTTCTTCTGCAAGAGGTGCAGGGCCTCTGGAAACTGAGGTTGTGGAGCCTAAAGCATGGATTTGCTCACAGTGACCTCTGGAGTCCTCGGGACTGCTGGATAGGATATGCAGATGATCCTTCTGGTCATCTTCTGCTGCCTCTTTCATCTCACCATAAACCATGCGGACAGTTGTTTATTATATTTTTAAATTTTTTTTAATGCATGGAATGCATCTAGTCTGGGTTTCCAAGATGATGCTTTTAAACAGTTTCCATACTGCATGTAAAATTTTGAACTTTTGCAACTGTTCCATTTAGTTTTTTTCTAGTTACATTTTATCATAATCTCCCTTTTTCAAATTAAATGTTATTGCATTATTTTTCTTCATCTCTCCCTTGAGTGAATGTTAAATTTGATCACAATGGGCTAGATTTTTAAAAATACATGCGCGCATGTTATAAAATCCCGGGCGGCACACACAAGGGGGGATCAAATATAGCAAAATTGTGCGGCGACGACATCAGGGCCTTCCCCAGTTCCCTCCCACTCCGTTCCAATTTAGGAGCGGACTGGGAGGGAACTTTCCTACTCCCTACCCTAACTTTCCTTCCCCTTCCCCTCTCCTCCCCACCCTCTAAAACCCATTTTTTAATTTTTTTACCTTTTGTTTTGCAAGTTATTTCAGGGCCTGACCTGAAGTAACTTGCATGCGCCGGCAGCAGACTGGCACATGAGGCTCCGGGACAGCGAGGAATGGCATTGTACCAGGCTTCCCCACTCTGCCCCCCCCCCCCCCAGCCTGCCCACTTTTGAGGACCTGGCACTTACTCACTTCCCGGGGTTTATGCGTGTGGCCGGGCCTGTTTAAAAATTGGCCCGGCATGCGTAAGGACTGGTCACGCGCATAAACCCTGAGATTTATGTGTGCAAGGGTTTTAAAATTTGGTCGAATATGATCACTATTGCTAAATGGTCCCATCACCATTAGCTTTTGCACCAGATCTTGTGTTGCAGTGAGGATTAGATCTAGAGTACTCCCTCTTCTATTCGGTTGCAGGACCATTTGCTCCATGATGCAGTCATTTATTACATCTAGAAAATTTACTTCACTAACATGTTCCAATGAGGTATGTATTCAATCAACATTGAGGTCATTAAATCTCCCATTATTATTGTGTTGCCCAATTTGTTAGCCTTCCTAATTTCTGTTAGCATTTCACTTCCAAATCTTCATCCTGGCTAGTTGGATGGCTGTATACCCTCACCAGATTACTTTTCCCCATCACACATGGAATTTCTATCCATAGAGGCTCCATAATGCATTTTGTCTCCTGTAGTACTTTTATCCTGTTTGACTTTATGCCATTCTTATTAACAGTGTCACCTCTCCACCAATTTGACTTGGCCTGTTATTTGGATATAATTTGTACTCTGGGACCCTAGTGTCCCATTGGTTATCATCTTTCCAATGGTCTCTGATATGCCTATTATGTCTCCATCTTCAATCAATGCCATACCTTCCAATTCTCCAATATTTGTTTTTCAGACTTCCTGTATTCACATATGTTTTTTTTATTGTATTCACAAACTGCCTAACAGTTGAAATGGGTAGTTTGGAATCCTTTTTGTCTGTCTGCACCTTATTTAAATGCACCTGGGCTACTTCTGCCTCTATCACAGCCTTTCTGATGAGATTTTCTAACTTCACTGTTATGCCAGACTTCTTTGAAGAATCCTCACTCTGAATCATGCTCTCCTGACTGACAGTTTCCCCTATAATATAGCTTAATAGATGCTCTATCTCTTTTTTAAACATTAGAGTCAGTAAATAGGTTCCATTCTTTTAGTATAGACTTTCCTTTCCCCAAAATGTTGCCAAATTCCTAATGAATCTCATGCCTTCTTCTCTGTGCCAATATCTTATCTACACATTTAGACTCTGGAGCTCTGCCTACTTCTAGGGGTCTTGCATGTGGAATGGGGAACATTTCAAAGAATGTCCTGAAGGTTCTGAATTTTAAATTTCTATATTAAAGCCTAAATTTGGCTTCTAGAATCTCCATTCTGTACCTTCCTATCTTGATGGTGCCCAAATGTATCATGGCGGCTGGCTCCTTACCAGTTCTGTCTAAAATCCTATCTAGGTGATACATGAGGTACGCTACTTCAACGACCTCAACTAGGATGGAACCTAGTTACTGACTCTAATGTTTAAAAAAGAGATAGAGCAGCAGGATGGATCAATTTACCAAGTGATCTTCATGGCCGCCAGCCATCCAGCTATCTACATTCTTAATTATTGAATCACTAGCTACAACAGCAATTTTTCTCCTTCCTTCCTGGGCACATGCACCTAGAAATGCATTCTCCAATTTGAGAAGATAGTGCATCGCCTGGAGGTCCTAGCTACATGATCATTTCCTCCCACTCCATGGTGATGCTTTTCTTCCAAGCAACCTTGTTCCTCAAAGGCAACACTGGGGCTGCTAGACTGGAAGTGAGATTGTTCTACTATGTCCATGAAGGTCTTCTCTATATACTGCTTTGTCTGTTTTAGCTTCCCCAGGTCTGCCTCTCTAGCCTCCAGAGACTGAACTCATTCTCTGAGAGCTAGGAGCTCTTTGCACTTGGTACACACACATACAACCTTTCACTAGCTATTATATAATTATAATACTCCATGCAAAACACTGGATAGCTCCTATCTTGCTAGCTGCCTGCATTTTAATATTACTGAATTGTTAATTATTTAACATTGCTAAGGAAGTAGAGATGCTTAATCTAATGTAAGGTCCCTTGTATTTATTTGGAATATTTTATATTAGTATGCTAATAACCAGCAAGTGGACAACAGTTAATCTGTAGGTATATTTGTTTTCAGTTTTTATTTTATTTTCCCTGGAAACTTCTCAGTGTTAATTACAACCAAATGAATGGCAAAAAATCAGTGTAAAAATGATAATTTTTCCCCAATTATTTTCTACTGTTTTTGTTAGTTATAATAAACACTGATGAATTCTTGAGGAAAATCAATAAAAACTGAAAATTAATCAGGGTTTTTTATCTGAATCCCTCAATTGACTCTTGTTGTGAAATACAGCCCTCTTGTCCTTTATCCATATTTGGAGTGGGACCAGATGGCTGCTGCTGTCCCAGTAATGGGATGGATTCTGATTATTTTCTGTTGACCAGTGCTGCCTCTCTGCAATCTCATAATCATTCAACATTTTACAAATTAACAGTGATTTTGTTACTGACACTCTGCATAGATTGTATCTATGTATAAAGAATATTTATTTTATGTGTATTTATTTTCTTTTGATTTTCTACCTCTTTTGCACAGTATATAATACATTAATTATTATTATTAAATACATTTTTAATTTACATTTCATTTAAACAGCAGTAAATTTTAAATAGTTTGACTTGAGCTACATCTCCAAAGCAACATATTCCATAAAGCTGGTGCATAGCTTTGTTACCATCAATTTCACAGCCAGATAAATGGCACTTCTAAGAGTATTTGTTAGGAGTATCTCAGAATTCTTGATGGCTGGAAATAACATAACAGATCTGCTAAATATCTTGGTGCAGATGAATGAAGACATTTGAAAACTAGTGAAACCATTTCTTAAATTGGATCCTTTGATCTATAGCAGTGGTTATCAACCCAGCAGACTTCAAGCAATTCAGCAGCTGCAGTAGGATCTCCTTCCAAGCTCCCACTTTGAGCCCCAGGCTCTTCCCCCATCTGTTGCACTCACTGCATGCAAGACACTTTAAACACAGCCTTCACAAGTGCTGCAGAGCTGATGATCTGCCTCTCACCACTCTGCATTGCTTCTCTTCTGATGTACAGACAGGACAGTCAACCTCACTCCTACATCTCTGCACCATCATCCACTCTCCATTACATGGGAAAAATTACTTACCTGCAACACCTAGAAGAGTCTCCCCCTTCTGTTTGCATCAAAACACCACTGCACCCTTTAAAAATGGTGAGCACAGCATGGAGTTCCAGCTTCTGCTCCCACCACATTTCTGAAGGCCTGACTACCTCCTCAGATCTCCTGAGGTTCTCACCTCACTCTTCAGATCAATGATTTTCATTGTAGTAGGATTTGAACACTGGCTCTCTTGGCTAATAACATACTGCTCTAACCACTAGGCTGCTTTTCCAACTCACCTACTACCAGAGTGAGTAAAAAAAAAAAATATATAGAAGTGCCTCCATTCAGGGAATTGCACATGAGAGCAGTACTGAAAAAAAAAACAAAAAACAAGCCCTGGGAGTGGGAGATAAATAAGATGAGACAGCCATCTTTGGCGTGGCCCTCAATGGCAGAGGTTTGTTTTTTTTTCAAAATGAAACGAAAGTAAACCAACAAAATTGTGTTGCTCTTTCCTTTTGTTCTGTTTTGTAAACATAATAAAAGGAAGTAGGAAATGTCATGGATTTCCAATGAATGCACATCTATAATATAGACTATAATAAAGACGACCCAAGTAGTAGCATGTATATGCAAATACAATATAAATCTCGACTTGCTACATAGGGGAACTCATTGGGTGACAAGTGACCTTCATACGAAGCCAAAATGTGGCTGTCATGAAGATAAACCCTATGAACCTTCGGGCTTTTTAAATCATTAGGTCACTTATAGTGAGGTCACTTGTGGTGTTATGAACGAATCATGTGAAGCTTTCATCATAAAGTGTCAGTCGCACTTATCTGCAAGAGTCCACTACTCTTCTGATGATCAAGCCGACATCGCAATGTTTCGGAGCTCTGTGGCTCCTTCTTCAGGGTGACTCGGTGTGAATAGATGCCGACATGATTGTGGACTGATTTATTAATCGCTATGCTGTCAGTTTTGCCGTCTGACTTCTGCTTTTGCTGACAGCGTTAATAGCGGTGCAGTCAAATGGCAATAAAGATGAATGTGTTGCGGTGCTGCGGTGCTGCTGTAACAGCACCCGCACCACGCCGGTAGCCCGCATAACTGCAACACATTCATCTTTAGCGCCATTTGACCACACCGCTATTAATGCTGTCAGCAAAAGCAGAAGTCAGACGGCAAAACTGACAGCATAGCGATTAATAAATCAGTCCACAATCATGTCCGCATCTATTCACGCCGAGTCACCCTGAAGATTAAAAAAGCCAGAAAGTTCATAGGGTTTATCTTCACGACAGCCACATATTGAATAGTGGCTTCGTATGAAGGTCACTTGACACCCAATGAGTTCTCCTATGTAGCAAGTCGAGATTTATATTGCATCTATAATATAGAGCATATTTCACCTGCTAAATTCAGACCATTTACAAGGAATGGATATGTAGTTCAGTATTAACTTTTATTACTAGTAATAATAAAAACTGCTAGAAATTTTTAAACAATATACAAATTAAGCATGTACAGTCAAAATATATTTGGTTTGCTCTGTACAATTTTTTCTGGACTATTTTTGACCAAATTTCATTTTGAGCTTTTAAACTTTTTATCCCAGAATTTTCATTTTAGCAAATAGCATGCACTATTTGTAAAACATGAAATGTCACAACTTTCAGGTTTTTTGAGACATTTTTTTTAAAACAAACTGAAACAATAATGACCTCTCTAGGCTCAGAATGTGCATTCCATTTTTTAAACAAATGCACAAGCCTAATAAAAGTTCACTTAGTTTTGTATGAATAAGTAATCTTCCTGATGTATTTTAATTTGAAGAGTATACATAGTAAAATAGTAGATGGCAGATGGGAAACAATTTATTAATAGTTTGCAATAGGACTTTGTCCCAATTTTTAATGAGAATGTACTGTATATATACATTTTCATTGAAACTTGCTGTTAGCAAGACATTTGCACATCCTTTTCATGAAGGTAATTTTTTTTTTTCATTGAATATGATGGCATAGAGTTGAAAATACTTTATGTGTGTAATTTCTAATCCTTTCCCAAAACATGTCCCCACTGTGAATATACTTCAGCCATATTGAAGGTCAATTTTCAGATCTACAATTTACACATATTAATTGCAATTTATCCATGTCAATGACTTTGAAAATTGTCCTCATAATTGCTCCAGCCAATCTGCCTGGTTGTTCCCATCTACATTGGTGTATCACAGGTCTCAGCCATAGAAGCTTGACAGCTAATACAATCAAGTTGCTCATCTACTGAGGGGGTGGCACGTGTCTGGAAAAAACAACCAGCAAATGTGCAGATATAGAGGATTTTGGTAAGAAAAAAATTGAGAGCTTGGGGATTGATTAAAATATGGGAACTTATATGCAAGGGGGCTGAATTCCACAGGGCAGGCTAAGCCAAGCTACAGAAAAAGCTTTTTTTCTGTACACTACCTTCCCCATTTCCAGCCTTGAAGGAACCTGCAAAAAGCTCCCTGTGATGAATAGAGTATACAATTTAGAACATACCAATTAACAAGTGTTGTTTTTTTAATATTTAGGCCCCTCCCCCTTAGTTAAACAGAACATCATAGCCATGAACTTGAATATTACCTGATCTTTCATTGGGAGCCAATGGAGTCTATGTAGTAAAGGAGATGTACTGCCTCTCCAGGGTCAGCCATATATAATACGAGCTACCATGTTCTATATAACTTGAAGGCATTGGATGTAGTTCCTGGGAGACCCAAATATAGCCCATTATTATAATCTGACAAAGACACATCTGAAACCTGTACCTCTAACTGAAACAAAGACCTATGTAGTAGTAGGTGAAGCTGCCATACCCATCTCAATTTGAAAAAAGCCTGCTGTACTATCCCAAAGATGACTGGAAGTTCATCTAAGATGATTATTCTCTGGCCTCTTCCTGCAACTGTGAATACATGTCCTTCTAATTGATAAGTGGCTAATAGATGTTTGTGCTCCAGATGTTGATTTTACAAGTATATGTGATAATTTACTATAAAATGGTTAGAACAATAAAATAAATCCACTTGATGTAAAATGATTGTTACTGTGATTGTTATACTTAATTCAAACATGATTTGAGGGGAATAGACACTTAGCTCTTTTCCTCTTCTCTTCTACCTTGTAATTTAAGCAAGAAATTACCATGGTAACACATCTTTTCATGAATATCTGACTGAAACAAATTGTAAAAGTGGAAAAGAAAACTCAAGATGTTTATAATTTTCAGGTCAGGCATATCTTGTGCATAAATGATAAGTGGCTGTGTTAAGTGTCTTTAAGTGCTAAGAAATGCTATGTATACTTATTATTAATGCTTATGGAACCAAGATAGAAAATATCACAACAGGGAGATTATATCAGTAACAGATGCAACATTACTTTTGGATTCAAACTTTCTGAAATAGATATGTATTATAGATGGCAGTACAAATTTTATGAGCTTTAGAAGCAAGGTATCAAAAGAAAAATCTAGCTATCATGGATCTTATTTAGAAACTGAGAAAAATTATGTAACAGAAGCATCCTGAGCATCCTATATATGACCACAAGGCCCTGTTGTATTTACTTATGTCACAGAGCTGATTATTAGATAATGGATTGCAATGAAGAACAGTCTGTATAAGAAATCCAGGAAGCAAGATCTAAGTTACTTCTGCCTTGACCTATATAATATACATTTGACTTTTATGTATTCAATTATGACTCTGTGTAATGAATGATTTCATGCAATATGCCAGTAGCACATCTCACATCCACAAACACCAAGCAAGTCGGTAACAGTACAATTTTATTAGCTGGTCATCTGGTCAGAATTTGGAAGGAACTTCTTAATAATTGACATCAACTTAATTTTATAGGGAAGCACAGCAAGTGCTTATATAATGAATTTTTTAAACATATAAAATAACAAAATTCACAAAAGAGAAACAAACTGCAATCCATTTACCCTGCTAATCAAGCCACAGAAATGCAGCCATTCATCTTGCTAAAATACTGTATCCTGAGTTCCTTGAGTTACTTTGCCATCCAGCCAGAATTGAATGCAAGCCATACTTAGGAAGTTTGGATAAAAACTCCATTTCTAGCCGAAAAATGGCGGCGGCCATAGACGAACACGATTGGACGGCAGGAGGTCCTTCCGGACCCCCGCTGGACTTTTGGCAAGTCTCGTGGGGGTCAGGAGGCCCCCCACAAGCTGGCCAAAAGTTCCTGGAGGTCCAGCGGGGGTCAGGGAGCGATTTCCCACCGCAAATCGTTTTCGTACGGAAAATGGCGCCGGCAGGAGATCGACTGCAGGAGGTCGTTCAGCGAGGGTTCCGGCGCCTCGCTGAACGACCTCCTGCAGTCGATCTCCTGCCGGCGCCATTTTCCGTACGAAAACGATTCGCGGCGGGAAATCGCTCCCTGACCCCCGCTGGACCTCCAGGAACTTTTGGCCAGCTTGTGGGGGGCCTCCTGACCCCCGCGAGACTTGCCAAAAGTCCAGCGGGGGTACGGAAGGACCTCCTGCCGTCCAATCGTGTTCGTCTATGGCCGCCGCCATTTTTCGGCGCCATTTTGGAAAATGGCGCCGGCTGAAGACAACAAGATTCAGGAGCAGGAGCCCGTTCCGGACCGCTGCCGTTCCGGACCGCCGCTGGACCCGCAGGTTATTTAACTCATTTGGGGGGGGGTTCGGGAGGGTGGGGGATTTAATTTAAAGGGTCGGGGGTGGGTTTTAGGGGGTTTTAGTGTGCCGGCTCACGATTCTAACGATTTATAACGATAAATCGTTAGAATCTCTATTGTATTGTGTTCCATAACGGTTTAAGACGATATTAAAATTATCGGACGATAATTTTAATCGTCCTAAAACGATTCACATCCCTACTTAATATCTCATTTATCATCATCTGGAAAACTGCAGGTGCGTTATATAAGCTGAATGGCATGACCAGATATTCATAGTGGACATTGCATGTATTGAAAGCAGTTTTCCACTTATCGCCTTCTCGAATATGAATTAAGTTGTATGCTCCCCACAGATCTAATTTAGGGAAAATGTGTGCCCCCCCCCCCTCAGCTGATCATATAATTCAGTGATTAAAGTTTAGGGTACCAGTTCTTCTTCATGATCTTGTTGAAGCCATGGTTATCAATACATGGCTGAAGGGACCCATCCTTCTTGCCCACGAAACAGAATCTAGCACCAGTATGGGACAATGAAGGAAAGATGAATCCATTTGCCAGATTGCCTCATATGTACTGGGACATGGCTGTGGTCTCTGGCTTGGAAAGTGGGTAAACTTTACCCTGCAGGGTTATCTCCCCTGGAAGAAGTTCTATTGGGTAATTATAAATCATGTGCAGGGATAGTACATTCTCCTGCTGTTGACTGAAAACATTGGTGAACTTCGCATACTGCAGAGGCAAGCCAGGTATCGTTGGATGTACATGGCTTAGCTGCAAGGCTGGAGGTCAGACCTGAACCAAACATTGATTCTGGCCAGTCGTACTCTAGCTAGCCAGCTGCAGGGATGCACAATCAAAGTGGGATTTGTGGGTGACTAGTCATGAAAGACTGAGAATTATCTGGGAAGCATGTAGAAGTGGAGGACTTTCTGGTGGAGAAGGCCCGTATGCATATGGAGCTAGGTCATTATGTGGAACTCATTTTCTCTTCATAAGGCAACTACATGAGCAACAAGGTGCTCCAAAGCCTATTCTTGAGCCCCCCTGCCCCCCCATTCATTGTTAAATATCATTTATCTTATGGTTGTGTCTCTCAACTCTTTCTCAAATTTTATGTAATTGTAAACCGCCTCTCTCATAGGGTAAGAAGACCGTCGCGACCGGAATTGATGTGAATGATATTATAAATGTAGTCATCAAATTAGGCAGCAAATTCTCTGATGTTGCAAGATTCTCCAGCTCCAGTCCTTTGTGGCCTTGGGATGCGCTCAGAATAGAAGTAAGTCCATTGGGGTTGCTCACTCTCAGTTGATAGAACTTCCTGCCAGAAGGTGTTTGGGAAGGTAATGAGAGTAAGAAAGTGCATGGTGGCAGTACAAGTCAGTAAATCTTCTGAGGTGACGCAATGCAGAAACATGTTGGAATGTGTTCTGACAACCTGGATAGGTTGTCAGGATTGGAGGCTAAGGGAGGAGGAGGGTTCACAGGTCTTGGAGCAGATCTGACAATATGGAGCTCTGATTTGGGTGGGGACAGCCAGTCTGCAGAACCTACTCAAGGATAGAGCGTAGATCAAGGATAAGGTATTTTTGATCTCCTGAGCAGTGATGGGTGACATAAGAGGGTGCTAGATCCATGAAATGGGCTAGGGTTTTGGAGTCACCAACTCATATCTATCATAGTCCAGGAGATACCAGATCACTGTGAACCCAGCTGAGAAGAATCAATGGAAAACCACATGTTGCAGGGGACTCAAGCATTCTCACAGTCAGGTAAGAGTTGTAGAACAGAGGCTTTAACAGGTATTCAGTGGAAAGCTCAGAATACCTGCAGAGACCCAGTGCTTCCCAGCCCAGAAGAAATCTAGTAATTTCTTTTGGGTTTAGACCAGAAACTCAAGAACTCTACTTGGGGAAGTCAACTAGTGCCAAAGCATGCTTGCAATAAGCTGATTGATTGCCAAGGCCTTTGTCCTGAGGGAAAGATTCTGAACAGACTGGCCCATGAGCAAAGACCTGCAACCACCTTATCTTCCAGCTTATACCAACTGACAGAGAGCATGGACTCCACAGTTGACCTGAGGACTCCTAAGTATTTCAGCATCTTCCAGCTCCATATCAGATAGAGGAAGTCATTCAAATAAGAGCCTAGGAGATTTGGCCCAGTTGAACCTTGCTGAGGATGCAGCAGAATGCACATGCTGGCATATCTGCACCTCCTCCAGATCAACTGAGTCTTGGGCCATGAGCAGTACATCATCAGCAAATGCTGAAAGAGTTACCCACAATTTAGGTTCCTTCAGCACCTGTCCAGTGAGGATCCTGAGTATCAGATGCAAGAAAAGTTTGATGGCCACTGCATATAATTGTACCATCAAGGGATACTCTTGGCATATTTCTAAACTGAATGCCAGAGGGCCATCATGGATCAATTGACCTTCACAAAGTACTTTATAGAGCTATACAGGAGTTTGAGTAGCCCCATGAGATGTGGCCAAAACCAAAGATCTACTGTGTTTGTATGAGGTAACTGTGGATCCACTTTGTTGAACATTTTCTAAACATCTAATGTGAGCAGAGCAATCAACAGACCAGTTCTGGACAAGGAAGATTTTATCAAATATAGTCTAACCTGGGATCATGTAGGATTGGTTAGGGTGAATCACATCATCTAGTATAGACTTGGGCCACAGTGAAATTGTTTTAGCTATGATCTTATTGTTTGAGCTGAGCAGTGAGACCTGGTATCTGTTCTTTACATCGCACAAGTACTCATTCTTAAGTATTAGAGATAACACTACACAATCTCACGACTGTATTAACTGCCAATATCAAAAGCTTCTTCTAGAACCCATAAAAGATCAGGTTTTAGCTCCACAGTCAGCCTATCAGTTCTAGAGGCTTATTGTTTATCATCAAACCTAAGGTTTTAGAGAGTTCAGTTAGACTATTTCTGTCCATTCGCTCTCTGAGACATTGACTGACTGTGGGAAGCCTTTCCCATAAAATCTTGCAGGTGTCTAGGTTAGTTTGATCCAGAGAGAAGAGCTTTGAATAGAATTATAGAGCACTGGGTCAAATACTCTCCAAATAAGTGAGAAGAGACTCATCCACAATAGCAGACATGCTGTTATTTGGCTCCCCTTCCCTTCTCCAACCACTAAATATGTAAGCCATGATCCATCTCACTAAGAATTTGGATGCATGATCAGATGTAAGCCCCTTGGTCCTGATACTTGATTAGGTCACAGTTGGTGCAGACCTTACTCTTTAAAGACCTTGCTCCCTGAGTGCAAGCAGGTGCTTCTCAAGATCAAACACTTCTCTCTCAAGATGATTAATCCCAGCATCATACTTCCTCCTACCACCTTTAGTATACTTTTGACAGAGGATCCCAAAATGGACCTTCCCCACATCCCACCAATGACTCAGTGAGGGGAAATACCAATAACAATCATGCCAAAATTCCTGAAATGACATCACAAAACTTCAATCATCCAGTAAGTGTTGTGCCCGTCGGCTGCAACCTCTGCTGTTCACCTCACTTTTCCCTGCACTAGTGATTCTCAGAGCCATGGCGGCCTCAGCCTGCAAACGCTGCCTTCCTCGGCATCCCTGGGACAGCGTGGGCGATCCCATCCACCATCTTGAACCAGGGATTACCTAGGGCAGGCGAGCGTGCGCCAGGTCCTCTCTTATTCATGTCATGGCGGGAACCTCGGGGGCGTCCCCTCCGTATGATGTCACCCGCCAGTGTATTTATTCCATCCAGCTTATGCTTCCTATGAGTTAGCAAGGACTTCCTTCCTGCTTATTCCACTCTTCTTGGAGACGCTTCACTTCGCTACTCTGAACTCATTCCTGAACTCCTAGACTTAGAACGCCTTAGGTACTCGCTCCTCAGGGACCTTGTCATGTTCTGGCTATCAGCTCCTCTGAGGGCTTTCCTGCCTGGAGAATCCATCTATCCTTGTTTGGGATCCTGCCTAATTCAGCCTTGTGAGTATGCTTCTTGCTTCTACCAGTTTGCTGATTGAACCGCCGGTGTACTCCGTGCCTCAGGCCCCTACCGTGATCATCTCAGCTGCCTTCTTCTACACTTCGGAGTGAGTACCATCATCTACCTTGCTCTACTGACCTCCTGCACCTCTCTGAGCTACTACTCACTGATTCTTGGCATACCTCGCACTGTGGGCCACTACCGGATCTACCCTGAGAGGAGTGTCATCAGGAGAAGACATCAGGGAGTATGCGCTCATGGCCAACACCTGCAACTCAGACTCAGCTATCTCCTATCACTGAAGAAGATGAACTCATGCAATTAGGCTGCAGTCATCTAACTGCCAAAGAGAGGAGCTACCATAAGAGATTAGGTCTCTGTATGTATTGCGGACAACCTGTCCCATCTGTCCGGGAAACATGCAGACCTAGGATCTGCGGGAGGACTCTTCCTAGTTCTTACTACACCATCTCCTCCACTGACTCTCCCAGTCTCAATCATTTCCGGGACTCTTGAATTTCAGACTCTTGCACTTGTTGATTCCAGAGCAGGTGGCAATTTTATACTTAAAAGGCTGGTGGAACATCTTTGAATTCCTATCGTTCCAATACCAAGTCCGCTGCTCCTCTCCTCTATACACAGCAAGCCACTACCAGGAGACATTTCCTAAACCATGCAACCAATATGCCTGCGCACTGGTTCTCTTCATACCAAGACCAACTCATTTTTGTTCCTTGACAAAGCCATTCATCCAGTAGTACCCTACCATGGCTGCAAGATCATACACCCCAGTTTGACTGGGGGACCCTCGATCTATCACAATGGGGAGCGGCTTGTCACAATAGATGATTGAAGAAAGTAACACCTATGCCCTGCATGTCAACCTCTACTTCTCTCCCAGGTTTGCTGCCACAGTACTCGTCATTTCAAGACGTGTTTTCGAAAAAAGCAGATGTATTACCACCACAGCGGTCCTTTGACTGTGTTATTAATTTAAAGCTGGATTCGGAGCCCCCTAGAGGAAGGGTATACCCATTTTCTCTCTCAGAGACCTAGGCCATGTTGGCTTATATTCATGAAAACTTGCAAAAGGATTTATCCAGCCTTCCAAGTCACCTGCCAGAGCCAGATACTTTTTCGTTAGCAAGAAGGATAGATATTTTTGTCCATGTATAGACTACAGAGGACTTAATGAAATCACCATACCCTTTACCTCTGATTTCAGAGTTATTTGACAGACTCCAGGGAGCCAAGATTTTCAAAAAGCTAGACCTAAAAGGGGCATAAAATCTAGACCGCATCATTCAAGGGGACGAGTGGAAGACGACCTTTAATACTCGCAATGGCCATTTTGAGTCTTGGTCATGCCCTTTGGCCTGTATAATGCTCCGGCCATATTCCAAAATATGATGAATGAGATCCTGCGAGATATGCTTTACCAATGCGTGGTTGTGTATTTAGACAACATACTAATTTTCTCCCAAGATCTCCAAAGTCATCAGGTAGATGATGCCAGAGTCCTGCAAAGACTGTGGGATAACTGCCTTTACACTAAGCTTGAAAAGTCTGCCTTCCACCAGGAGTCTTTTCCCTTTTTTGGGTTACGTGGTGTCCAGTAGAGGTTTCCAGATGGCTCCACAAAAGACCAAAAGCATACAGGACTGGATTCAACCCACTGGTCTCAAAGCACTCTGCCGTTTCCTCGGCTTCACCAATTATTATTGCATATTCATCCACCACTACTCTACCCTGATTGCACCACTTACTGCCATGACAAAGAAGGGATCCAACCCTTTGCAGTGGTCTCCAGAAGCTGTTGCTGCCTTTCAAACCCTCAAGGTGGCTTTTCTCAAAAAACCTTGCCTTCGCCACCCGGTCCCTCAATGTCCATTTATAGTTGAGGTTGATGCCTCAGATGTCAGTGTAGGAGCTGTTCTTAGCCAGAACAGTGATACTCATACACTGCACCCTTGCTCAATTTTACTGGCATTTTTCTCCAGCCGAGAGAAATTATGGCATAGGAGATAAAAAGCTGTTGGCTATCAAGCTAGCATTCGAAGAATGGCACCCAAGGCTCGAGGGAGCACAACATCAGATAACTGCATACACAGACCACAAAAATTTGGAATATCTGCGTCATGTGCAGCGACTCAATCATAGACAAGCCCGATGGTCTTTGTTTTTTAATCGGTTTGACTTTCTACTCAAATACTGCCCTGCTGACAATAATATACATGCAGGGGCTCTCTCATGCTCCTTCACTTCTGAAGATGTTCCGGATGCACCTCGCCATATAATCAATCCCGATAAAGTGATTCTGGCTGCTACCCATTGCGTTCCAGCTGGGAAGATGGTAGTACTGTTACAACTGTCGCTGCCCGATGTCTCCACTCCGCCCTCCTTACCTCTTTGGCGACTCCTCCCATAGTTGATGGACGTCTGGCTGCCGTGGCGTCTGCCTGCTGTCCTCTCCGGCGTCCCCAGTCCGGCTTAGGCGCTGCATCCCGCCATGTTGTTCAGCTGCCATAGGGTGCATGTGCTGCGCAGCCCTGTTTCTTATTCCTTCTTTGGCGCGAACCTCAGGGGCATCACCCTGTGATGACGTCATGCATCCCGGATACAAAAGCCTATTTATTTTATTTAAAAATGTTTATATACCGCCTTTACAATTCAAATAATTAATCAAAATGGTTTACAACAACCATACATAATCATAAAAAGAAATTAAAAACCAATCAATTAAAAAATAAAAATATAAAATTAACAAAACTTTAGACCCTACAGTGATAAAGACAAAAAAACAAGACAATTCTATGATTTGGTTAAAGTATGAGAGGTAATTTGGATAATGAGGGAAGTAATGATGCATGTTTATGAATGAATGCTAGTTTTGAGAATTAGTAAGTGAACTGTATGCTTTCTGAAATAGATATGTTTTTAATGTTTTTTTTAATTGTTGTGTAGATGAAATGAGACAAAGAGAATCAGGGAGGGAATTCCATAATATAGGGCCCGCTACTGAGAAGGCCCTTTTTCTAGTTATTTCAAATTTTGCCAGTTTGATTGTGGGTACGTCTAAGAGGTTTTTTGAAAGTGATCTAAGTTGTCTAGCCGGTTTATAAATACGAAGGTTAGTGTAGAGCCATGTGGATGTTGTATTGTAGATAAGAGAATGATTAATAGTCAATACTTATAATGAAATCTATGTTTAATCGGTAACCAATGAAGAGAAAATAAGACTGGAGTGATATGACTTTTATGAGAAGTACCTGAAAGTATCCGAGCAGCTGAATTTTGTATTAATTGCAATGGGTAAAGAGCAGAGTCAGGTAGGCCTAAAAGTAGAGCATTACAATAATCCAGACCAGAGAATATCAGAGATTGCAAAACTGTACGAAAATCTTGGAGAAAAAGAAATGGTCGGATTCTTTTCAGTAAACGTAATTTGAAAAAAGATTTTTTTGTAATATTGGAGATATAGTTAGCCATTGAAAGATCTGAGTTAATAATAATTCCCAAACTATTAGTAAAATTACCAATTGGGATGGAAATTCCCTTGAAATTTAAGTGAGAGGAAGGTCCTATGGAGGAGTTACTAATGGATGAGAGATATGTAAGTGTAGTTTTAGATGGGTTCAATTTTAAACAGCTGTGATCTAACCAGGAAATTATTGTAGAGAGATATAAGGAGATTAATGAAAGAGTATCAGGCCAAGACGTTTTATAAGGGACAAGCAACTGAATGTCATCTGCGTAAATTCGAAAATAAATGTTTAATGCTGTAAGAATATGACAAAGAGGAAGTAAATATATATTAAAAAGTATTGGGGACAAAGGTGAACCTTGTGGTACACCAGATGATGATAGGTAAAAATCTGAACAGTGATTATTGACTTGTATTTGCAGATGACGATTGGTTAAAAATGATTGAAACCAGGAGAGGACAGTGGACTGAATACCTAGAGATTTTAAAGCTAATAAAAGTATATTATGATCCAGAGTATCAAAAGCTGCAGAAATATCTAAAGAAATGAGAATGTAATTAGTGTATGCATCAAATCCACGAAAAACTGTATCAAAGCAGGAGAGGAGTAAAGTCTCTGTGGAGTGGCCTTTCCTAAAACCATGTTGACCTGAATGTAAAAGATCATTATCAGATAGAAAGTCAGAGAGTTGGCTTAGGACTACTGATTAGTTTGGCTAAAGAAGGAATCAAAGCTATAGGCCTCAAGTTATTGAGGTCTAAGGGATCTTTTGATTTATTTTTTTGAATTGGGAGAATAGCAGTGTTTTTCAAATTATCGGGAAAAATACCTGATGATAGTGATTGATTACCCATGTCGTAGAAGGGGCAATGGCTTTGAATAACGATCCTGAGCAGGGATTAAATGGGGAGTTAGTTGTTTTTACTTTGCAAATTATTTTCAAAATTGTAGTGTTGGAGATAGGCTAAAATTCAGATCATAATGTCTGGTCAGATGGATCCTTAAAAGTGAGGTAAGGTAAATGCTGAAATTCCTTAGAAATTATATCTATTTTGTTTTTAAAATGAGAAGCTATTTTGTTACAGTCAGCATGACTGTAAGATGAACGATATTGTTAGTAAAGATTTTACAATTTTAAAGAAAATATTAGGATTCCCTTGAGCATCAGAGATCTTTTTGGAAAAAAAAGATTTTTTAGCTTTATTAATTTCTTTATTGTAATGTCTAAGTGTACAATAGTAATCATTTTTTGTCTGGGCAGATTTTGTATGTCTCGTTTATCATGAATTAGGCAATTACAACGAAATTGCCTAATTCGTAGTGGTTCGGGGGCCCCGAAACCCGAAAAGGATTTTCCCCGAAATTCGTGGAAATTTTGTTTTTCGGGTTTGCATGGAGAGAGGGGCACATTTTTTTTTAAAATTAAAAACCACCCCAAACATTTAGATTAACTATAATATATCCCGATCCCTCCCCAAGACTTATGAACATCCCTGGTGGTCCAGCAGGGTCCCGGGTGCCATTTGCTCCTCCGTGCCCATGTGCGCCATTGCCAGCCTTGCTCAAAATGGTGCCAAATAGCCTCTGAACTACTATGTCACAGGGGCTACCGGCGCCATTGGTCAGCCCCTGTCACATGGTAAGAGTTCCTGGCATACCCCGCTCTGCGGGCCACTACCAGAGATATCATCATTGAGCAACCTTACTACTCTGGACTGTGTCTTTATTCCACTCTGTGGGTATTACCCACGTTCCAGACTAATAAAGTCTCTTACTTCTGTGTCCATCTCAGCTGAGGCCATGCCTATCATAGTGAGTCCCCACAAGGCTTCTCCCTGTGGGTGGAGTAAGCTCTCACTACGATCCAGGGTCCACAACCATACCAGATTATAACAGTAAGCAGTTATGAAAATGCGTGGTTCGAAACTCTGATAACTTAAGCCCCACCATCATGTTCACAGTGTTGTGGACCATGAAAGATGACAGTCTAATGGCATAGATCAGGGCTTGTGACATTCAGTGATTTGATATAGATCCATTTGATTTGGGATTGGGTCACCCTACAATCTCTCTCCCTTACAAAGGTGAAAGTATCAGGTGTCCCAGTATGATGTTTCTACCAGATGTCGACCAGACAGAAGTGGTAGAACAATTCCCTCAAGGCAGATGATGAAGAAAGATATGGTTCCTAGCTGTTTGTCTCCATGGTCTTGAGGGTGCAATTTAAATCAACTCTGAGCATAATACTCTTGTCAGTATCCAAGCTGTCAAGATAGGCCAATGTTTGTCTGAAGAACTGCTGTCTACTGTGCCCCACTCTATGTAAGTGAGTAAATGTACAGTATTACTTTGCCCCCTCAATGTTTAAAAGTCTCCCATTGAAACACAGGATAAAATTCAGAGCTTGAATAATCATAATTAAATTCTCTCCCACCTTGGTCATTAAACTTGTGAATGAATATTTGACATGATGTAACATTTTTGCATGTGTGTAAAGGGACCTTTTATATATTTTATAAGCCTATAAATCCAGATTGGTGTTTTTTTTCTTGGTACTAATGTACCAGAAATTCATTTCCCACACTGCAAGATGTTCAAATTAGTTTCAGGTAGGACATATTACCCACCTTTTGTAGTAACATTAGCAGTTGGAGCATGCTCAGTTTGATTTTTGCCCCTCTTTCAGATGCATATAATGTTGTCTGACAGGAAGAGGAAGTAAACAGAATAATTTCTCCATGGTTCACAGTAGGGACTGCCTAGAACTCCTCATAAGTACCAGTTCCACAAAATAAATAAATAAATAAAAAGATGTGTGCCACCACTCCAAAGCCTATTAAATTGCAGAACACAAATATTTCTTGCTTAAATATTTTTCTAACACCTGCATTTGTCAGAATGAAGCCCATGGCACTTTGCTCGTAATTTCCTTTTCATAGGTTGTCCTTACAATCTTTCACTGTAAATATCTCAGTTATCACATAAGGAACTTGTTCAATAATGTTATAGAGATCTAAAGAGAGCAATGGGATTAATACACTGAATTTGCATATGAAGATGAAATATGCATATAATCCAACATTTTTTTCTTAATTCCAAAATTGATCATCTAATCTCAAGGAGGTCTAAAAGTGATTCAAAATAGTTTATGATAAATACAATTCTATAATTATTTTTGTTAAAAAGACATTCAGCAAAAAGAAAGAGGTGTAAATGTGAAATTTTCTTCAGAATTGCTTTCCTTTATTTCAAAGTGCTAATAGTATAGCAGTGGTTCATAAATCATTAATGACGAGCTAATTATATTGGGGTATTTCAAACTTAATGCTGAAAATCTGCATATTGTTGTATATAATAAAAGTATAAAAAGCAGAACCTCCACCACCATTTTAAAACATTCTGCTTGAATTAACTGTTTCATATTAAAGTACAGAATTCTTGAAAGATTTCATTGCACATTGGTTTTTTTTATGATACCAAATCACATAAAAACTTGTCCAGTGATTGCATTTGATATTTTATTTTTGACTACAACTGTTTTGATGAATATTCAGATTTCCAGCATTGAGTATTTATGGAGTCAATCCTTCCTATGCAATATGATCATTTTTGTGAGGTGCACAGTGAATATCATTGATTATTCTCTATTGTACAACACTAGATATAGTGGAAGTTGCTTACTTGTAACAGATGTTCTCAGAGAATAGCAGGATGTAAATCCTCATAGGTGGGTAACAACATCCAATTTAGCCTGGCCAGTGAATTTTACTACAGAACTTCAAGAAGCTTTTGATATGCTCAAATGATGATATGTGTACCATCCCCACATTATAGAAATAGTGCAACGCACCCTCAGTTCTCAAAATAGATAACACTGACTATGTGATACAACTTAATGGGAAGGTGGGTAGGTTCTGTGAGATTTGTCCTTGGAGAATATCTGTTACATGTAAGTTTCTATTGCTTTCACCGAAGATAAGCAAGAATTAATAGTCCTCATAGTTGGGAATTCCTAGTGTACTGACCCTTTGGGTTCATTACCAGTAAGACCCTAGTTAATTCCTTGAGCTAGGAAAGGAAAAGCTAGTAAGTTAAGGAAGGCACCATTTGGTACAGGTCCTCCCTTTGAGAGTGCTGGGATGGCCATCCCCTTGAGATATAAAAGCAGCTCTCTCCCTGAGAGAATGGAGCAGTGCAGCTTGATTCTTGGAGTTAGAGGAAACAGAAGAGTTTAGCTTAGCTTGTTTTTTGGGCCTACCTTTGGGGCTCAGGCACTATAGCTTGTCATCCTTGGGGAAAAGGTCAGATAGCTGCCTTCCCAGTCCACTCCTTAACTGGTTCAGTTTGCCTTTAAGGTTTTTCTCAGGATTTTTTTTACAGTTTTAGTTGTAGGAAACTTTGTGAGATCCCTGGTTTTTGGCCTGGAAGAGATTACAGGGAAGTCTTTCCCTGGGGTTGGGGGGAGGGCAGCATAGGGAAGAACTGCCCCTCATCACTCTCTTTGAGGACAGAGGTATGGTGGTGACCTGCTGCAAGTGGATTCCAGTTGTTTGAATTCAGTTTGGGGGAAAGCTTTTTGTGTTAGAAAACCTAGGAGGAAGATTTTGCTGCTCCCTGCTTGCCCTGAGGAAGGAACATCAGGGTATTTTAGCCAGACCTTTTCTCTGCAAAAGATCCCGTTTGAGAAAGACATCCTGGAGACCTGTGAGTAAAATCAAAATAGGGTTATTCTGAGGACCCCCATTTGGAGTCTTCACCCTGGGGAAGAGAGAATTATGGACTCTGTGCAGAGAGTGAACTTTACCATTTCTCTCAACATTTTGGAGAGGGGTTTCTGCCCAGACAATGATACCCGTGGCCACATGGGAGCCTCACTTTTCCGTGCCCTGGAGGGTAAATGTTTCCCTTGCCCTGGTAAAGAGAGAGACAGAGACCCTTGCACAGATAAATAAGAGATTCAGAACTGAATCTCATCTGTTCTGCCAAGAACTGATGTGAGCTGTGCCATTTATTCATGCAAGAACTTCTACAGGAAACTTTTAGGGATAGAAAATCAAAAGCCATTTAGATGGATAACTGAAAAATTAAAATAGTATAGAGGTGAGCCAGGACAAGTAGATCATCAAAAGGCACAGGAGACTGTGATAAATACAAGCAGTCTTTATTCTCTCAATATTTTACTTAGTCATGCAGACATATCTTGCTTATAAAGCCAACACAGCAACAATATTTTAAGTGCTATTGTTCCCCCGGCATGACCTTGTTACACATTGGCTGCACTGGGAGGGACAGAGCAGGAGATCAGAAAGAGCTTCACCAATATAATTCACAAAGAAATCTATCAAACATAAAAAACAGATGATCAAAGACAAACACCCACATTGATAGAAAATTAAAAAAAGGACATGAATATAAAAAAGTAGAAAGAAGAAGAAGGAGAAACAGCTCTGCGACCCGACAACTGCACCAAACAATATAGGTGTTGTACCAATGTTGCCAAAGTAAAAAAATATTCAACTAAATGGCTTAGCCGTGATATCTGGCAGCATCTGGCTAAATTCTAGCCAAATACATCTTTATCTGGCTAGAATTTAGCCAGATATGTTGGGGGCATTGCTGGAATGAGCAGTAGGCATTTTGGGGAGGAACAAAGTTAGCTGGTGAACCTAACCAACTAACTCTGACCTTGCTGCAGGCAGGTCTAAAGTTAGTCAGATATACCTATTTTGTTACCTTTTAAGACAGCCAGATATATTAAATGGCATTACTGTGCAACTGACTATCCCAGTTCAGTTAGCTGGAGAGGTTTGTGCTAACTTATCTAGCTGTTCAGTGGCTGAATGTGGGCCCCTTATTTTTTGGACATTTACCTAGAGTTTCCAGTGTGGTTATTGGGACTCACATCCCTGAAAGTGGGAAGAAATCCGTACCTCTCCCAGGTAAATGGGACAGTTTCACCCCTACTACCTAGGGATTTAGAGAAGAGAATCTGCCCCCCCTCCCCTCCCTGGCCAGTAAAAGAACCCAGCCCTAAGGCTAAGAGACTTGTGAGAGAGTGGTTGGAGTTGCACCAATGCAAACCGCAAACAGGAGCTATACTGACTACAGACTTCCCCTATCAAAAAAAAAAGAGAGGAAAATCCAACCAGAAACAATAGCCAAACATTACTAATGGGATACTGATACATGATTCTAACACTATGAGCCTTGACATCTCCATCCAAAGTAACTCCTGCCTGGGTATAACAGAAAGAGATTCAATCTGCTATCATAACATAAAATGTGTGCTTGACAAAGGCTGGGTGGACTTTCTAAGGGATTCAGCCTGCTCCAGATAATACAAAGGCTCTTTTGTAATCCAAACTGTGCAAGACTGTTACCTTCATGAACATATGGTCGGGGGAAAAATGTTGGTAGGATGATTGACTGGCTAAGGTGGATATCTATTTATTTATTTATTTAATATATATTTCTATACCGGACTTCACGAATAGAATTCACATCAGGCTGGTTTACATGGAACTTAGGGGATAAACAAGTGTAACCAAGAACAAGAAGGCTGAATCAAGCAAAGTTACATAAAACAGGGGCATTGAACTTGGGGGCTAGAGTAGGCAGGAAGAAAGGTAGAGCGGAAATAAGCAACAAATAAATAATATATAACTGGTTATGAGATTGGTAATTATCTCATTCCTTAGGCTGAGTTCGAAGTGGCATTTTGACTAGGGGAAGGCTTGGAGGAAAAGCCACGTCTTCAGTTGTTTTCGAAAGGTATGAAGGCAAGGTTCCAGTCTTAGGTCAGTCGGAAGTCTGTTCCAGAGGACTGGGCCTGCTGTGGAGAAGGAACGTTCTTTGGTGGTTTTTAGACGGCTGTATTTTGAAGGTGGGACTTGAAGGGTCCCTTTATAAGCTTCTCTGATGGGTCTTTTGGACGAGTGGTGTTGGAGAGGGTTCTGAAGGTCTAGTGTGAGCTGTTGGTGAATAGATTTGTGGATTATCGTGAGAGCTTTATATAGAATTCTATATTTTATTGGGAGCCAATGCAGGTTTCGAAGGATGGGGGTAATGTGAGCACGGCGGTTGGTATTGGTTAGGATTCTCGCTGCTGCGTTCTGGAGCATTTGTATAGGTTTTGTGGCTGAAATGGGGAGCCCCAGGAGTAAGGCATTGCAGTAGTCTGTTTTTGAAAATAACGTGGATTGAAGGATGGTTCTAAAGTCCTGAAAGTGGAAAAGGGGTTTGATTCTTTTTAAAACTTGAAGCTTATAGAAACAGTCCTTGGTGATATTATTAATTGATTTCTTTAGATTTAGATGATTGTCTAGTATAATTCCTAAATCTCTAGTTTGAGAGATCTGTGGGTCCAGAGCTGTAATGTCAGTGTTGGTCGAGTGTTCAGGGGAGATAAGAAGGATTTCCGTCTTGGATGCGTTTAGAACCAGGTTCAGGCTAGAGAGGAGGTTTTTTATGGACTTCAGGCAATTTTCCCAGTAGTCGAACGTTTTTGGCAGAGAATCTTTTATGGGGATCAATATCTGCACATCATCTGCATAGAGGTAATGTGTTAGTTTTAGGTTTGTGAGTAGATGGCAGAGGGGCAGTAAGTAGATATTGAAGAGGGTAGGGGATAGCGAAGAGCCTTGTGGGATGCCTAGTGTTGCTTTATAAGTTGGTGATTCTCTGTTGTTGACTCTAACCTTGTAGCTTCTGTTTTTGAGGAAAGAGTTTAACCATCTGAGGGCGAGTCCAGCGATTCCAATGTCAGATAAGCGGTTTAGAAGAATGGCATGGTTTACCGTATCGAAAGCCGCTGAGATATCTAGGAGGACCAGAAGGTATGAAAGCCCTTTGTCAAGACCCAGGAGGATGTGGTCTGATAGGGAGATGAGGAGGGTTTCTGTGCTGGAGGATTTCCGGAAACCGTACTGTGAGGGGTATAGTATTTTATGTTCCTCAAGGTAGTCAGAGAGTTGTGTGTTCACAATTTTCTCTGTGAGCTTTGCTAGAAACGGAAGGTTGGATATAGGTCTGTAATTGGAGAGTTCTTTTGTATCCAAGTTATGTTTCTTCAAGAGGGGTTTGAGAGATGCAGATTTTAGCTCATCTGGATAGTTTCCTTGAGTTAGGGAACAGTTTATGAAGTTAGTCAGTGCTCTAGAGATGGTGCTGGGGATGAGGAGCAGACGTTTAGTAGGGATGTGGTCCGTCGGATGGCTGGATGGTTTCATTTTTTTAAGGGTTGATTCTATCTCCAAAGTGGTTGTAGGTTCGAAGGAGTCGAAGGAGGCTCTGGGATGATGGGTGGGATTGGAGTCTAGAGCTGGGTTCATCGGGTTGGTAGGAAGGAGTGCCAGTGTGTTTGTGATTTTATCTTGGAAGAAGCGTGCTAGTTCATTGGCTTTTGATTGAGCCTGTTCATCTGGGATAGTAGGGGCAGAAGGTTTTGTGAGTTGGGATACGAAGGAAAACACGGCCCTGGCATCGTATTGTATGTCGTGGATTCTGCTAGCATAGAATTTTTTTTTTGTCTGTAGAATAGAGATCTTGTAGAAATGCAGGGTACGTTTGTAATCAAATAGAGTTGTGGTGTTGGGGTTATTACGCCATAAGCCTTCTTTGTGTCTGAGGTCTAGCTTCATCAGTTTCAGTTCTGGGGAGAACCAAGGTTGTTTCTTTTTTTGTGACCAATTGATGGTTTTCGACATTTTAGGACAGAGTTTGTTGGCTATTGATTCCGTGATGTTGCTCCAAGAGAGAAGGGCCGCGTTGGGGTTGGAGATATCCATATTAGGTAGATCTTTAGTTAGATGTTCGCTAAGAGTGTCGGAGGGGCATGCTTTCCGGAAGTGGATGGTAGATTGAGGTTGAGATTCAATATAATTTACTTTGGTGGAGAGAGTAGTTGATATCAGGGAGTGGTCCGATATCTGACACTAACTTAGGCAGGGACTTAGGATACATGCACAGAGCTATACTATTATAAAACAAAATAATCCTATAACGCAGATAAATTACTAGTCCTGGAGCTCATTGAATCTGTGTGCTGAAGTGACCACCATAAATATAACCTTCCAGGCCAGGTACTTATGTTTACAGGGGTCTAATGGCTCAGATAGAGATTTCAACAACTAGGTGGTCACAAGACGATTGGCAGATGATGGGTTTACCTTTTACATTGTACTAAGTAAAAATTACACTGAAAAGAACCCTATTGGATTTAGTCTTCAGTCCAGACTCAAAGATGCAGAAGATATTCAACCAGTTTTTGTTTGTAGCAGAAGAAAAGGTCTAGAGCTTTTCCTTCACACAAGAAGGCAAACCACCTCTGTTTGAAACCATAGGGGCAGATTTTCAAATGGGTACGTGCATAAGATAGGTGCATACCCTCCGAAAACCTGCCCCAAGTTCCCCCTGCACGCGCCGAGGCTATGTTGAATAGGCTCGGTGGTGTGCGCAAGTCCCGGGACGCACGTACGTCCCGGGGCTTTCCTGGGGGGCGTGTCGGGGGCGTGTCGTGGCGGCGTGTCATTCGGGAGTGGGGGACGCAGGCGTGGTTCCGGACCAGGGACATTTTAGGGGCGTGGCCGAGGCCTCCGAAACAGCTCCCGGGCCGGGGAATCGCGCGCTGGCCAGGCATAACTTTTAAAACAAAGGTAGGGGGGGTTTAGATGGGGCTGGGGGGGTGGGTTAAGTAGGGGAAGGGAGGGGAAGGTGCAGGGGGGGGGGTGGTGGAAGGAAAGTTCCTTCCGAGGCCGCTCCGATTTCGGAACGGCCTCAGAGGGAACGGAGGCAGGCTGCGTGGCTCGGCGCGCACAGGCTGCCAATTTTGGGCAGCCTTGCGCACGCCAACCCCAGATTTTAAAGAATACGCACAGCTATGCACGTATCTATTAAAGTCTGGCGTACTTTTGTTTGCGCCTGGTGCGTGAACAAAAGTACTTGCGGGCGTACTTCTATAAAATCTACCCCATATTGTTTTCTTTTGGAATTCTTTCATGAGGCCAGAAATATCTGAGACACATCCTCCGATAGGATGAGGAAATGTAATGCTAACCTCTCAACATCCAGGCTGTGAAGGTTAGGGACCTGATATTAGGATGACACAGTATTCCCCAATTTTGATTGATGAGACCTGAGGAGTTCCCCAACCTTATTGGCTCTCTGATGCTTCAGCTAATAGTGGGCTGTGAGGGTCATAGTTTCCCGGTCTCCTCTGATCTCTAATAAAGTTTCTTCCACTAGAGGGATTAGAGGCTAAACATACAGAAACTCCTCTACTCAGTTTTGGGAGAAGGCATATGAAACAGTTTGCCTTGAATCCCTCTTCTTGTGCTGAAGTTTGGAACAGAGGATAAACAAACAGATCTACCATGGATGTACCACAGTCACTGAATATCTGATTTTTGCTACTCCCCAGTCTAAAGACCATTTGTGAGGTTCCAAAATCTGTCTCAATCTGTCCTCTTGGACATTCTCCTTGCCTGTTAGGTACAGTACGTAGGCCTTAGGACCATTCTTTGAAAGATGGCCCAGACCCACATCTGGACAGCTTCCTATCACAGGAATTATGATCCTGTACCTCCATGTTTGTACATGTAGAACATTGCTACCTAATTGTCTGAATGAGGACAATTTAGTTGGCCCAAATCCAGTCTGGCAACCCCAGTGCTGCCTTGGATCAGAAAGGTCTCCCAGTAGGAGAACATCACCCTGGTGTAGCAGGAAGTGATCCTGTAGCAAGGACCTGCTCTCCAGGTGATGTATTGTCCTCTCGCACTGAGGACAAGACTCCCAGGGCTACTGCCCAGGAGGGAAGGGTTAGGCTGGCCATCATAGTTGGTGATTCAATTATTAGAAATGTAGATAGTAGGGTGGCTGGTGGACATGAGGACCGCCTGGTATCTTGCCTGCCTGGTGCAAAAGTGGCAGACCTCATGCGTCACCGAGATAGGATTATAGACAGTGCTGGGGAGGAGCCGGCTGTCATGGTACATGTGAGCACCAATGACATAGGAAAATTTGGGAGAGAGGTTCTGGAAGCCAAATTTAGGATTTTAAGTAGAAATCTGAAATCCAGAACCTCCAGGGTAGCATTCTCGGAAATGCTTCCTGTTCCACATGTAGGTCCCCAGAGGCAGGCAGAGCTCCAGAGTTTCAATGCATGGATGAGACAATGGTGCAGGGAATAGGGATTCAGTTTTGTAAGGAACTGGGGAAACATTTGGGGAAGGGGGAGACTTTTCTTAACCAGAGTGGAACCAAGCTGCTGGCACTAACTTTCAAAAAGGAGATAGAGCAGCTTTTAAACTAGAAGAAGGAGGAAAGCCGATAGTCACTCAGTTCGGAGAAATGTATCTTTGAAGGACACTAATGAAACAAGAGAGTTAGGGCATCCCAACAGAGAGGTTCCAATAAAAGCAAACATAGTCCATGTGCCTATATGTAAAAAATCACTGAAGCTAATGATTTTCAAATTATCCCTAACAACTGAAAAGCAGGTTGTTAATACAAACACACTTTGAAATGTCTGTATGCCAATGCCAGAAGTCTAAAAAGTAAGAATGGAGAGTTAGAGTGTATAGCAGTAAATGATGAGATTGACATGATTGGCATCACAGAGACTTGGTGGAAGGAGGATAACAAATAGGACAGTGCTATATCAGGGTACAAATTATATCGTAATGATAGGGAGGTTCAACTTGGTGGGGGTGTGGTACTTTATGTCTGGGAGGGTATAGAGTCCATCAGGATAAAGATCATACAAGAGACTAAATGCTCAGTAGAATCTAAATGGGTAGAAATCCCATGTATGTTGGGTAAGAGTATAGTGATAGGAGTTTACTACCGTCCACCTGGACAAAATGGTCAGACAGATGATGAAATGCTAAGAGAAATCAGGGAAGCTAACTAATTTGGCAGTGCAGTAATAATGGGAGATTTCAATTACCCCAATATTGACTGGGTAAATGTAACATTAGGACTTGCTAGAGACATACATTTCTTTGATGTAACTAATTATACACCTTGGTAGCAATGATTTAGGAGTCATACCCGGATGCCTGATTCTTGATAATATGAGGAGCAACATCGCAGTCATCCTGCCCTTGATGCCCACCACCATGCTCATCTGGTCAGAGATCATCCCGTGCCACCAGTTCCTCAACTAGCCATTGTGGACATGTTGGATGAAGAAATTAAACAAGCAATTGGTACTTTTGATACGGCTATGCGCGTATCTTTTAAAATCCAGTGTACTTTTGTTTGCGCCTGGTGCGTGACCAAGGGTACGCGATCGCGCAATTTTTTAAATTCTACCCACTAGAGAATAGCCACTGCCATTAGCAATGGTAACATGGAATAGACTTAGTTTTTGGGTACTTGCCAGGTTCTTATGGCCTGGATTGGCCACTGTTGGAAACAGGATGCTGGGCTTGATGGACCCTTGGTCTGACCCAGTATGGCATTTTCTTATGTTCTTATGTTCTTGTCGAGTGCTTGTCGAGTGCACATAAGACATTGCATCTAGATGTGTGTGGATTGCTAGGTATTGTTTTGTAACGATGGGGGTGCACCTATAAGTTATGGGACAGGACCTGTTCTTGGCCAACTTGAAGCATGCCATACAGAGAGTGCTGATGGGTTCCTAGTCATTGGCTGCAGCAGGGTGAGGAGGGTCCCAGATAAGGCATCTGGTTATATGGGCTCTATGGCACCTTGCGCGCGCCGAGCCCTAGGGGAGCCCTGATGGCTTTCCCTATTCCCTCCCACCAACCCCCACCTTCCCCTCCCTAACACGTCCCCCAGCCCTACCTAAACCCCCATCCTGACCTTTAATCTTCAAGTTGCACCTGCCTCCAGGCAAGCGTAGATTGTGTGCGCCGGCTGATGGCTGGCCTGCGATCCCGGGCCGCTGTGCCTGAAGGCTCCATCCCCGCCCCCGCCCCACCTACTCCCCGCCCCCTTTTTCAAGCCCCGTGACATACAAGTGGCTTGAATACCCCGGGACATACACGTGGCTTGAATACCAACATCATAACCATTTGCTTTGTTTTTGCTTCTGTTTGTTGAATTTATAACTATGAATGTCATCTATACATGTGATCTATACATGGAATGACGGTAAATAAAATGTCTAAATAAGTAAATAAATAAATAAATAAATAAATAAATATTACACGATTGCAACTTTTTTTTGTGATAGTTATTTAAATTATATTCTTCTACCTTGTATGTCTTGTTTACCAGCCTTTCATTTGTAAACATCTATAGTATACATTTGCTACTTTATCACATATCAGTCACTGGAGTTTAGGACATTTTTTATTCTTGATTATTGCAATATTGTATTTCCCATTCATAATTCTCCTGGATTTCATTATTTAACAAGTGCATCTAATTATGAACATCTTTCAGAATTTCATTTTCCTTTTGAGTTGGCAGGGTTATTAAGCACTACCATATTATGAACTTTACTGATATATTATGCACTTTGCTACATTGCCACTCAACCTGAAACTATGACTCAAGTTAAGCATAATATTTCCATCCACATTGGGCACATTTCAGGAGTCATGGATGAACAGCCAAAGGACATTGCTGTTTTCTGTTGTGCAACTTTTTCGGGATTTTCTTCAATTGCCAATCACATTTTAATTTCTTTGTCTTATTATCATGTATATTATACAAGTACTTTTAATTCTTAGTTTATTATAATCATATGCTTTCAGATTTGCAAATCTCTCTATTATGATACAATTATCCTTTATTATGGTACAATTATAATCTTCTCACATTCACCATGACATTAAAAGTCGTATCACCAAAAATTATTTTAATTTTTTCATTGCTATGCAATGCAATCAGATATATTACTATTCAGATATTGCTCATCATTCATTTACTGTTAATCAAAGATTTTCATAAATTGGAACTTTTAGAATACATTTTGATTCTTTTGAAATCTGATATACTATATATTTATTTTTTTAATACTAAGATTGCTTATTTAGACTTCCTTGTCTATTGTGAAACTTTGCTTATGTAAGTTGCCTTTACTCAGTATCAAAAAAGGGGATGTTGCAGTTGTTGTGGCTCTGTTAAAATTTTTATTTTGCATGTAATAACAGGGATAAGGTCTGAGGTCCAGTTCTACAGGCCGAAGAATGCTCATGCTAACTTCTGTGAACCAAGATGGGAAATTACAAAATGATGATGCAGTGAAAAAAGACAACGTCAACATATTTGCTGAAGCTGCTGAGAACTGTCTACTAGGGATGTGCAGAGCAAAATTTTATGTTCATATTTTTTATGTCCGAAAGGGGGTCCCACTTGCGGCCAATATGGACATAAAAAAAATCCAATGAGTTGGGTATATGTACATATGTGCAAAAAAAAAAATTAAACCCCCTCACCCTCCTTAATCCAGCTTGAGGGGGTCAGGAGGCCCCCCCAAGCTGGCCAAAAGTTCTTTTTGGGCCGAACGAGCCGTCCGGCGCGAACGAGCCGGGAATCACGTGACGCCGCGTCACTCGACGTGCCACCGACGTCACATGCTTCTCGCCAAGGATTGCAGAAATGACGTCCTCACTCCTCGCTCGATCACCAGGGAGTTGTGGTAAGTCGGGGGGGGGGGGGGGGATTAAGGAGGGTGAGGGGGTTTATATTTTTATTTTGGCTCAACAATCGCGATTTCCCACATATCGAACATATCTATGTTCGATATGTGGGAAATCCGATCGTTTATGTCGAATCAATTTTTTAAGTAAAAAAAAAATATGAGTTGCGTTTTACTAATGCGGTCAATCCGAATGCACACCCCTACTGTCTACAGTTCCTGTGTGTGTACAGAATACAGACACTGCAAGGTTGCACTTCTGTTTTCCTCCTATTTTACCAAAACAAAATGAGATACATCTCTTCACAAAGCCAATACACATACTGAGTGGAAAGTTACATGACTTTGTTCAGAGTGTATGCAATGTGATTCATGATGAGCAGGGATGAAATCACTCATGACTGTTAGAGACAAACTATTGAAAAGTATAGGACATGAAAAAAGACAAAGAAACGTCTGAGAGCCCAATATTCAAAACAACACTGAATATCTGGCTATAGTCAGCAGGCACCATTTAGCCAACTAAGGCTTGGATTTATCAAAATGCAATAAGTATTGCATGTGATAGCAAAAGGGGTACATTTTATGCTAATATACAGTTTATTGCAATTATTATTTATGTGAAGAGCTAAGTTAGTGCAAATTGCAATAACATTTTCAGACATTGCTTTAAGTGCCAGATGTGTTGTATTTCCTGCATTCAAGGGGGGGAAAGAGAGAACCTAACCATAGTGTCTTCTCCTTAGATAGGTATTTGTATCCCTATGGTAGGCCCACCTAGTAACTCGAGGTGAGGTTTAGGTATTAGTGTAGGGGGTTAGGGGCCACTTTGACATTCAACGTGAGGCGTACGAACAGAACAGTGGTCTCTTGTGAAGATTTGATGGCCTTCGGAGTGAGGAAACTCACCCAAAGATGAGATTTGGGCAATGTTCTCTCAACCTAGCTTGATGAACGCTCTACCTGGGTAACATCAAGCTAGGTTGAGAGAACATTGCCCAAATCTCATCTTTGGGTGAGTTTCCAATTTGCCAACCTCTTCCTCAACAGGAAGGACTTTGTGGGATCTCCCTATCCACGAGCTTTCAAAAAGAAGGTCAGATCTGCTAGATGTCTAACCACTGAGCATCTGAATTCCTCCATCTCCTTAGCCGAAGAGATGTCCTGGTACCGGGACTTGTACCCGAGCCAGTACGACAGTTGCCAAAGACCAGGCTAGACCACCACCTCTGCTGCCCACTATAAAAGCCAAGCAAGGCAGCATCAGGTGTTCAGGAATTCAGTTCCTGTCTCCTCTGCTGTGGGTACCTGTTTACAAAATAATTCCCATTTAACTCAGGATAAAGCACCTGAAACCCAATTACTAACACCTGGTATCTGTCATACTCTAATAGTGGTTTTGCTGTGTAAACTGGCCGGTACCACCTCTTTAAACAGTTCTGCTATGCACAGACACTTAGCATATTGATGGTTGAACATGTAGATGATCGCTTGATTGTCGCACCAGAATATGATTTGCTTATTCTGCACCTTAGCTTTCCAAAGCACTAGAGCTACCATTATAGGAAATAACTTGAGGAATGTAACGTTCTGAGTTAATCCTAACTCCACCCATGTGTCTGATCAAAGTAGGTGGCCATGCACCCTGGCAATATAGCCTGAAACCCGATCCTATGGAGGCGTCAGAGTGTATTTCTAAATCTGTGCTGGAAAATGGAGGCTCCTGCCACAGAGATAGCCCATTGAAGTTATCCAGGAAGGAAACCCAAATGGTGATGTCATTGCTCAAGGGTTATAATATCCTAATGAAGTGATAAGGCCTACATTCACCCACAGTCATTGCAGCTGGTCTTCTGGGGAAGATCCTTCCTTGGGTATCACTCTACATGCGAAATTCAGGAAGCGTGTGATGGGTTGCAAATCATGGAGAGTCAGCTTCTTCGCATGTGCATGCTTCTGGGCACTCTCCCCCCCCCCCCCCCCCCAGCCACATAACAAGCCCTGGGGGTCTCCGGTGAAAAGGAACAAAAGTGCCCTGCACAGAGTGGTCGGTGCTTCTCGAACCACAGTGCTCTGGCCATCCCTGGCCTCTGCCTGCCTCCGCCAACCCAGATCACAGGGAGGACAACTGGCCATGGGACTGTCCAGCTCTACTGCAGCATCATCAGCTATGTGATTCCCACCCTTGATCTGGCTTGGCAACCTGGAGTTGATTCACCCGACTCTGCACAGCCGCTCCAGGGTGGCCAGAGAACATGACAAGAAGCTCCTCAACAGTCGAACCCTCAACCCTGGGCATGCCCATGTCGGCCACATCTCCTCCCACCTCAGCCGCTCTTAGCACCAATGATTGCCCGCTTCTCACCCTGGCAGCCAAGCTCAAGATTGGCTCCTAAACTGCCTATGGTGTCTCAAATGGTGGCAGCAACATCCCACTGCCAACAGCTGCACCAGTGGCCCAGCCCAGCTCCCAGCTGGCAGCGTCCTCAGGAACTCTGGCAAGAGAACCCAAGCACAAGCATCACAAGCCCCCCTGGGGCTCACGATCAAGGAGGGCCCAGTGGATCCACCCAAGCCCTGGGCCCCTCCGCTAGAAGCAGCAGCAGCTGCAAGTTCATCTGCCAGCTGTGCAAGGAAGAGCATGCCACTCCCCTCTCCCTGGTGCTCAAGATCAAGGAGGGCCCAGTGGATCTGCCCAAGATCAAGCTCCCCCCCCCCCCCCCCCCAGCAGCAGAAAGCTACTGGGCCAGTTAATCTGCCAGCTGTGCAAGGAGTAGCTCATGCCCTCCCCCCCCCCCCCCCCGGCATACCACAAGTGCTCTCGGGCGGGGCGCATGGAGCACCATGTGATAAGGAAATCTGCTGCCCTGCCAACCTGGCCTCGCACCACCGAGAGAAGCCAAACAAAGCTACCTGGGGGCATCTGTGAGATACCACTAGCCCACCACTCACCTCACAACCCCATTCAAACATCCACATGCTGCAGCAATTCAACGCTCCAAGCAGCCCAAAGCGAAAACACACATACACACATGCAGAAAGCACAGCAAAGCAAAATGAACCCACCAACAGTCCGCAGATGGTACAGACCACCTCAAAAAAGACCACCAAACAAACCAGACCTCCAGCCTATAAGTCCACAAGAAGCAGAAACCCACCCTGGAAGGGGCCAAAACCCAAACACCACATCAAAAAAACAAGGGTCCTTTCCCTACAAAAGTAGAGAAGCAACCACCCAGTCAACAAGCCCCACGCAATGACCCAGTAACCTCAAAAGAAATTTGCAACCATAAGGCCCAGATGCTGACAAGTCACGTATTATCCCACGCTGACCATTGGTCCGGACCCCCCTTCCTACATTAACCTGAAATGTCAAGCGATGGAGCTGCCTGCTGCTGCCCTATCCTACCGCACTGTGTCCAAAGTGAGCCATGTTAATTGGGTGCCACGTAGCCGTTTCATTTTTTTCTTTGCTGGGGCTCTCCTTCAAACGCTAAAGCTGGCCAGGAACAAAGAGGCCGGATGTGTCTCAGTCGCGGCCCTTTAAACGGGTTGCGATGTCATCTGCCTGTGACCACTCCTCCCCCCTCCCCCTCGCCCGGCCACATCACCATCACATGGATCTGGGCCAAGGAAGGAGGGGAGAAGGTCAGCTGTGTCACAGCTTGGCTTGCCCCGACGTGATGCAGGAGTCCCACTGGCTGGTTGTAACCGGACCGCTACATGTGGCTACAGGTGGGCTACAGACATGGGGCCTCATGACCACTTATATCTCTTTGACTCTACGCCATCATTAATATATAGTTCTGTACCCCCACCAATTTGATTCACCCTATCATTGCAATATAATTTGTACATATGTATAGCACTGTCCCATTGGTTATCCTCCTTCTAACAAGTCTGAAATGCAATTATTTCTACCCTTTCATTCAGTGTTATACATTCTAACTTTCCCATTTTATTTTTTAGTCTTCTAGTATTTGCATACAGACATCTCGTTATGCTTTTTGTTTGTATTTAGCACCTTCCTAGCAGCTGACAGTGATAATTTGGAATTTTTAAATTCATTTTTCTCTTTATTTAAAGGAACCTGTGCTATTTGTGCCTTTATTGTAACCTCTTTATCAGGATATTCTAACTTCCCTGTTTTGTTATTATCCTTCGAAGGTACCTCCCTCTATACCATGTGCTGCTGTGTGACTATCAGCTTTTCTCCACGATGTAATTTAAAAGCTGTTTTATCTTATTTTTAAACATTAATGCCAGCAGCTTGGGTCCACATTCACGTGCTTTGGAACATAATACCTGGTGCGCCGGACAATCTGAATCCTCAAAATTCCTAACACATATTATATTTGGCCTGCTGATCTGGCTGTATAAACTTAAATCAAAGGGATAGTGTACCTAAACATAACTTGGACCTGTGGCCACCCTTTGTGTGCTTCTGCTGGGGAATGAATATAGTCATGGGGTCAGTGCTTTGCATGTTGTAAAATACTATCTTTGTGACTCTGAGTGCTGAACTGTCTCTAATAACAATATAGTGCTCAAGTGTGACACAAGAAATGTGAGGTATTAAGCTACAGTGATGAATTCATTTACAAATTACTAAATAATGCCAAACAACCTTATTTTATAAGTGCCTAGCATGCAGTTTTCAATAACTACTTCCTTTATTAATTTTTAGTGGAAACCAGTAGTAGAGGTGAGATGGGAATGAGAAGGAAAAAAAATGTATATCTTAAGATCACCTCTCCAAAACTGAGCAAAATAACAGCTTGGTACATGCTCCATTAAGGATGACTTATAAAACTGAATCAGTAAACTATCTGTTCTAAATAATGGTAGGTCGCAGTGATACTGCATTCTCATTATTACTGTCACAGTGAAGCATGCTCTCCTCTAATGTAATTTAGCCAACATAGCACATTAAAATAAAATAATTCTAAAACCTGTCACACAGACAAATGCTCTTATACAAGTTCCAAGTAAATTCCAAAAAGCAACTATATATATGATGTCACAAGCACCACAGGGGCAAGATATTCTACAGAAACACCTGGAGACTTTCTGTGATTGCAAAATACTAAAAGCCCTTTGAAGATATCATCTTGGTTCTGGGGACAAAATTGATTTGACCAAGAATCACTTAAAAACCTGACATATCCTACAGGAGAGAAGCATTCTGATTACTATAGTTTCAACTGTAAAGCAATTTTTAGTTGCTAAAATTAGCTTTTTATACCTTGAAAAGTTTACCTGACTACCTATTCATCTCATCTGTTTTCTTGATCTTAAAATGGGTAAATCAACCTCCCAGTGGGTAGCTAACAATGAGAAATAAAGTGATTTGCATAAGGTCACAATAATTGTCTAGATCTCCTGGCCCCTGACTGCCAGCTCTAATCACGGATCACTTCTCTTCCTTGTGTGCTGCATATAGGCACCCTCCAGCCTTGTATATAAAAAGCAACAGGAGAATCACAAGGCCAATAATTTTCCATGTAAATTACACAATTATTGTTGCGCAATTTCTAAATAAATGTAGTCTACTGACAATTCAATAAAACAAAACATTGCTAAAGTGGTTTTCACCAAAATTTGTAATTCCTTCCACTGAAAAGCCTCAACCACCATGTGTTATAATTAATGAGGTTTGGGTGGACCCTTGGACACTGTGGCAGCTGACCACGCCCATGGGGGAAGTCCCATGAGGGGCCACAGGTCAGGCTCAGCTCTGGGACACACAAACACAGATTTATCTTTATTTAGACAGTTTGAGAAGCCACCAGAGGTGGCAGTAGTGAGTAGAAGATGTAGCCCGGCTGGGCTAGTATTCCCCAGGCGCTGGAACAGTGGTTCCTCCGGTAGCAGTGCTGTAGTGGAGAGAACTGAGATAATGAGTACAATAGAAATTTCACAGTCCCAAATATGGAGAAGCCCCGGGATAGGGAGAGCTGGCCCTCGAGGAGCGAGTACCAGATCCCTGGGAGCAGAGAGACTCGTTGGCAAAGTACTCACACAGCGGTTCCACGTAGGAGATGGCACTGGTGCTGGAACAGAGGCAGGCCCTCGAGGAGCGAGTACCTGGTGCCAGGGAGACAGCTCTGAGGAGTGGATGATGGTAGTACTCACTGATGGTGTCTGTAGCAAATTCTTCCAAGAAGAAGAGGAGATAGATGCAAGCAGCAGGTCAGGGAACATGGGCCCTCGAGGAGCGAGTACCGGTTACCTGATAGCGACCTGAAAGAAGCAAAAGAGGCCCCAGAGGAACGTGTACCCTGTTAGCAGAAAGAGTCCAATAGAAGTTGGAAAGGCAGCGTAGCTGGGTACGGAGAGCGAATCCCATCCATAAGAATCCCCCTTGCTAACTCAACAGCTAGCAATAAAGTGTAGGCTTAAATATCCGGGCAACGTGACGTCATAACAGGGGGACGCCCCTGAGGAATGCGCCAATGAGGAAATAAGAATGAGGGCCGCACAGCACGCACACCCTAAGGTACCTATAGAACATGGCGGGAGGCAGCGCCCAAGCCGGTCCGGGGAACCGGAGAGAACAGCAGGCGGACGCCGTGGCAGCTAGTAGTCCAAGGTGAGCGGGAGCCACAAGAAAAGTGAGGTAGGCAGGGCGAAGCCATCGCAGACTGACAGTCGCAACACTATACCATCCACTCTTCCATAGACTATAGTATGTGTATTCCCTCAGGGTGTGTGGTCTCGATGACTTGTTGGTAACTGTATTGCTATCTATATTTAAAAAGAAAAAATAATTGATTTAGCCTTTTCTTAGGAGAAAGAACAGTGCGCTAGTGCTTTCACTGCTTTCACTCACTCCTATAGCCTTATACTGTTTCTTCTAAACTTGCTATGTTTATAGCATATGTGGGTGGCTTGGGTAGGGTTGTCACTGTGTACCTTCCTCTCAGCAATCATAGCATTTACTGTCTGATTGCAAAAGAGGAAATAAACTTTATCCCCCCCCCCTTCCCCAGTAACTGGCACTTAAGCAGATTTGGGTGGATTTTAAAAGCCCTGCTCGCGTAAATCCGCCCGGATTTACGCGAGCAGGGCCTTGCGCGCTGGCGCGCCTATTTTCCATAGGCCGCCTGCGCACGCAGAACCCCGGGATGCGCGTAGGTCCCGGGGTTTTTGGACGGGGGCGTGTCGGGGGCGGGGCCGAACGACGCAGCATTTTGGGGCGGGACGCGGCGTTTCGGGGGCGGGCCAGGGGGCGTGGTTTCGGGCCGGGGCATTCCGGGGGCGTGGCCGCGCCCTCCGGAACCGCCCCTGGGTCGGGTCTCGGCGCGCCAGCAGCCCGCTGGCGCACGTGGATTTACATCTCCCTCCGGGAGCCATAAATCCATGGATAAAGGTAGGGGGGGGGGGTTTTAGATAGGGCCGGGGGGGTGGGTTAGGTAGAGGAAGGGAGGGGAAGGTGAGGGGAGGGAACGGAGGCAGGCTGCGCGGCTCGGCGCGCGCCGGCTGCCCAAAATCGGCAGCCTTGCGCGCGCCGATCCAGGATTTTAGAGGATACGCGCAGCTATGCGTGTATCTTATAAATCCAGCGTACTTTTGTTTGCGCCTGCTGCGCAAACAAAAGTACGCGATCGCGCAGTTTTTAAAAATCTACCCCATTGGTTCTTGGCTATGTATGCTTTCTTTTTCTTTGGACATGTTATTTCAACTCTCAAACATACAATACATCAGTCTTTCACTCAATTAAGCTGCTTTAAGTCACCACATTGCAGCATCAGCACTATTGTTAACTTTTCTATCCTCCACTTTACCTTGCCTGGAAACAATGCTTAAATTCCCTCAAACACACTGCTCATTCACTCTCAGGCATACATTTTTACTATTCTTTTCTTCTTTGGAGTGGAGCAGTTGAGACAGTGCTTCCGGTCTGTTCAAGTTCAGCTTCTGCCCTGCCTCAAATTCTAAACTGCCTTTTGATTTTCTAGCATCTCTATATTCCTACTTGGTAATGTCACCATGTTTTTTTTCCCTAACACCGAATGACATTCCCTTATTAAAAACTGGCAGCCCTTCAAAGCCGTTGGGTCAATCTTGCAGATTCTAGGGGAATTTTCTATAATTTCTTCTTCATTTTAGCCATGTTGAATAATTTAAAGTATATCTGTACTTTGACTCAAACTAGTGATGATGTGCCGCTGATTTCTTCACTGGTTGCTAGCGAAGCCATTTCTATGTTACCCAGGTATATGACTTCGGAATTGCCTGTGTCACTATGGTAGTCCTAGATTTTTTGGGATGAGTCAGAATGGTCCACTAACATTTGGGGGAGGAGGGATGGACACTCTCACTTGCTGAGAAACTATTTTCTTCTTATTGCAGATGTCAAAAAATGTTTTTCCCAAGAGCAAAACTATTTTTACAGTCTGTTTATTTTTGACTTATGTTACAATAAGCCCTATTAAGATTCAAGGTCCTACATTGTCATTACTATTATTCTTTTAGAAGCTATTTTGCCAGCACTTTTTCTAAGAGCTCAGTCAGGATTATCTGGTTCCTTACTGGTGAACTGAATCAAAATTCCCAAATATTGGGAGGTTTTAAGGGGGTTTTAGCTCTCAACAGGGCTAATTCTGTTTTTAAATGACCTACATTTAGATTTATCCAGATATTCAGCAACACACTTAAGGCCTCATTTACTAAGCATTTTCCCTATAGACAGAGAAGGGGAGAAAAGCCTTAGTGAATCAGGTCCTTAATTGGCTAAGTTAACTGGGAAAATGTAATCGGTTAACTTTGGCTGCTCTGCTACTGCTGAATATTGATACTTATTTATCTAATGAAAGTCCAAACTTCCAAGGAGAAGCAACTCCTTAAAAATTAAGCATGCAACCCCTTTCCCCCCCACCAAATCAATTTTGATCATGGGGAGGTTTTTGAACCATAGGTTAAACATTGCAGCAGTGTTGCAGGTTAATCCTTGTCATCACTGTACAAATCAGGCCAATACTATCAAGCACTTCAATGTGAATGCCTTTGCATTTTACATCAGACATTAGAGTCAGCGAGCAAGCTTTAAGTGCTAATGATAAATGATCTTTGAATCGATATTATTATCCTGAAAAATGCACAACAATGTATAAGCCTTCTATTGCCAGACTATAGCAGAGCAAATGCTATGGAAATCTCCAAAGAGCAATATCAATATTACTATATACAGAAAAAAACATTTCTCCTGGCTTGATAGGTTGCATTTATCCTATAGCCTTAGAAATAACTTAAATGGGAACATTATGAAAATTAAGAGCACTAAATGATGAATAAATGCAGTTTATTCCTAGCGATTATTAGTACCAGTAACTTTTTTCAGCTACATAGTCATCTATCATCTTTAGGAACTTTCATTTTTATTTTTTTTCCTGGAATTTTCAATGTTAGAACATAAAAGTCAGTGGAAAAATGAATTTGCTATAACACATAAGACAAAAATCAGTGGGAAAAAATTATTTTCCCCACTGATTTCGTTTTTGTTCTGACATGGAAATTTTCAGGTAAAATAAAATAAAAACGGAAAACAAATATCCCTAGTCATCTCCTACAACTATACATGTGTTGATATTTGATTGTATGTGATATATGTTGTAAACCATGAGCCAAATGTTCAAAGGGATTGATCTCAGTGCATCCATAGAAAAAATACTTAGTATGTTTGGTTATGGCCCTAGAAAAATGATACGAATCATCTACCAAATAGATCATTGCATGCCTATGGAGTTTCTTCTGTCCCTACTATATTTGTTTGTTGGGGATGGCAATCAGCATCAAGCAGGTTCTACATTTGCAATTCTCCTAATATAGTTTAAATTTTTGTCAATGCATGTTATGATCTATTTATTTTAAGGTGGATTTTAAAAGCCCGACACATGTCAAAATTAGGAGGTGAGTGAATATGTTGGACTGGCACGAACTGAGTGGATTTTAAAAGCCAGCCAGATATGCGTGTTCTTGCCACTGTACACAAATGAAAAGTTTTAAAAAGGGGTGGGGTGAATGCGTATTCTGGGCAGGACATGGGTGTTCTGGGATTTAACCATGAAATTTGTGCGTGAATACTTACATGCACCGATGAGAGCTGGGGTCCCCTGCCACGTAACTTTCCTTCTGCTATGGATGACGTGTAAATAGTAAAACAAAAAAAATATATAGTCAAATGATTGGGGTTTTAAAGGTCGGGGCTAACAGGGGGGAAGGGAGGCTATTAAAATAGGGGTTTTTGGAAATAATATCCCTTAATTTGGTGAACTGGGAATGAACTTGGAAAACGGCCAATGGCATCGGCACGTGTGTCTTTGTGCGCACACTTATGTGTGTACATATATGCATGTATGTTATAAAATGGCCATGTCCCTGGGTGCGGGCTGTCACAGGAACTAGATTCCCCTTTCAAACAGATGCAGGCCATCCTACAGTAAATTCTATTGTCCCAGCAAATAAAGACCTAGTCCCCAAGAGATCTACAACCCTTTTTCTAACTCCCGGTTCTTTACTTATGCATTGAAGATCCTTGTGCAACATAGTCTATCATTCATAGTAACATAACATAACAAAATGTTATAGTATATTAGATGACAGCAGAAAACTATTATTGGTCTATCCACTCTGTCTGTTATCCTGGTTTAGGATGCTAAGGATATATTTTACCTGTCAGCTGTAGAAGCTTGACTACTTGTAGGATATTCCTTATCCAAGTCAGTGTTTGTTGACTTCCACTGTTGACATACTCAATAGAAAAATACACACATTTCCAAACTCAATACAACAACTAATCCCGCTAGGAATGTGCAGGAGAAAACACTTTGTTTTATTTCTTAATTCATTTTGAGGGGACACCAATTCATTTCTTTAGTTTCAGAAATGAAAAAATAATATTTTTTCATGTGATTTATTTTTCATTTGCCATTATAGTCGATAGAGTAAGCATTACAATCTCTATTGGGCTCCAGAATTAGGGTTTTCAAATTAATTGTCTTAGAACTTGTGGGAAATAATTATAAGAAGAGGGAAAGGATTCCAAGGTATCTAGAAAGACTATGGAAAGTGGCATGAGTAGCCTAAGGATCCGTAAAGGGGCAAAGGAGTACCAGCATTGGTAGAATTTCTCCAAATTACTGTGAGAGAAGCAAAAGGGAAGAACAGCCCAAGGCTCCAAAAGAAGGCATTATCAATAGTAGGGATGTGCAATCATTTTTCCAAAATTAGGCAATGTCAATGAAATTGCCTAATTCGGAATGGTTCGGGAGAATTGAAAAACGATTTAATTTTTTCCGAAATTTTGGAAAAATAAATTTTTGAATTAGTGCACGCTAACTCCTGTGTGTGTGTGTGTGTGTGTGTGGGGGGGGGGGGGTCTCTAATCAATAGTGACATGAATTCTTGATGATATTTCGAGTGGTAACTGAAATGCCATCAAGGGTTCAAGTCACTGTTTTAGAAATGTAATGCAGGCATTTTTACTATCATGCTTAGACTATTGCAATGGGCTTTATGTGGGCCTTACCAAGTGCTATCTGAAAATGCTACAATAATTAATTAATTCTGTGGCTTGGGTGTTATGGCAGGTAGGTATGAGGCAGCAAGTCCATGGTAAGAGAAACTTGTTTCTATTCTTTTTTAAAAACTTTTGTTCTGTGGACAAAACACCCCAATGGAATCAGGAAACAAAAAGGGTAAGAGAACCAGGTTCAGATAATTATAGGGAATGAGCAGTCCCCCTTCCTCTTGGGGGACTGCTCTGCCTCCAGATCTTCTGTTCTCCTTCAGTTCCTCTCCCAGGGTAGGAGGGTTTTTCCTGGCTTGGGTTTACAGTTCCCCTAGGCACATGGCTTGTTCAACATTCAGTGATACAAGCCCTCTGCAGTCTCAGCTTTTAGTGATTTTAACTCCACTAAGCTTATAGCCAGTGATTTGCTATTACCCAGCCTGGATGGGTTATCTTCTCTCAGCTAAAAGGCCAAGACCTAGGCAGGACCATAGAACGAGAATGTATACACACTCTTCTATCCCACCTGGCTTTTTTTTTCCCCTGTTGTCTGGGTACCCAAGGGTCTGACTCCTCCTTTTAGTCAGGGTGAAAATCTGTTTGCTTTCTAGGACTGTTTCCCAGTACATTTCTCTCATAAATTCCTTTCTCATTCAGAATTCTCCAATGGAGTCATATCTCTGTATGATTTAAAGTGATATTTCACTGCAAGTTACCAACAGTCATCCAGGGGGCTGTGACATGCAAATTCCCCTACCTGAATCTCTGACTCATCTATTCAATGGTTATTTAAGCACCTTCATAGTAAGAGGTCTGGTAACCTTTTCAATCTCATTATGGGTTTCCTGGGCTGGTAGCTCATGTTACATTGTTACATTGCCCTCTTTGTTTTCTCTGCTGTAGTTCACTTAAATGGTAGCTTGCTCTTTACCCTCTCTCCCTTGGAAAGGACATTTCACTAGCAAATTCACCCGCAATATGTATATCATCATCATCATCATCATCAAAATATGAATCTGAAAGCATGATCTTATTTAGTAATTTTTATGGTCAAAAAATGAACTGCAGTGCACAGATGTGATTTTTGGCTATATCTTATTTTCAAGTATTCCTTCCTTGCTACTGACTTGAAATTTGAAGCAACTTTCATCATCAGAACTATTAGGATTTTCAGTTTTCCCTTTCCAAATAAACATAGTTTCCTGCTAGAGGGACTGTTCTTCATAGTGTCTGTGCCATTTCCAGTGCCTATTGTTGTTGCCTTACTATTACCACTACCAGTACTCTTCCTATACTATTGAATCACCTGACCAGTATCACATTTTCTTCCAAATAGCAATGGCATGATTGATTATGATAATGCAGAGTACAAAGGCAATGCACATAGGAGTGGGAAAATACAGGAAAAGTGAGATAAGAACATTTGTTTTTCTACAAAAGAAGTCAAATAGAAAGGAAAACAGTACACACAGACTGTCACACTGAAGGATTTGCAGCGCACACAGATTCACAGTAACAGGAAAATTCTACACAGTGTGAGCACTGAGCAGCACTACATTTCAAAGAGTCTCTAATCTAGTACTTCAGGATTTGGCCCAACACAAAAAAATGTGTGATGATTTAACTAAAAAAAATCTAGAAAGGAAAGAGACACACAGGATGTCACCACAATCGTATGAGGAACTTTAAAGATGAATTTTCAAAAGTTGTGCATGTAAAAAATAGCACTTGCATGCATAAAATAGCATATACGCAAGTATATGCTATTTAAAAAAATGCAACATAAACACGTAAATCAGGGTCCATGAGTAAATTTGCATATGTAAAGAAGGGGTGGGCCAGGGGCATTCCGGGGAAGAGCCAACATTTATGTGAGTAAGTTGCTATTTTACAACCTGCCAAAGTAATGAGAATAAGTCTTTTACTTCGTATATTTACATAGGGTCATTATCTGGCATAATTGCTCATAAATATCTTTAAAGTGACAAAATGACTGGCTGGAGTGTCTGGGAGATGGGGATGTCCAGGAGAAAAAAATTAATTTTTGTTATTATCGTGCCCCTACCGCTGCCTCGAGGACCATCGGAGGCCCCTTGCCTAAGGTTATGCGGCTCAAAGCACCCAGTGCCTTAATTCCAGCGCTCAATGGAATTAGTTTCAACTTATTTTTAACTGTAGTCAACCAGCAAGATGAATCTCTATTAAACACCCAACCACAATCAATGTCTCTTGATATAAACTCTTATATGTTACCGAATTATAATGGCACCACCCATGTTATTTATGAACTATATTTTACTTTGTTATAGGTGCCCATCTGTAAACCGTTGTGATGGTGAATTACTTAATGACTATATAAAAACTCTTAAATAAATTAAATAAATGTACTTTTTGTGATTTTTTTTTCTACAAATTTTGGTTTGTAGATTGTTTGATTCATTTTCATTCGTGAGAAAAAAATGAATCAATAAATTAAAAAAATAAACAAACCCCAAAGTGGCCAATAAACAAAAATGAGGCCTCCTGGGGCCTCCTGCTCTCCTGTCTGAAAAGATGCTTGGGCTGGGATCCCCCACAGCCCCCACTAATCTGGGCCAGTGGGGATCCACTGGCTTTGGCCTAGGCCCAAGCCAAAGCTTCGGCCTTGCTTAGACTGAGGGCACAGTAGGTCGCCTTGACCCCAGCCTACTCAATGCCAAAGCTTCAGCCTGACCCAGAGACTGGGTCCTGATGCCAGGACCTTGGCCTGGACCCAGTACCAATGTTGCCTCCTGATCTGGAGGCCAGGTTCTGACACTGAAGCCTCAGCTCAGACCCAGGCTTGATGCGCAACCCAAACTGGGGGCCGGGTCCCGATACTGGGACCTTGGCCTAGACTGGGACCCACAACCAGGACCAATGCTGTGACCTGACTCGGAGGCTGGGTCCCTATGCCAGGGCCTAGGCATGATCCTAGCGGATGGCACCATTTGGCTTGCAAGTGACAAAGAAAGAATATGACAAAGAAGAGGCTCTAAGGCCTGGGCCTGACCCTGGGTCAAAGCCCAGGCATTGGGACCTGGCATCCTGGCTGAGGCTCCAGTGTTGGGCATGGGTCTGGGCCTAGGCCTCAGCCTCAGAACTCAGCCTCCGGAATTGGGACCTGGCCTCTGGGTCAGGTTGCAGCATTGGACTTGGGTTCAAGCTGAGGCCCCAACTTCCAGGCCGGGTTTTGGCATTGAGCCTGGGTCTGGGCTGAGGCCCCAGCCTCAGAACTCAGCATCCGGAATCGGGACCTGGCCTCTGGGTCAGGTCACAGCATCGGGCCTGGGTATGGGCTCTGGCCTAGGCCCAGGTGTCAGGACCCAGCCTTTGAGTTGCGTCTTTGCATTGGACCTTGATCCAGGCCTCGGCCCCAGCATTGGGATCCGGCCTTCATTGGATACCTGATGGATAAGTTTATTGTTTAATTTTTGAGGGTCTTGGCTAAGTTCCTGCCATCAGCCCTTTCCTCTACTGAGACCCTAGCATAGCATTTGGGCCTAGGCCATGGCACCTGCTTTAGGTCTGTGTACTGTTACCTATATACTGTTCGTATGTAACTTTACAAGGACTGAGCAGAACTGTTCCTTGGTTCAGAGATGGGGAAGAGTCAGGACTTACTTGCATACTTTTGTATTTTCAAAAGTATTTACTTAAACTTTCCTGAAAAATTCATGCATACATAAAAGCAAGTTTAAGTGTGTGTGGATAAATTTGGTGGGATAATTTTCAAAGCAGATTTATGCACATACATTGCCTTAAAAAATTGGTGTTACTTACTTACATTTTTTGCTGCCTACTTTAGGTGGATTGTTTAAAATTAGCCCCATAATGCAAGTCTATGAGTATCTTATTATTATTCACCAGATCCTAACCTGTGGAAATATTGTTGGTATTACTACTTCTACTATTAATACTATGTAGCATTTCAATAGCCATGCTACTTTGCGCACACAACACTTTACAGATACATATATGAGGCACCAGTGAATATTTATTTATTTTATTTATTTAAATTTCTTATATACCGGCATTCGCGATGGGAGTCGCATCATGCCGGTTTACAAATAACAAGGTGTGACAACAGAATAAATACTTAATAACTTAAAAACATTAACATGTGATAGAAGAATAAGGTAGCAGTTACAATAAAACAGGGATAAAATGCAACTTGGAATGAAGAGAAGGCAAAAGAGAGATTAACACTGAGATAACAAAAGAATGACCAAGGTAAATAAAACCAAGGTAAATAAACCTGCCTCATTAAAAAAGAGAGAACATTATTGAGTTGTCAAAGGTTGTTGATTCCCTGACAGGAGTTCTTAGTTGCTTAAGTTGAGAGTGGGTTCAGTTGGTGTCTGGAAAGGCTTTCAAGAATAGCCAGGTTTTAAGTCTTTTTCTGAAAGTGGGGAGGCAAGGTTCCTGTCTCAGTTCTGGTGGTATAGAATTCCACAAGGTAGGTCCTGCTGTAGAGAAAGCCCTGTCTCTGAGAGTCCTATGGTTAAAGGTTTTTGCAGGAGGCACCTGTAATGAGTCTCTGTAGGACTCTCTGATAGGTCTGATGGAGGTATGTTTTTTAAATGGGATTTGGAGGTTAAGCGGAGAGAGTTGATGGAATGCTTTGTAGATGGTAGTAATGGATTTATATAAGATTCTATAGTGCACTGGCAGCCAATGTAAGTCTTTGAGAATTGGAGATATGTGGTCTCTTCTTCTTGTGTTTGTCAAAATTCTGGCCGCCGTGTTCTGAACCATCTGAAGAGGTTTAGTATGAGAAGACGGGAGACCTAATAGAATAGAATTGCAATAATCTAACTTAGAGAAGATTATTGATTGCAAAACTGTTCTGTAATCGTGGAAATGGAAAAGTGGTTTGATTCTTTTTAAGACGTGTAATTTATAAAAGCAGTCCTTCGTGGTTTGATTAATAAAAGATTTTAGATTTAGCCGATTGTGGATAATGGCTCCTAGGTCTCTTACATGTGAAGTTTGAAAGCCGGTTGGAGGATTTGAGGTGAGGTTACTGTTTTCAGGGGAAATTATGAGGACTTCGGTTTTAGCGGAATTTAAGATTAGATTTAGGCTGGAGAGGAGGTTGTCAATATTTTGAAGACAGTTTTCCCAGATTTTGATAGTTTTTGTAAGGGATTCTTTGATAGGGATGACAATCTGGATGTCATCTGCGTATAGAAAGTATTTGAGGTTAAGATTAGTTAATAGTTGACATAGGGGTAGGAGGTAAATGTTAAAGAGCGTGGGGGAGAGAGAGGAGCCCTGTGGAACACCTAGCGAAGAAGGGTAAAACTGTGATTCTTTGTTATGTATTTTGACTTTATATCCTCTGTTTCCCAAGAATGATTTGAACCAGGCAAGAGCAGAGCCTGTAATTCCGATGTTCGCTAGTTGATTTAGGAGAAGGGAGTGATTCATGGTGTCAAAGGCCGCCGATAGGTCGAGGAGTATCAGCAAGTAGGCGTGACCTTTATCGAGGCCCATGATGAGGTAATCTGTCAGAGATATGAGAAGTGATTCTGTACTTAAAGATTTTCGGAAGCCGTATTGAGTGGGGAATAATATGTTGTTGTCTTCGAGGTATTCTGATAATCTGGTGTTGACTAATTTTTCTGTAACCTTGGCTATAAAAGGAAGGTTGGATATTGGGCGGAAGTTGGATGGATCTTTAGGATTAAGGTTCGGTTTTTTTAATAGGGGTTTGATAGAAGCAACTTTCAGGTCGTCTGGATAAATTCCTTGGGCTAAGGAACAATTGATAATGTCAGTTAGGGTTTTGGAGATGGTATCTGGAATTAGCAGCAGTAGTTTGGGAGGGATCTGGTCAAATGGGTGGGATGATGGTTTCATTCTCTTCAATACTAACTTGGTCTCTGATATTGCAATGGGTTCGAAGGCTTGTATAGCCATGTCATTGCAGTGATGGCGGAATGTGCTGGGTGGGGCTAGGGTATTCATTTTTAGTTGAGATTGCAGGTTGGAAATTTTGTTACTGAAGAAGATGGCCAGCTCCTCAGCTTTTTCGTGCGCTTGGTTGAGTGGGATGTCCGGAGAATTGGGTTGAGTTAAGTTCGAGACGTAAGTAAAGAGGGCTTTTGAATCGAAGATGAGGTGATGTATCTTGTGAGCGTAGTAGTCCCTTTTTGTTTTTAGTGTGGCGCTCTTGTAGATGTGAAGAGCAAGTTTGTAAGCTGAGAGGGAGGTCGGTGATGGTGCTTTACGCCATTTATTTTCTTTTTGTCTCAGTGAAAGCTTGAGTTTTTGTAGTTGGTCATTAAACCAGGGTTGTCTTCTGGCGGCATTATGTTTAGGTTTTTTTGTTGCCAGTGGGCAGATTTTATTAGCTGCCGATTCTGTGATGTTGGACCATGAGTGGAGAGCCGTGTTGGGAGTGGAGATGTCTATGTGGGGGAGTTCTAGGACAAGTTGTTCGTGAAGTTCATCTGATGAACATAGGTTTCTGTAAGTAAATTGAGGTTGAAGATCTTGTTTGATGTTAGATTGTGCCAGCGAAAAAGTGGTAGAAATTAAAGCATGGTCTGACCAGGGGACTATTTTGCATATGGGGGGTGCTGAGTACGCGATGCCTGAGTTTACAAAAATGAGATCCAAAGTGTGTCCTGCTCTGTGAGTAGGGTTGTTGATTATCTGCTTGAATCCCATGGCGGTCATTGCATTTTGGAAAGTTTCACAGTTTGTAGATGGAGAGGGGTCATCAACATGTAAGTTGAAGTCTCCCAAAATGATGGCTGGAACCGCAAGATTTAGGTTAGTAGCTATTATTTCTAGAATGGGGGAGGCATCTGATTCCAGCAGTCCCGGAGGGGCGTAGACTAGAATGATTTGTAGCTGGTCAGATTTGAAAAATCCGGCTTCAATTTTTGTGGGAGAATGAATTGGGAATTGAGTAAGTCTCAGCTCTTTTTTGGCTGCAAGGAGAATACCCCCACCCTTTCTTTTCTGTCTGGGAATAGAGAAGAAGTCATGGGATTCCGTAGGAAGTTGGTTTATTAGTGCGGTGTCCGTCTGTTTAAGCCATGTTTCAGTAATTGCACAGAGGTCGGGTTTGGTGTCCAGTAGAAGGTCATTAAGTATTAGTGTTTTTTTGGTAAGGGATTGAGCGTTGAATAAAATCAGAGAGAAAAGAGCCAGGCCTAGTGTCTGTGTAAGGGGGGAAATCATGATAGGGATGAGTGATTTATAGGTAGTTGGCCGTGAAAACACTGATGGGTTTCTAATGAGAAATGACCTTTGTTGGAGAATTGGAATAGGGAGACCAGTATGCATTGAGGCTTGGAGGGGTGAGCGCTGGATGCTTGCTGGAGTGGAAGGAAGAGCGCTGGATGCTTGCTGGAGTGGAAGGAGGAGCGCTGGATGATTGCTGGAGTGGAAGGAAGAGCGCTGGATGATTGCTGGAGTGGAAGGAAGAGCGCTGGATGATTGCTGGAGTGGAAGGAAGAGCGCTGGATGATTGCGTTGGTCTCAGGGCTATTTGAACAGAATGTAAAAGGTCCTCATTGAGCCTAGGCTTCAAGATGTGGTTGTAGATTGGTGGAGTTTCACGTAGCTGTAGTTGTTCGCAGGTGGGTGGTGTCGTCTGCAAGAGGCCTTTGTTTGTTTGTTGGGCTTCCCTGGGTGGAGAACGGGGCTCCTCGGGGCTGCAACGAAGGGGCGAGACAAAGGGGCTGGCCCCTTTGTCGTGCTCCTTAGGCGTGCGACGCACGGCGTGCGACGCCTAGGCGCTGTGGTCGATTTAAAGGGCTCCTGGCCCTGCTGCTATTGGCGGCTTGTGCGGGTACGGATTGGCCGCTTCACGGCCCGGAGGAGGGCTGTGGGTGGCGCCTCGGTTCGCGGCTCTGCGCCTCTGCGCCTCGTGGCCGGCGCTGGGGGCTGCCGGGGGCAAGGGTGCGAATCAGGGCCTTACCCCGGTGGGTCTCGGCGCCGGCTGCGCAGGCCTCGGACGATGGGAGACGCTGGATCGGAGACGCTGGAGCAGGTACAATAAGTCTTTATAAAGACTTATTGTACAATAAGTCTTTATAAAATGTGTATGTTTTAACTGTATTTGTTAATTCTAGCTTTTCAGTGGGCTTATAGAACTGAAATACATTCTCTGTATTCCCTTTCCACACAAAAATACTTGTCTAACCTTAACTTTCAGGAGCCTTATTCTTTAAAAATTTGGGAAACAAGCCCAGATAGCAAGTGTCTGCCACTGACGCTTGACAAACTCACAATAGCAATATGCAACACTGTATTGATTATAGAACAGAGAACAAAGTACAGCAAAAATAGAAAGCAAATTAGTATAATGGATAAAGGGTTAATAATATGAAGGGAGCTATTTCACCCCTAGATTAATCAAAATGCTATAAATTTCATATGAATAACATCCGCGAAAAAAAAAATGGGCATGGTTAGGGTAATTTTTCAATTACCGCAATTCACATGTTGCGCTCAGGGGTGGACCCCTGGCCTGAGGCAGTACGGGAACTTACCACAGGGGGCGGAGCACTGAAGGAGACAGAGGCAGTGTATATCTTCACCTCTGGAAGCCCGAGGTCCCCCGGGAGGAGCCCATAGGGACCCGGGCTGCTGGGACTTAGGTGGGCCTCACAGGGTCTCTTGGGAGAGTCTGAGTCCGGCGTGCCCACAGGGACTGGAAGAGCGCTATCGGGTTCAAGGCTGGAAACAGAGATAAGCGAACCAGAAGAGTGTTGGTGATGACAAGGCTAGGGACAGAGCCAGAATCAAGCAAGGTCAGAAGAGCAAGGTCAAGTCCAAGAATCAGTCTGATGAGTGGTCAACGAAGCAAGGGTCAAGATCCAAAGGTCAGGCAGGGTCGAAGAACAGGCAGAGGTCTTGGGCAGGCGGCAGGCAGACAGATGAGTCAGGAACAGGCTGAGGACTTTGGCAGGTGGCAGGCAGGCAGGTCAGGAACAAGCTGGAGTCTTTGGCATGCGGCAGGCAAGCAGGCAGGTCAGGAATAAGCTGAGGTCTTTACCAGAAAGGCAGTCCGAAGAAAGACCAGGAAGACAAACAACGAAGACAGGAACAAGCAGGGCAAGGAAAAAGCAGGAACGGAACTGGAACAGAAGGATCCTGGAACGAGACTAAGAACAGGCAAGCAGGATAGGGGTGTGCATTCGTTTCCTACGTATTGGTAATCCGCAACATATAGGGCCATATTCGTTGTATTCGTGGGGAAGCGAAACATATCGCGATTCCCCACGAATACAACGAATCTTCACTGAATTATTCGGCCGTCTAAAGGAACAAATTTAAACAAACCCCCCACCCTCCTGACCCCCCTAAGACTTACCAAAACTCCCTGGTGATCCAGCAGAGGGTCTGGGAGCCATCTCCTGCCCTCATGCCCTCGGCTGCCGGTATTCAAAATGGCGCCGACAGCCTTTACCTTACTATGTCACAGGGGCTACCGGTACCATTGGTTGGCCCCTGTCACATGGTAGGAGTAATGGATGGCCAACACCATCTTATGCTCCTCCCATGTTACAGGAAAGAAAGAAAGAAGTGCCGAGCCTTCTCCGACACCAGCCCAACAGCCTGACTTATAACTGTTCTAGCAACTATGCATACAAACAAGCGCTAAACCATGTATATAAATTATTAAGAAAACGTTTACGAGATCACGTGATGTGGTGGGCTTGGTAGGACGTTATCCTCCGAGCTCCGGCTACCCCTCCGCCGCATCCTGCACCATCCAGCGTGTTTTCGGACTTTTTTGGTGTTGTTACCGCTTAAGGCAATATCCAGGAGACTTGCTTTCTATTTATCCTGGTCGGGGCACCGTATGGCTACTCGAGCTGTCAGAAAGGAGAAGGAGAAGTTGAAGGCCCCTGAGACAAAAATGGCCGCCGCCCTGGAGCCGGATTTACCAGATGCTGGCGAATCTCTAGAGGACAAGATTTCGCAGGCAGTGGTACAAGCGTTGGATGTCAGACTGCACCAACTGTCTGAACAAATCGCTGATGTTCGAGCTTCTCTGACAGAGTTCGACGCTCGCACGGAACGTATTGAGGGCCGCATGGGCCTCGTGGAAGACGATGTAGGAGCGCTGGAAAAACGTGTCGACGTTCTGGTTAAACAAGCACAAGCCAGCGAAGACAAAATAGATGAACTTGAGAATAGGTCACGGCGAAACAATATTCGTTTTGTGGGTTTTCCGGAATCCTTACCTGACGCAGACCTTCCTCGAGTTCTTGAAGCGTGGTTGCTGAGTGTCGTGCCCTCCCTGGCGTCTCCATCTGGGGGCCTGTTTGAGCGCGCGCACCGGCTGGGTCGGAGAGCAGAAGGAGACATGGTGCGGAGACCACGAGTCATTATAGCCCGTTTTCTACATTTTGCACACCGTTCGTTGGTACTTCAGCATTATCGGAAATCTCGGGAGTTCTTCTATGAATCTACTAAGATCTTGGTATTTCAAGACTTTTCCCCTCGGGTGTCTCTGCAGCGGAAAGCGTTCCATGAAGTGTGCTCGGGGCTGGTTAATAAAGGTGTGCGGTTTGCTCTCATGTTTCCAGCTCGCCTCAGGATTAACCACCATGGCCAGACGAAGATCTTCGATTCGGCGGGTGAGGCCCGAGAGTTTGTGAGGAATCTCCCCAGTGCCGATGCTCCCCAGCAAACTTGAGTGTGTCTGCATTTTCACGGCTAATCTTCACAGCTTTGTTGTTGAGAAAAGTAAAGGAGCAAGTTATTTCAATGGGAGTTAACGTTCCGTTGGAGGTTGTACAGTTGGGAAGAAGAAGTTTTTGACATCGCTTTTTGGCCAGAGTTTTCTTCCTTTTTTTTTTTGATTTCTTTTCCATGCCTGGTTATATGAAGTTGCTACTATGACCGCGTTTGTTTATGTATGCTAGGATGTTGCCCTTTTGGGATGGTGGCGTATAGCCTTTAAAAAGTATTTTATTTGAGTAGCGGGGGGGGGGGGGGGTAGCCGAACACATTTATTTCATCTACGTGTTCTCTAACCCCTCAGGGGGTGTAGCATTGGATATGGGGTTCAGGGGGTTGTGTAGGATGTATTGGGTTCTGTGGGGGTTGTTGGGTAATGTTTCCAGTGAGATAAACGGGGGGGGGGGGGGGGGGGGGGGGGTGTGCTTGTAGAGAATCTCTGGGGATGTGGGAGCTTTTCTGTCTTGTATCTTGTGAGGATCTGGGAGGGTCAACCACCTTTTCATAAATATGTGAGGCACATGCCTCTTGGGTTTGCCTCCGGGCTCCGGGTTCCTGGGAGCCCCAACTTGATGGCTGGAGTGGCAGCCATGGATGCTAATATCATTTCTGTATCTAGATGGCGTTAAATGTGATTACCTGGAATGTGGCTGGCATGGGAACTCCAGTAAAACGTGAAAAAGTGTTTTCTAGGTTAACTAAATTACAGGCTAAAATCGTGTTTTTGCAGGAGACGCACATGCTACCCACTGAAATTCTTAAATTACAGAAAAAATGGGTCTCTCAGGTATACTACGCCTCAGGTACATCCAAGAGTCGGGGTGTAGCCATTTTGATCCATCAAAACGTATCTTTTCAATTGTTGGAGACAGTGGCAGATCCTAAGGGGCGCTACGTGATTGTCAAGGGGTGTCTCATGGGAACCAAGGTTATACTGGCTTCCATTTATGCCCCTAACGTTTATGACCACGCTTTTTACACAGAGTTACTTGCTTTACTCAGCAAAATGGGGGATTGCCCAATGGTGTTGGGAGGAGATTTTAACTTTGTGATGGATCCTGACCTGGACAGGGTACCTGTGCGGAGGGGGCAGCAAGCGAGTGAGCGGAAAGGACCCAGATTCCTCTGTCACCACTTATCCCTGGTGGATTTGTGGCGAGTGCTCAACCCAGGAGAGCATGACTTTACGCACATTGCTAAAGCCCATCCCACTAAATCCCGGATTGATTACTTGCTTGTCTCCGAATCCCTTTTTTCTAAATTTACTAAATCTACCATTGAAACCTTGGTAGTTTCGGATCATTGTCCTGTCTCTGGGGCATTTTCAGTGGGTGGTGGCCCTGCTCAGACTCAGTGGCGGCTACTAGCGTCGCTTGCTAATGATCCTGGTTTTTCAGCTTTCTTAAAAGGTAAATGGAAGGATTTTATGGCCTTCAATTCGCAGCATATAGATAATCCAACCCTTTTGTGGGAGACTGCAAAATCTGTTTTAAGGGGGGATATCATTAGTTACGTTAGTTTTCAAAAGAAAAAACGGGACAGTGAAATACTCTCCCTGGAAAAACGTTTACGGGGCCTTAAACGTAGGCTGTGTATCACGTCAGACTCTACGCTGACGGCCCAGTTCCGGGAGATACAGGTTGCCCTCAATGACTTGCTACATAGTAGAGCAGCGTATACGCTTAGACACAGACAATTTAATTTTTACAGATATGGAAATAAGGCTGGCAAGCTGCTGGCGCGATTACTGAAAGCGCAGGACACTTCCAAACACATTGCTAATATCCGAAGCTCACAGGGGGGGATTCACACCAATACTAAGGACATAGCGAAAGTATTTTCGGACTATTATCAGACATTATATTCGGCGGAACAGGTACATGAAGGGGATATCACCGAATTTTTGCGTGGGATCAATATGCCCTGTCTCACTGAGACTCAAACTCAGCGCTTGCAGCGGGTGATTGAGATAGATGAGGTCTTAGAGGCGATCCGCCTACTCCCGAATCAAAAAGCACCGGGTCCCGATGGAATGAACACATTTTATAAGGGGTTGAGAGAGGAAGTGGCTCCGGTGCTGCAATTGGTATATGAAAAATTAGCTGATATGCAGGAAATGCCCTCTACTATGAGAGCGGCCACTATTGTTGTCCTCCCCAAGGCTGGCAGGGATCCGTTACTACCATCTTCGTACAGGCCAATCTCCCTGCTCAATTTGGATATTAAAATTTATGCTAAAATATTGGCCAATAGATTGAAAACCTTAATGCCCTCTTTGATATCTTCCGATCAAGTGGGGTTTGTGATGGGGAGACGGTCTACGGTGAATATACATAAAGTGCTGGCTGCTCTGGAGCTGTGCTCTAAGGGCCTGATTGAAGATCCTTTGCTGGTTACGTGTGATGCAGAAAAGGCATTTGATAGAGTGGCGTGGCCTTTTCTGCGACAGACACTGCTAAAGGTGGGGATCGTGGGCCGGATCTTTGACTATATCAATGTATTGTACTCTAATCCCACGGCGCGAATCTTGGTGAATGGTGATCTGTCAGGGGAATTTTGCCTGCGGAGAGGGACACGCCAAGGCTGTCCTCTATCCCCTCTCCTGTTTATTTTAACAGTTGAACCCCTGATTTGCAAATTGAAAGCTACTCCTTTGGTTACCGGCATATCGTTGGGACGACAGACCTACCTGACCCTCTTATTTGCAGATGATATACTGCTTTTGCTGTCAAGGGCGAAAACAGCCCTGCCAGCTGCGTTAGCCATTTTTCATATTTATCAAGGTCTGTCGGGCTTTAAATTAAACCTTGACAAGACGGAGGCCTTGGATTTGTCGGGGTATTTAGCAGCTACCTGGGAACAGTTTCCAGTCAAATGGGCGGTGTCCACGATTAAATATCTGGGAATCACCATTCATCAGGATCCCCAACAGTGGTATGGGCTGAATGTTCCCACCACGATTCAGAAAATGATTACGAAATTAAGAAGTTGGAAATCTCTGCCCTTGTCGCTCCAGGGGCGTATCGCCATTATCAAAATGGTACTGGCACCTCAGTTATTGTACAAATTGTTGATGTTGCCTTTTCTTCTTCTTGCGAGAGATCGACGTACAATTTCTAGAGAAATTAGTCGATTTTTATGGCAGAATAAGAGGGCGCGTCTTTCCATGGCTACCTTGATGGGGCCAAAAATAGCTGGCGGATATGGGCTCCCAAATTTTTACTTATACTCCTTGGCTGCAAATTGGCGCTTTTTGGGAGATTGGTTATTTGATACTGCTGAATATACTGACCCTGTAATGATACATATGATGTGTAGGCCCATGGATCCAGGGTTGATACTCCATTTATCGCCAGAGGCATTCCTGCAATTACCGATGCATTTTACTTTGGTCAAAACTGTTAGGAAAGTGTGGGTCATCCTTCGTAAGATGTTGGGGCTGTCTCCGTACGTATCTCCTCAATTCCCAGTGAGGGAAAGTTCATTGATAGCTCAGTCTCTGCTCCCCTTGCATCACTCCTTTAAGTTAAGTGCTCACTGGTTATTAGGGGACTTATTAGACCCCTTAACTGGGGCTTGCTACACCTTCGAGAAATGTATAACCCTATTTGATTTTACTCCTCAGCACTTTTTATTGTATGGCTCTGTACGAACACTGGTGAACAAATTGGTAAAGGATATGACAGGGAAAATAACTAATGTAAATTATTCTGCTTTACTTACTTGCTTTAAATCCCGCAAGGGATCTCTTTCGTGTTTGTATTCTTTCTCCCATGTGATACAAGACTATAATATCTATCAAAAATTGCTTCCTAAGTGGTCTCGGGACTGTCACGAGGAGTTGGAGGTGCGGATGCTCCGAAACTCCTATGTGTCCATCAATAGCATGACTAACAATGTGGGGCTCCGTGAAATGCAGCAGAGAGTTTTTCATCGGATTGTATACTCTCCAGCGCGAGCAGCTTGTATGGGAATTGTGGACTCTGCAGCTTGCATTAAGTGTTCCCAACCTTCGGCATCTCTTATTCACTGCCTATGGGACTGCCCTCATATTCGGACCTTTTGGACTTCCATCCGACAGTTTTTGTCCCAGTTGTTTGCAACAGATATTGAGTGGTCCTGTTCTTTTTGTATTCTTAACAATGATGTGGGAGATCAGAGTCTTAATGTGGATAATGTTGGTTTGATTGCCAAGGCATGTCTTATGGCGAAAAAATGTGTGTTAGTAAAATGGCTTGCAGCGGAGCCCCCGACCCTCGAGATGTGGTCTTCCCTGATGAGGGAAATGTACCAACTGGAATATGGGTCGATGTACAGGCGTTTCTCCCCCCGGAAGAAACGAGTTTTCGAGGAGATTTGGGGACGCTACTATAGATCATTATCTCCTCAAGTCAGGCAATTAGCGCCTTTGGGGAGCTCCTAGAGCCAGGACGCTTCTAACCCTGGCTAGCCTACCAGGGGGCACATGCTAGATTCTGTGTTGGGCGCTACCTGGTCCTCATAACGCCCGGAGATTCTCTAGGGGGAGGGGGGGGGAGGGGGGCTGGGAGGGGGTTGGGGGTTGGGTGGAATATTGAAAAGTTTATTTGGGTGCTTATGATATGTTGTTTTATTGATCTGTTGTTTTGTACAATGTGAGGTTTTACCCAATAAATATATTTTGAAAAAAAAAAAAAAGAAAACGTTTACAAATTATCATGAGGACTGCTCCTTGCCTCCCTCGCATTCTCCAATGTATATTATAATCTTTCGTCCCCCTTCTTATTTCCTACTCCAAGTTTACACATCCTTGTTATAATGTAACTTTATACTCCTTCAAATCGTCTCTACTGTTTGGTTGGTTATA